>NC_034190.2:59880470-60214636 GCF_002021735.2 Oncorhynchus kisutch | reverse complement strand
AGGGGGATGGATCATGGTTGAGGGAGTTGATGGCTGTGTTAAACTCAATGATTACTGTACGCTACGGAACAAAACACTACGCAACGCAGCTACGGTTGCTTGTAGTAGGTGTCGGTACGCTTGTAGCTCATAACCAAATATAATCTCAGCGATTCTTCAAACAATAATCCAAACAACATTGTTGATTTATTAGAGTCCACAAAATGCTTTTTGTTTGGAAGTAATAATAACTGTGTGATTCTAGGCTATTTTAAAATGGAAAAGTTTTTACAGCAGTTTTCTGCTATCTCACAGTGAGGAAGAATTCTGTTCTATTTTTTGCTGATATTGGCATGAACGTATTCAAGCAACATATCAAACTGGGATAATGTTGTAGGTTACACATTGTTATATCATATGGGGGAGGTGTTGGAAGTTAAAAGGCTAGCTTGTTTTTTTACAACAAACTGGTAGACAAAACAAGGTAATAGTAAATAACCCTAAACTTTCTCCTACAACTGCAGACATGGTTTTGAAATCCACATCCATTCGTGTCAAGCCAAATACTACTACACATGTATAGTGCAAACAAATATTCAACAACAGCTTCAAACCCTTTTGTTGTTTTGTGGTTGACGTCTAGATTATGAGACAAACTGTATATTCTGACAACTTTTAGCAAATATCAGGCAGCCACGTTGATGAAGCTGAATGAGAACTCATTGTTGAGACAACCAGTTTTTGAAGTGTTGAAGGGAGTTATAGTCCGTGCTTGGAGTCACTGCTCCTATTGGGACATTATAGTGTCTGTCATTACTGAACATGGTAAGAGTATATGGCTCTGAATGGAGATAAAAGGGCCTATTGGGCACATGTGCCTTCTGGCCAAGTCAGTCATTGTTATCTACAATAGGCAATAGGGGAGCTGGAACGCAATGAGTTTGGAGACATTGATGGGAGGTGATAGAGAATATGGAGTTGATACTACATACAATGGAACATTCATGGCACTGTGAGATGCATCCTGGGAATATGGGAAAGTGTGGGTTGTGTGTTTTTGTTTCTGTTTGTATTTGAGTGTGGGTGGGAGCCTGTGAGCGAGAGAGAGGATGAGAGAGACTGACATGCGTGAGAGAAAGAAATAAGTGTATGGTACAAAGGAAATAGAAAAAGAGAAACTACTGAGAAACTAAACAAGAACAACAGCTGTGATACAAGGACACAACAGCAGTGATATCAGAACAATGTGTTGGGACTCTTCAACTGGTCTAAAACCATCTATTTCTCCTCATGGTCTACTCATGGTGTAGCAAAAAAGTGAGAGAAAAAAATGTATAGCAAAACCTCCTACCACAAATCCCTTAGAAAAACAGTGTATCACCAGAGATTCAATTACACTGAGTGCACAAAACATTAGGAACACCTGCTCTTTCCATAACATTGACTGACCAGGTGAATCCAGGTTAAAGCTATGATCCCTTTTTCTTTTTTTAACGATTTCATTTGATATTTTATAAACAATACAAAACATACACATACTGTACAAATGACTACATTGTACAAACATCAACTACATCACACCTGCCGAGACCAACTTTCACACCCACCCTGATCTCCGGCGGCCGCATCACTTTCTGCCACATGGCCTGAAACTGCACCATTTTGTTTCTTTCCGTAGCCCACGCACTTTCAGTATTTAAATATTAAATAATTTGATTTTTCCATTGTGTTAATGATGGCGGGTTTCAAGATGAGTGATGAAGAAAATTGTCCAACCCATCGGGTATCTCACTACACCCCCACATGCCATGTCTTGAAATTTGAAGACAGACGGATTAAAAGCAAGTTTGCATAGTAATACTTCTGACAGCCAACTTTCTAGCTACGCCCACAATTTCCGGACTTTATATCATTCCCAGAAAGCATGGATTATTGAGTCATTATTCGTTTTACACTTAAGACCTGACTCTGGCCTTGTTCTGTAGAATTTGTGAATTTTGTCTTTTGTATAATAAATTCTATACACTAGTTTATACTGGATTAAGCTTTAAAATTATCGTTAACTGTAATTTCCTTAGTTATGCTCCAACTTTACCTCCATCTTGTGCCAGTTCTTCATCAGTTCTTTTTAAGTCTTGGTTCCAATAGTTATATGTTTTCCTAAGAGATTGTCAGTTGGACATGCTCTCTGCAAGGTTTTGTATATCTTCCCTATCATATGAAGATCTTTTCCTGACTCAAATTGTAACGATGTGAGCTGAGAGTCGCGAAGCAAATTCAGGGAGTGAATACATTTAATAAAGGAACGGAACTTTAAAACAAGAAACACGAGCAGCCTGGTGACCTAGAGGCCGGAGAAGGGAGCACACGTGACACAAATAAGATTCCCTCAAGGTTGCTCTGATGTCCAAAAGATTTCAAATTGAAATGTTGTGTTAAGTAACTTTTAAGTTGCATGTATTTGAAACTATCTACATTGTTCTGTCCAAAATTACTTTTTAATTCTGTCATGAAAACAAATGTATTTCCTGTTCCTGTTTTCCAATGTGGACAAATTTATCAGTGAATTCTGAAAAGCTATCCAAGTATTGTTCCAAAGATTGTGTTTTACGGAGTGATATTGATTCTTGTAGAATACTTCTTGCCATTGTTAAAGGCAGTGGTTCGTGCGTTCAGTTTTGAGCGAATGCTACCATCTGTCCACGGTTTCTGGTTAGGATAGGTTTTAAAAGTCATAGTGGGTACTCCTATACACTTCCTTCTCCTATACACTTCCTTATGAACTCAGTCACTGTATCCGTGTATGCGTCTAGATTATTTTTGCATGCTATCTGGAACATATCCCAGTCCATGTGATCAAAACAATCCTCAAATCAAATTTTATTTGTCACATACACATGGTTAGCAGATGTTAATGCAAAATGTTGTAAAAGCAAATTCATCCATGTCGCCGAGACCGACGTCTTGCTTCCGGACAGGCTAAACTATTCTACGGTATCACATTCACTTAAATAAACAAGGTTAAATAAAAAAATAAAAGTATGTGACCTATACAATTTGATTTGAATCACCTGGTCAGTCTATGCCATGTTGTAGCGAAATGCTTGTGCTTCTAGTTCCAACAGTGCAGTAATATCTAACAATTAATCTAACAATTCCTCAACAACTACCTAATACACACAAATCTAAAGGAGTGAATGAGAATATGTAAATGTAAGTATATGGATAAGCGATGGTCGAGCAGCATAGGCAAAGTGAAATAGATGGTATAAAATACAGTATATACTTGTGATATGAGTAGTGTAAGATATGTAAGCATTTTTAAAGTGGCATTATTTGGAGTGGCATTGTATAAAGTGACTAGTGATCAATTTATTAAAGTGGCCTGTGATTGGGTCTCAATGTAGTGATTAGTGATTAGTGATTGCTGTTTAGCAGTCTGGTGGCCTTGAGATAGAAGCAGCTTTTCAGTCTCTCGGTCCCAGCTTTGATGGGACTGAAAGCGTGGATTCCGATTGGTCAGACCAGCATTGAATAGTACAAAGCACGGGCACTTCCTGTTTGAGTTTCTGCCTATAAGACGGGAGGGGCAAGATGGATTTGTGGTCATATTTGCCAAAAGGAGGGCTGGGTGGTCCTTGTAAGCATCCGGAAGTTTGAATAGCAATGGTCGAGAGTCTTAGTAGTGCGAGTAGGACAGTGTTGGTAGAATTTCGGCAGGCTAGTCCTCAGATTTGCTTTGTTAAAATCCCCAGCTACAATAAATGCAGCCTCAGGATATGTTGTTTCCAGTTTGCATGAAGTTCAGTGAAGTTCTTTGAGGGCCCCGATGTCTCTCTGGAAAGAAATCCTTGCTCTAAGCTCATCAACATTATTATCCAAAGATTGAACGTTAGCGAGTAATACACTCGGAAGCGGTGGGTAGTGTGTGCGCCTCCTAAATCGAACTAGCATGCCGCCTCGAGTGCCTCTCCTCCGCCAGCGAAGTTTTGGGTTGGCCTCTGGAATAAGTTCAATTGCTCTGGGGAGAGTGAACAAAGGATCGGCTCCAGGGAAGTCGTATTCCTGGTCATAATGCTGGTAGTTCTGGTGAGTTACCACCGCTCTAATATCCAATAGTTCTTCCCGGCTGTATGTAATGACACAAAACATTTCCTGAGCTAATAAAAGTTATCTAAGAGCAAGTTGCAATGATGCCATCTCTGTCGGCACCATCTTAAACACATCTTAGTATGTGTACAGTGGGGCAAAAAAGTATGTTGTGGACAGGTATCTTTTATACTGATAACAAGTTCAAACAGGTGCCATTAATAAAGGTAACGAGTGGAGGACAGAGGAGCTTCTTAAAGAAGTTACAGGTCTGTGAGAGCCAGAAATCTTGCTTGTTTGTAGGTGACCAAATACTTATTTTCATCCATAATTTGCAAATAAATTCATTCAAAATCCTACAATGTGATTTCCTGGATTTTTTTCTCATTCTCGTGCATTCTCATTTCTCATTTTGTCTGTCGTAGTTGAAGTGTACCTATGATGAAAATTACAGGCCTCTCTCAACTTGTTAAGTGGGAGAACTTTGGTGGCTGACTAAACATTTTTTTGCCGCACTGTATGTGATATTTAGAATCCAGGTGAAAGCTACGATCCCTTATTAATGTCACTTGTTAAATACACTTCAATCATTGTAAATAAAAGGAAAGAAACAGGTTAAATAAGTATTTTTAAGGCTTGACACAATTGAGACATGGATTCTGTATGTGTGCAATTCAGTGTGAATTGGCAAGACAAAAAATGCAAGTGCCTTTGAACGGGGTATGATAGTGGAATGGGAAAAAATGTCAGTCTCTCGATGTGCAAAACTGATAGAGACATACCCCAAACGACTTACAGCTGTAATCGCAGCAAAAGGTGGCGCTACAAAGTATTAACTTAAGGGGGCTGAATAATTTTGCACGCCCAATTTTTCAGTTTTTGATTTGTAAAAAACGTTTGAAATATCCAATAAATGTCGTTCCACTTCATGATTGTGTCCCACTTGTTGTTGATTCTTCACCAAAAAAATACAGTTTTATATCTTTATGTTTGAAACCTGAAATGTGGCAATAGGTTGCAAAGTTCAAGGGGGCCGAATACCTTCGCAAGGCACTGTATAAGCTCTCCATAAAGCACATTTCACATTTTCAGTTGTTTTGAAAAGATCAATACCTGGCTTTATTGTTGTGCTTTGTGTATCCCTTGCATATGTCTGACTGATTAAAAATGTACCATTTGGCTGTCATCATCATTGACATATGATGGTTGTAGTTTTTTTGTGTTGTGCGTATTGATGGATTATGGCTGTGTGTGTATGTATGTGTGTGTGTACGTGCGTGCATGCATCGGTACTTACGTACACATGTATGGTATTTGGTGTTTGACTGTGCCTGGAGTCTAGCTTTCCTCATGTTTGTGATGTGGTGCCTTATTTGAACTCTTCTCCCTCTGAAGATTTCTCCTCCATTCCAGCTGTGGCACCCACTGAGAGGACTATGCATCCATAGGCTTCCTGGATAGAATTCCAAATACAGATAGTGGTAGTTGTGGTAGTAGTACCTTACCGGAAATCTACTTAAAAATGCGTTGGAAATACATGAATTACACAATAACACGTTTTATTGTAACACTTTGAATTATAACATGTTGAATGTAAAAGGCATTCTACCCTATCTTTGCTTCAACAATTACCTTAAAAGCTATAGTTTGGTGTGGAGTTTTAGATCCTTAATACATTTCAAATGTTTTGGAAATAGTTTATGAAGTCATTTCCCATGCCATTGGAACATGTTAGAATTGCAAACGGAATGTGTTAATTGTGTGGGATATTTTGATAGGTTAGTAGTGTGATCATTGCCCTAACATTAGTAACAGTATACCAGTGGTGTCATGCCCATCGAAACTAAAGAGGCACATGCCCCCTTCCCAGCGGGCAGAACGGGATGAAATTATGTCATTAGAATCTGTTTTACATTAATTTTGACATCATTTCAACCAGCTTTGCTCGCTAGGCTAATTCTGGGATTTAGGCTTGTGGAAATATGGAATTAATGCAAAAATGTAGTGGCCCTTCAAGAGAATGTGTTGAATGGTAGCAGCGTCATTTTGAACCATAAATAGGCATTTGTAATTGGTGGCGAGATGTCAATTTGTAGAGCCTGGGCACAATTGTTTCAGCATTCAATAACACTACATTGATACCTAGCACTGAGCCTACCATTAGTAGACCTCCGTTGTAAATGTTGACAAAGTACAATTTGAAATGGGTCATTATGTAAACAAGACCATTGTAGAAATGTAGAAACTGTTTCAATGGGTACACTGGAACTTGAGGTGCATCTTTCATTTCAGGGCATAACTGCTCTCTCATTCCTCCCGGCTCGATTCCTGTGAATGCAACTCCTTCCTCCTTAGGTATACTACCTACTCACACTTCTAATATGATGCTCCTTTGTTTTTTGCTATATTTCTATTATGATGAATTTTTCACTCTGTGTCTCTGACAACAATACAATTTCCAGACATTAAGTAGTCGGATCTATTTAGATATTATTGCATGTGGGATGTCATAAATGGCAGCTCAGAAGACTTGCCTAAGTTATATATCTCCCTGTACACCAAATCCAATTCCACACAATCAAGTAGAGGATGCCTGCCTTGCTTTCTAACAGTCTCCTTGAAGGGTGCCTAGTGGCTGCAGTGTTCTTTACTTGGGGGATCCGATTTGGCTTCACTAATCCTCTCTTCCCTGCCTCTCTTTTCTTTCCCCTTCCTTTCTTCTCTCTTTATCAGTCCCAGCCCTGTTTAACATAAGCTCCTATGTGAGTGACACCTTTGTAAAAATCAGCTGGACTGCCGGGGACGAGCAACAGGACTCTCAGCTTTATGTCGCTTATATGAATAACCGTAAGCTACTCTCTAACCCCCACAGCTTTTTAAAAAAGTAGCACATTGCTAGTGTATTACTCTTTTTTTTTAATGGACGCATGTAGTTATATGTCAGAAGTAGAGCTGTTACGGTGACCATATTACCGCTACACCGGCGGTCACGAGTCATGATGGTAGTCAAATTCCATGTGACCGTTTAGTAACGGTAATTAGGCTTCTCCAAGCTTTGATGCTGCTGATGGTCATTAGTAGCTTACTGAACTGGCGAACTACTCTATTGTCCCTCTAATCACTGCAAATGTAATCAAAAATCGAATCAAACACTTCATGAGAGCCTATGAGCTAATGTTGCTCAACATTTTCTGTTAAATGAACTAGTGTAGCTCAAAGCTATATGGCATAGCCAGATCAGGACCTAACATAAGGACCATGCAGAGTATGCTATTCTGTTCTTCTGAAATAGACTACATTTTCTTCATATCTTTAGACCTGTCTAAAATAAATACTGGATTTATTGTGATGGTGTAGGCTATATTGCATGGATTTATTTGACTTTTTAAAATGTAGATGTTCCAAAGGTCTGCATCAGTAACTTGTAGGCTATGTGTGGAAGACAGGAGATGCTAAATGTGTTTATGTTAATTAACGGTCAATTACAGTGAGACCGGTAGTTTTTTGCTTGACAATCAGCAGCTGACAAGATTTCATGACCGCCACAGCCCTAGTTATAAGGATATATAAGGCTTGACTGTACTGTATGCACAAACTGACTGCTATTGCATTTCAGTAACTTACAATTATTTATACTTTGTTTCCATTATCTGAAATGTAAACAATGTATTTTTCAGTGTTCTTGTCGTAGAAGTAGCGTTTAGCATGGCGATAGTCCTTACCATGTGCTGCTAGCCTGACTAATAACACCTGATGGTTGTGCGAATCCTGTAGGTGAAGGTAACTGGAGGATTTCAGAAGCAGTAAACACTTCTAAGAATTTCCACTTGATTGACGGGCTGGAGCCTGGGACGGTGTACACTGTGTGTCTCTTGGCTAAGTCACGGCTCGATAATGCTAGTATTTTCGAAGACGTTATACAGACCAGGGTTAAAGGTAAGAGAGAATAGTCCCAAGTTGTGCAATTGGTAGCCATCAACTGTCCATTCCACTCACAACAGAATACCAGATTGACAAGCATTTATCGACAATTATCGACAGCGTCTGTGGTGAGATGTGTTTTTATTTCCTGTGTCCTTCATTTTATATTATTTTATAAGTGATTGACAAATGTTACCAGGGGAAAGTGAAATAATCAAACAATAGGGGATATCATTGTACTATGGAGGTCTATTGAGAAAAAAAGTTATTTTCATGACCTCAACGGACTTCCATGTGGTTCACATGCCAATCTGTTTTCTAATGTACTCGTTGTTATATGAGTTGTTTAGGGCATGGGGCAAACTAACCTCATTTGTCTGTTTGGGGTGGGTTAGGTTTGGCCAGTCTTCACTTGGGAGTTTCCACCCAGGGCTGGTTCATCGGGATGATGTGCGCTGTGGCTCTCCTCACCCTCACCGTGCTCATCGCATGCTTCGTGACCCGCAACAAGGGTGGCAAATACGCAGGTACGCCACCTCACCCAAACATGTCTTCCAGTGTCCAAGGTCAGTTTTGTCTTTGAACTTCACTGGTTTTGGCATCTATTTAATTCGATAGAGGAAATCAATTGCTTTTCAACTCGTCAACTGAACATTAACCTATTGTTTTCAATGGTGATTTTTGTATTTATTAACAAATTGAATGCCTGTTTATTTCCTGATTTGAGTGAAATAAAATGGACCCCGAACCTGGCCAACAGCTTCAGCTTTGTTGTAGTGAGGTGCGTACTGGCGGCAGAGAAGTCAGGCGCAGGAGAGCGAAAACTGATTTACAACAGTAAATCAGTTTTCAACAGAACAATACAAATAAATGGGTCAAACAAAATTTGGTAATACCAGCATACCGTGCACAAGCACTACAAGAAAACAATTATGGACAAGGACATGGGGGGAGAACAGAGGGTTAAATACACAACATGTAATTGATGGAATTGGAACCAGGTGTGATGGAAGACAAGACAAAACCAATGGAAAATGAAAAGTGGATCAGCGATGGCTAGAAGGTCGGCGACTTCAACTGCCGAACACCGCCCGAACTAGGAGAGGGACCAACTTCGGCGGAAGTTGTGACGTGTGGGAATGCTCTTTGCATAACGTGCATGCCAATCAGTCCATGCATGTGGGAAATCAGACAAAGCCCATTCAACCCTGTGTGTGAAACATCGGCAAGGTGCTAGAGGCCTTCTTTCCTTCCCAATTGTCCCTCCTCTCTGTGCTGTGGCCCTTGTGTCCCAGCCCGGCACTGCTGATTACTGGGGTTGTCAAAAAGACAGGTTGGAATCAGCCAGCTTTGTTCCCCTTCTCCGCCTTCACCTGGACCCGGCCCCGGCTCTTCTCGAGCCTTTGTGCACCCGTCTCGGCCTCACAAAGGTGTTGCTGTCTCACCCGCTCTCTTTCGCTCTCACCATTTCCACCATTTCCGCCTGTGGGAGCTGTTAACATGAACACTGAATATTTCATCACCCCTGTATTCCCTCCTTTACTTGTCCTGATGCTTTTCATGAAACCCCTCTCCTTTGTATCTATCAAAAGCCCCTTTATTTTTTAATCATATTTACACATAGAGCTGTTGGAAATCGCTTTGAACAGACGCACAAAAGAGCACTCAGGATGGTTGAGGAGATATTTTTGGTCATTTGAGATGTTTGTTGTTCATATCCTTCTGTGGTTTCAACTGAGAAAATTACACATTTGTGAAACACATACGTGTTGTGAAATAAAGGACACACTAACATAAAGTGCCGTAATAGGGTGTCGGGCCACCACGAGCTGCCAGAACAACGTCAATGCGCCTTGGAATAGATTCTACAAGTGTCTGGATCTCTATTGGAGGGATGCGACACCATTCTTCCACAAGAAAATCCCATAATAATTGTTTGTTTGATTGTGGTGGAAAACGCTGTCTCAGGCACCGCTCCAGAATCTCCCATAACTTTCAATTGGGTTGAGATCTGGTGACTGAGACGGCCATGGCATATGGTTTACGTTGGGTTTCATGCTCATCTAACCATTCAATGACCACTTGTGGACTGGGGCATTGTCATCCTGAAGGAGTATAGAAATTCTTCATCATAGGTTGAAGGTGATCACTCAGAATGGCTATTTATTTGTATTTTTGTTTACTTTTTGTTTGCCCTCTTGAGTGGACCTGCGACCCACACTATACCAGCTCAAACAACTGAAGTGTTTCCTTTATCTTGGCCTACAGTAGAACCCTTATTGAATGGTCCTTCATATAACCGTCTATGAAGGGTTCTACCAAAAACCTTTTCATCTCTAACATACAGTATATTTTTCTAAAGGAATCCAATCTGTTAGTAGTTAGACTTATTTCACCTTTTACTGAGATGTCTTTTCAAGTTTAGATGATTTAGGTAGTCTCACTAATTAATCTTCCCTACCCTGTCAGTCATTCTGAATGTGGGTTGCAGGACTTGAATGCCTGATGTGGCTTGTAAACCAGGAGATTCAGACTACTGCGATAGAGTATAGCTAGGCCCTCAAAGGAAGGCCTTTAAAATTAAACTTTTCATGACAATACATTACATATATCAAAGGCTAATAAGGCTGGTTGAACTGTTCATACAGGGTTCTAAGAAGAACCCTTCAAAGATAAAACGGTTCTCATAGAGAACTCTTCATAGAGAGTTCTAGGAAGAACCTTTAGATGATAAAAGGGTGATTAGTAGAACCATTTTATAGAATATTCTAGGAAGAACCCTTCATACAGTAGAGGGTTCTAGGTTGAACCCTCTGAAAAGGGTTTACCTAGCACCAAAAAGGGTTCTCCTATCGAGACAAGCTGAAGAACCCTATATGGTTCAACTAAGCAGAGTACCTTTTAAAGGTTACCTTTTTAAAGGTTCATCCTGTCACTCGATATTTCAGGGATGGAATGCAATCAAACATGTACTCCTGAAAACCACACTGACTCTTCCTGGTACATGTCATTTGATCAACCAAAATAATACTGTTTTGTACTGAAGGTAGGACCTGCTTTTTCTCCATGCAGGGACAATGTTACTTTCTCACAACCTGGATCTGCCACAGTGTCATTTTGAATGATGTCCGGTTACATTTTCTATTAACCTTCATGAATAAGACAATATAAATGCGTATAAATGCTTTATACACTATAATAAATGTTGCTAATATTTATGAATGGTAATGCTTATGAATGTTTATGATTATATAATGAGGAACTATTTATCAATTATTTATACATTTTTCATGAAAATGTTGTGAAGTGTTACGACAATCTCCTTCCCTTAAATGTAATTGAATGAAAACATTCTAAGAGTCTGTATAGAGCTTTCTGGTACTAGGCTAATAGAACATGTTTCAATCTTGCAGTAAAGGAAAAGGAGGATCTCCACCCTGAAGTTGAGTCCCAGGGCATGAATGATGACACATTCGGTGATTACAGGTGAGCCATTTGCTATTGTTCTTGAGAATGGTGAGATTTAATATGGAAGTGCTTACATTGACAGCAATATGTATTTTCACTATAATGTATTTATGATTGAGCTTTGTGGCAATGAGATTAGAGGAACTTCCGTACTTTTCATGATTTTCTTACTGTATATCTCTCTTGTCCCGAAAGAAAACCTTATATGCATGCGCTTTTCTTGGATCAACACAGAAATGAAAGCAGCTAAGTAAACAAAAAATGTAGGTAGTTGTTGTCCTTAAATTGATATGGTACTGTAGAGTAGGATATTGTGTACAGTATATGTTTTGTCAATGTGTGTCTGGGTGGGTGCATGTGCACTTCCGTAAAATCTCAAACACATTTGTTGTACGTGGCTCCCTATGTAGTAGATGTGCTTTAAAACGTGATTTATTCTGAGACATGTAGGACAAAAGACTTCCTTCAAAGCTGGAAAAAAAACTAACCGGGCGGTCAAAGGCGAGACATCTTTTGATGACCAAAGTCATCAAAATTCAGTGATGTACTTCCATCTCTCTCATGTCTGTGTGACCACGCAGTGCCCAGTTAACTCCTCTCTCATAGAGAGCAAGGCGCTGCAGCTGAGGTCGAGGAGGAAGTTGGATTCAGATCAGAGCCCATCACAGTATGGTGATGTCACAGCTTAGCTATAACGATTGTCTTCCTCTTCCGATGAGGAATAAGAAGGATCGGACCAAAATGCAGCGTGGTACGTGTCCATGATAACTTTAATAACTCAGAACGAGAAAATACCAAAAGAACAAAGTGCAGGAAAGAAATGAAAATTGAAACAGTCCCGTATGGTGCAAACACAGAAATGGAAAACAATTACCCACAAATCATAGTGGGAAAACAGGCTGCCTAAGTATGGTTCTCAATCAGAGACAACGATTGACAGCTGCCCCTGATTGGGAACCATACCAGCCCAAAACCAGAAATACAAAAACATAGAACAACACATAGAATGCCCACCCCAACTCACGCCCTGACCAAACTAAAATAGAGACAAAAAAGGAACTAAGGTCAGGACGTAACAATAGCTGTGTTCGAATACTCATACTAACCGTACTATTTGTGACATGAATTGAGTAAATAGTATGCCTATTGGTCATAGTATGGATATAGTTAGTATGCCAAATGTTCCTGGATGCCGTACTAAACTTGGCAAAATACGAACTATACACGCATAGGACACTATTTCCGTACTTTTAGGGCCCATAATGCAATTCTTCAGAAAATGGCCATGGCTTCACAACGTTTTCAGATTTGACAAAATTGGCGGAAAATATGCAGCCAAAGTCCGACGAGCGAAAACAAATTCATTGTTAACAAATGTTAAGAAAATGTTGTGCAGTGTAATAAAGTAATGACTTTTCAATCCTTACGAGCCGCATAGCATTTCAGCAGTATGTACTAGTATGTTAGATAGTTACCTAACGTTAGTTGGATACTAATACATCAAACTTGCCAGGCAGTATATTAACTATATGCTATCTAACGTTTATTGACTTGATTATTCACATTCTTAGCTAAGTGGTATAGTTGTTGTGCGTTTCAATGGACATTGGTAATTCATTGTTAAATCATCAATGCTTTGGATAACATAACAGCCTAACCAGCTCTGCTATGGTGAGTAAAATGGTCATCGTGTGTCATTTGTGTGTCATTTGTGTCTGGAAGTAGCTAGCCAACGTTAGCCAGTTAGCTTGGGTGCTTGACTGCCGTTGAACGCTCGGATCAACCCTACTCCTCGGCCAGAGAGTCCAGGGTGCGCTTTGAACGCTCTGAGAGCGAAACACTCCGAATTTACAGTCTGACAACGCTCTGGATTTACGAACACCGAGAGCGCACTCCGGCACTGCAGATTGAATTTACGGACACTCACGAAATCGTAAAATGTTTAGCTAGTCATTTGTTATGCTAAAAAGCTAGCTAGAGGTTCCATAGCAACAGCATCAACTTCCGGTACACAGGTAAAGCTCTAGTATGCTCAACTAAAATAATACTGTTAGTTTACAGTATACTAAAATGAACTAATAGTATGCAGTATATACTCATTAAGTATGTAGTATACAGTAGGTTTAGTATGGGTATTCGAACACAGCCCATGATGGGTCGCACCGGCTGCCGCACTTCACCAATAAACATGACACTTATATAGGCACTTGTTTGCAAGCTCTGATGTAGAAAAAAGAAAGAGAGATTGGTAGCAATTCAAATGAGGCCAGTGTAAACTCAAACATTACCTAATATCATACAGATATGAGAAGATTAATGTTGGATGATTTAATAGATTATTGAAAATTATTTCTTAAAGGCCTGATATGTAAATCTTCACATCCATATCTTAATGCTTCCCCTAATCAATTGTCTCATGT
Source organism: Oncorhynchus kisutch (assembly GCF_002021735.2). Classification (NCBI taxonomy): domain Eukaryota; kingdom Metazoa; phylum Chordata; class Actinopteri; order Salmoniformes; family Salmonidae; genus Oncorhynchus; species Oncorhynchus kisutch. The sequence continues at coordinate 60,200,759 of NC_034190.2, read as the reverse complement.
TTGTGTTGACTATTCAGTATGTACAACCATTTGATAAATTATCATATCACACGGAATTATGAATGCAAAATGGGACAGAGATAATGTAGAGTATTACCACATATTGATGGTCCTGGGCTTTAGTGAGGGTGATAAGAAATCCTTGGTACTGAGGTGACCCTTTGTCTTGTCGAGAGACACCTGCAAGCTGGCCATGTGCCCAGTCTTAAATTGGCATCTAATCTCCTTGGCCCCGGCGTGCTCCCCTGGGAATACCAGGAATGACAGGCTGTTTGTCTGGGATTGCATATGGCCACTCTGTACGGAATGAGCAGCACTCGGGCAATTTCCATCTAAAGAGATTTGAAATTGCCTTCCATCCTGAAGCCTTGGCAATTAGCAATTAGTGAAGGGATTGTACGGTGGTAGCCTCACCCCGCCTCCCTTGCCCCCCCCCATCCACCCTTTCCCCATCAAAACAACACCCCCACCCGCTATGTTAAAGCCATGCTAGCTGTGTGTGTTTCCGTGTGCATGTGCGCACACGTCTGTGAGTTTGTTTGTGTGAGCATTTCTGTGTGCGAGTGTGTGTGTATATCAGTGTTAAAGCTGCAATATGTCACTTTTTGGGTGACCCAACCAAAATCACATAGAAATGTGTGTTATAGATCTGTCATTGTCATTGAAAGCAAGTCTAAGAATCGGTAGATATGTTCTATATGCGCTATTTCTATGCCTCCCGTTTTGAAGTTCAGTTTTTGCATCTTTTACTTTCAGTTTTGTACACCAGCTTCAAACAGCTGAAAAGACAATATTTTTGGTTATGGAAAATATATTTCGCAGTGGTTTATATCAGGGATGGGCAACTTTGATGCGGGTGGTATCTACAAAAAAAACTTAACTCATCATGAGGGGCTGCAGTGGCTCGTGGGTCAGTGTAGCCACATCCATACCTCCCCACCCATTGCAGCGGCACCCCTTCGTGATAGCAAAGAAAACAAAACATTTATTTAAGTACATTTTCTGCTAAATATTGCCATTTGAAATCAAGTTAGCTGCAATTCTTCCCCTTTTTTCGTTGCGGCGGAGAGAAGATTTAGCAATTTTCTAACAAATTTCATGCAATTCTACTCATTTTGCCATGGGATGGAGAGAAAACAATATCTGTTTTACAATTCATTTCATGTAATTCTACACATTTTGCCATAGTGGGTATGCAAATGTTTACCATTTTTAATATGATAACTGATGATCAATTGGCATGTCACGTGATCTGGGTTAGGCATCTTTTATTCAGTGAAACACACAAAACAATAAAGAATAACGAAAGGTGACGACAATGGCGTGCTCACATACAACTACCCATAAACAATATCCCACAAAACACAGGTTGAAACAAGCTCCCTAAATATGATCCCCAATTAGAGACAACGATTACCAGCTGCCTCTAATTGGGAATCATACAAAATCACCAACATATAAAAACAAAACTAGAACCCCGCATAGAAAATATAAACTAGACTAACCCCCAGTCACGCCCTGACCTACTCTACCATAGGAAATAAAGGCTCTCTATGGTCAGGACGTGACAGGGCACCACCCCAATCGGTAATTCTACCATGCTTACTACAATTTTAGGTAGTTTGCCGCTAGACTAATTTTTACCAATCTAAACAATTTCCTGACATGGGCAAATTGAGTGACTGCTGATGCACAACCACATTTCAAAATTGTGCCTTGTATTCTAATGCTCAACAGTAAGTTGAGACCCCAACTGAGTTCCCAAAAAATGTAATAAATAAATTAAAGAAACTACAAAAGGGCGCCAGTTGCCCATCCATGGTTTAGATGGTACAATAATTCTCTACACTATACTTGCTTGTTTTGTCACACAAACTGAAATTAGATACTATTTCTACATAGTGCATATTTAATTTAATCAACTATAACTACATTTTACGAAAAAATATTCATTTAATTATCTATTTTCCCTGAACAAAAACGAATGATAACGAGATGAGATGTATAAATCTAACAAATTAGTTTTCATTTCAGTTGAAGTAAATGTGATGAGACAAGAATTCCACGAGACTAATGGACATTACATTTGCCATGAAGTGTCTTTTTATCTGTTTTGTTCAGGCATAAGCATGCATGCCTTTGCAGAATATTTTTAAAGTAACTGTCCAGTGAAAATCTCACTTTTAAAAGTTCATATTCTGTTAACTCATAACCAAATAATGTTGACTCGTCCTTTGTGACCAGAGCACACGTTTTAGAAAAAAGACTTAAAAAATCCAACCTCAAACTTGTATCAAGCCAGCTGTTTCAAAAATGCTTGCTATTTACTTATATAACGTGACGTAATGTTGGCTCATTGGCTGGTTTACTTTCATTAATATTTTTAATGACCGGTATTCGCCTTCACCATTCTGTTGTTGACATTCTCCCAATCTTCTTCCGGATCATCCAAATGCTATCTAGCAAACTTCAGACGGGCCTGGACATGTACTGGCTTAAGCAGGGGGACACGTCTGGCACTGCAGGATTTGCGTCCCTTGCGGCGTAGTGTGTTACTGATGGTAGGCTTTGTTACTTTGGTCCCAGCTCTCTGCAGGTCATTCACTAGGTCCCCTCGTGTGGTTCTGGGAGTTTTGCTCACCGTTCTTGTGATCATTTTGACCCCACGGGGTGAGATCTTGCGTGGAGCCCCAGATCGAGGGAGATTATCAGTGGTCTTGTATGTCTTCCATTTCCTAATAATTGCTCCCACAGTTGATTTCTTCAAACCAAGCTGCTTACCTATTGCAGATTCAGTCTTCCCAGCCTGGTGCAGGTCTACAATTTTGTTTCTGGTGTCCTTTGACAGCTCTTTGGTCTTGGCCATAGTGGAGTTTGGAGTGTGACTGTTTGAGGTTGTGGACAGGTGTCTTTTATACAGATAACAAATTCAAACAGGTGCCATTAATACAGGTTACGAGTGGAGGACAGAGGAGCCTCTTAAAGAAGAAGTTACAGGTCTGTGAGAGCCAGAAATCTTGCTTGTTTGTAGGTGACCAAATACTTATTTTCCACCATAATTTGCAAATAAATTCATAAAAAATCCTGCAATGTGATGTTTTTTTTTCCTTCTAAAAACTCAACTTAAAAACACTCTCCCTGCAACCCGCCTCACCAATTTATATATACAAAAAAAAGTATTATTCACCTCAAAATCTGAAATCCACAATAGAAGCTAGCCAGAAGCTAGCCAGTTCACTGGCTAACGTTAGTATTCAGCTAACCACGGTTGGCGGTCATCAGCTATCCTTTAGCTTGAAAAGCTATCGGCAGTTTTGTACAACGCAACTCAAACCAGAGCATACCGGACCTATTTTCTCTCCATATCCCCGGATTTCTACCGCAAGCTCTGGACATTTATACCTGGATCTTGCAGCTAACTAGCTGCTATCCAATTGACTATTGGCTTACGTCGGTCCCGGAGCAAACATAAATTATTCCGGACCTAGCCAGCTGAAGAGTTCTATCAGCCACTCCTGAGCTACAATCACTTATCCAGACCCGTTTTACTGCTGACGTGGAGCCCCACCGGGCCTTCACGACTGGAATACCAACGTTATCTGCACGAGGGAGTTATCCAACTGGCCCCTCCATCGCGACGTTACCTGAACGCCCATCTGCGGCCCGCTAATAATTAGCTGTCTTATCGGCTGCTATCTGAATAGGGCCATCGGACAATTTTCTTGGGTCACTATAACTATGTCTATTTTGCCAATTGGATTGGTCCCCTCTACCACACGGAACCCCACTAATCTACAAATGGAAACGCACGAGGTGGCTAAAAACAGACCTCCATCATCTGCCAGCTTGCTACCCATGGCCTGGCTAGCTGTCTGAATCGCCATGACCACAACCATCCTCACTACTCACTGGACCCTTATGATCACTCGGCTAAGCGTGCCTCTCCTTAATGTCAATATGCCTTGTCCATTGCTGTTCTCGTTAGTGTTTATTGGCTTATTTCACTGTAGAGCCTCTAGCCCTGCTCATTATACCTTATCCAATCTTTCAGTTCCACCACCCACACATGCGATGACATCACCTGGTTTCAATGATGTTTCTAGAGACAATATCTCTCTCATCATCACTCAATACCTAGGTTTACCTCAACTGTATTCACATCCTACCATACCCCCCAGAAACCTGCTCCTTTTACACTCTGTTCCAGATGTCCTAGATGACCAATTCTCATAGCTTTTAGCCGTACCCTTATCCTACTCCTCCTCTGTTCCTCTGGTGATGTAGAGGTGAATCCAGGACCTGCAGTGCCTAGCTCCACTCCTATTCCCCAGGCGCTCTCTTTTGATGACATCTGTAACTGTAATAGCCTTGGCTTCATGCATGTTAACATTAGAATCCTCCTCCCTAAGTTTGTTTTATTCACTGGTTTAGCACACTCTGCCAACTCGGATGTCCTAGCCGTGTCTGAATCCTGGCTTAGGAAGACCACCAAAACCTCTGAAATCTCCATCCCTAACTACAACATTTTCAGACAAGATAGAGCGACCAAAGGGGGCGGTGTTGCAATCTACTGCAGGGATAGCCTGCAGAGTTCTGTCCTACTATCCAGGTCTGTACCCAAACAATTTGAACTTCTACTTTTAAAAATCCACCTCTCTAAAAACAAGTCTCTCACCGTTGCTGCCTGCTATAGACCACCCTCTGCCTCCAGCTGTGCTCTGGACACCATATGTGAACTGATTTCCCCCCATCTATCTTCAGAGATCGTGCTGCTAGGTGACCTAAACTGGAACATGCTTAACACCCCAGCCATCCTACAATCTAAGCTTGATGCCCTCAATCTCACACAAATGATCAATGAACCTACCAGGTACCACGCCAAAGCCGTAAACACGGGCACCCTCATAGATATCATCCTGACCAACTTGCCCTCTAAATGCACCTCTGCTGTTTTTAATCAAGATCTCGGCAATCACTGCCTCATTGCCTGCATCCTTAATGGGTCAGCGGTCAAATGACCTCCACTCATCACTGTCAATCGCTCCCTGAAACACTTCAGCGAGCAGACCTTTCTAATCGACCTGGCCCCGGTATCATGGAAGGATATTGACCTCATGAAGTTAGTGGAGGATGCCTGTTTTTTTTTTAAATGCCTTCCTCACCATCTTCAATAAGCATGCCCCATTCAAGAAATTTAGAACCTGTTACAGATATAGCCCTTGGTTTCTCTCCAGACCTGACTGCCCTTAACCAACACAAAAACATCCTATGGCGTTCTGCATTAGCATCGAACAGCCCCCATGATATGCAACTTTTCAGGGAAGTTAGAAACCAATATACACAGGCAGTTAGAAAAGCCAAGGCTGGGGCCTCCCGGGTGGCACAGTGGCCAAGGGCGCCGTACTGCAGCGCCAGCTGTGCCACCAGAGACTCTGGGTTCGTGCCCAGGCCCTGTCATAACCAGCCACGACCGGGAGGTCCGTGGTGCAACGTACAATTGGCCTAGCGTCGTCCGGGTTAGGTTAGGATGTGTATCGGAGGACGCATGACCTTCAACCTTCGTCTCTCCCAAGCCCGTACAGGAGTTGTAGCGATGAGACAAGATAGTAGCTACTAACAATTGGATACCACGACAATGGGGCGAAAAAGGGGTAAAAAAAAGCCAAGGCTAGCTTTTTCAAGCAGAAGTTTGCTTCCTGCAACACAAACTCAAAAAAAGTTCTGGGACACTGTAAAGTCCATGGAGAATAAGAACACCTCCTCCAAGCTGCCACTGCACTGAGGATAGGAAACTCTTTCACCACCGATAAATCCACTGTAATTGAGAATTTCAAGAAGCATTTTTCTACGGCTGGCCAGGCTTTCCACCTGGCTACCCCTACCCCAGTCAACAGCACTGCACCCCCCACAGCAACCCATTTCTCCTTCTCCCAAATCCAGTCAGCTGATGTTCTGAAAGAGCTGCAAAATCTGGACCCCTACAAATCAGCCGGGCTAGACAATCTGGGCCCTTTCTTTCTAAAATTATCTGCCGAAATGGTTGCAACCCCTATTACTAGCCTGTTCAACCTCTCTTTCGTGTCGTCTGAGATTCCCAAAGATTGGAAAGCAGCTGCGGTCATCCCCCTCTTCAAAGGGGGGGACACTCTTGACCCAAACCTCCACAGACCTATATCTATCCTACCCCGCCTTTCTAATGTCTTCGAAAGCCAAGTCAACAAACAGATTACCGACCATTTCGAATCCCACCATACCTTCTCCGCTATGCAATCTGGTTTCAGAGCTGGTCATGGGTGCACCTCAGCCACGCTCAAGGTCCTAAACGATATCTTAACCGCCATCGATAAGAAACAATACTGTGCAGCCGTATTCATTCACCTGGCCAAGACTTTCGACTCTGTCAATCACCACATCCTCATCGGCAGACTCGATAGCCTTGGTTTCTCAAATGATTGCCTCACCTGGTTCACCAACTTCTTCTCTGATAGGGTTCAGTGTGTCAAATCGGCGGGCATGTTGTCCGGGCCTCTGGCAGTCTCTATGGGGGTGCCTCAGGGTTCAATTATTGGCCCGACTCTCTTCTCTGTATACATCAATGATGTCGCTCTTGCTGCTAGTGAGTCTCTGATCCACCTCTACGCAGACGACACCATTCTGTATACTTCTGGCCTTTCTTTGGACACTGTGTTATCAACCCTCCAGACGAGCTTCAATGCCATACAACTCTCCTTCCGTGGCCTCCAACTGCTCTTAAATACAAGTAAAACTAAGTGCATGCTTTTCAACCGATCGATGCCTGCACCTGCACGCCTGTCCAGCATCACTACTCTGGACGGTTCTGACTTAGAATATGTGGACAACTACAAATACCTAGGTGTCTGGTTAGACTGTAAACTCTCCTTCCAGACTCACATCAAACATCTCCAATCCAAAGGTAAATCTAGAATTGGCTTCCTATTTCGCAAACAAAGCATCCTTCACTCATGCTGCCAAACATACCCTCGTAAAACTGACCATCCTACTGATCCTCGACTTCGGCGATGTCATTTACAAAATAGCCTCCAATACCCTACTCAATAAATTGGATGCAGTCTTTCACAGTGCCATCCGTTTTGTCACCAAAGCCCCATATACTACCACACCACTGCGACCTGTATGCTCTCGTTGGCTGGCCCTCGCTTCATACTCGTCGACAAACCCACTGGCTCCAGGTCATCTACAAGACCCTGCTAGGTAAAGTCCCCCCTTATCTCAGCTCGCTGGTCACCATAGCAGCACGCGCTCCATCAGGTATATCTCTCTGGTCACCCCCAAAACCAATTCCTCCTTTGGCCGCCTCTCCTTCCAGTTCTTTGCTGCCAATGACTGGAACGAACTGCAAAAATCTCTTAAACTGGAAACACTTATCCCCCTCACTAGCTTTAAGCACCAGCTGTCAGAGCAGCTCACAAATTACTGCACTTGTACATAGCCCATCTACTGTATAATTTAGCCCAAACAACTACCTCTTCCCCTAATGTATTTATTTATTTATTTTGCTCCTTTGCACCCTATTATTTATATTTCTACTTTGCACATCCTTCCACTGCAAATCTACCATTCCAGTGTTTTACTTGCTATATTGGATTTACTTCGCCACCATGGCCTTTTTTTGCCTTTACCTCCCTTAACGCACCTCATTTGCTCACATTGTATATCGACTTATTTTTCTATTGTATTATTCACTGTATGTTTGTTTTACTCCATATGTAACTCTGTGTTGTTGTATGTGTCGAACTGCTTTGCTTTATCTTGACCAGGTCGCAATTGTAAATGAGAACTTGTTCTCAACTTGCCTACCTGGTTAAATAAAGGTGAAATAGCATTTTCTTTTCAAATCATGTCTCCTTTTTTTCCCAAACACAATTCCACACAATCACAATAGCTTTTTGTCTTTGAATAATTGTAAGCATCTCTTAACACAGGCTTAACACCTAACAACCACGTTGTACTTTTTAAAACACTTTTAACATAGGCCAGGCCCTGTTGTGACCTCATATCCCAGCGATAATACCTTGAAATATGCCTGGGAAGAAAACACTTCAACTTGCCATTTGCTCAACCATTGGCTCAATTTACCTCATGACCATTGGCTCAACTTACCCCAAGGCAAACATTTGGACTATATTAGCCCACATAGGGCTAATATACACTTTCATGCTAGGTTTATTGAAGCTTACAGAGATGCCAACTGATGTATAGAACAATAGTATCTACTTTGGTTTAGGTACAATACATTCTTTTGACTTTGTTAAAATCAGTTTTTTTGGACTTTTTTGGACTTTTGGACTTTTTCCATGTGGTTTCTTCCTTCACAGACTCAATGAAAATGATGACCACTTCCTAAATATTTGGTCAAATGATACATTTTGTGTTTGTTTTCCTAGAAACAAGGGAGGCTCCACTTAACCCTTCGGCTCAGCTTAACCCTTCGGCTCAGCTTAACCCTTCGGCTCAGCTTAACCCTTCGGCTCAGCTTAACCCTTCGGCTCAGCTTAACCCTTCGGCTCAGCTTAACCCTTCGGCTCAACTTACCTCTTCGGCTCAACTTACCCCACTCTCCCCTTCAGTGAAATTCTTACCTTGAGAGCTCTTTCCCAACAATGCAGTGATGATAACAATAATAATATACTGTAGATAATAATAGAACATAAAATACAATAAAAAACACACAAGAACTACTATGAGTTTAAAAAAACCATCAGTGCCAGTATCTTATTCAATGTACTGGAGTGGTTGTGGGTTTATACATAAAAAGTGACTGGTAGTAGGATATACATGTGAACTGAGCTGAAGAGTGACTGGTAGCAGGAATATATAACTATACATGGTAATATATACAGCTCATTTGGAAAGTATTCAGACCCCTTGACTTTTTCCACATGTTGTTACGTTACAAACTTATTCTAAAATGGATTAAATTGTTCCCCCCCCCCTCAATCTACACACAATGACAAATCCAAAACAGATTTTTAGACATTTTTGCCAATGTATAAAAAAATGTAATATCATCTTTTACATACTGTAAGTATTCAGACCCTTTACTCAGTACTTTGTTGAAGCATCTTCAGCAGCGATTACAGCCTTGACTCTTCTTGGGTGTGACGGTACAAGCTTGGCACAACTGTATTTGGGGTGTTTCTCCCATTCTCTGCAGATCCTGTCAAGCTCTGTCAGGTCTCTCCAGAGATGCTCAATCTGGTTCAAGTCTGGGCTCTTGCTGGGCCACTCAAGGACATTCAGAGACTTGTCCCGAAGCCACTCCTGCATTGTCTTGGCTGTCTGCTTAGGGTCGTTGTCCTGTTGGAAGTGAACCTTCGCCCCAGTCTGAGGTCCTGAGCGCTCTGGATCATCAAAGATCTCTATGTACTTTGCTCCATTCATCTTTCCTTCGATCCTGACTAGTCTCCTGGTCCCTTCTGCTAGACAACTTGCCACCACCATGCTTCACCATAGGGATGGTCCCAGGTTTCCTCCAGATGTGACGCTTGGTATTCAGGCCAAAGAGTTCAATATTGGTTTCATCAGACCAGAGAATCTTGTTTCTCATGGTCTGAGAGTCTTTATGTGCCTTTTGGCAAACTCCAAGCAGGCTGTCATGTGCCTTTCACTGAGGACTGGCTTCCGTCTGCCCACTCTACCATAAAGGCCTGATTGGTGGAGTGCTGCAGAGATGGTTGTCCTTCTGGAAGATTCTCCCATCTCCACAGAGGAACTTTGGAGTTCGGTCAGAGTGACATTAGGTTCTTGGTCACCTCCCTGATCAAGGCCCTTCTCCCCCGATTGCCAGCTCTAGGAAGAGTCTTAGTGGTTCCCAACTTCTTCCATTTAACTGTGTTCTTGGGGACCTTCAATGCTGCAGAAATTGTTTGGTATCCTTCCCCAGATCTGTGTCTTGACACAATCCTGTCTCTGAGCTCTATGGACAATTCCTTTGACCCCATGTCTTGGTATTTGCTCTGACATGCACTGTCAACTGTGGGACCTCATATAGGCAGGTGTGTCTCTTCCAAATCATGTCCAATCATTTGAATTTACCACAGGTGGACTCCAATCAAGTTGTAGAAACATCTCAAGGATGATGAAAGGAAACAGGATGCACTACACTCTCAAAGCAAAGGGTCTGAATACTTATGTAAATAAGCTATTTCTGTTTTTTATTTGTTAATATATTTGCAGCAAAAAACTGTTTTTGCTGTCATTTTGGGGTATTGTGTGTTGATTGATGAGGAAAATGTTTTATTTCGAGCAATTTTAGAATTAGGCTGTAACGTAATATAATGTGGAAAAAGTCATGAGGTCTGAATACTTTCCAAATGTAAAAAGGAGTAATAGTGACCAGTAGCAGGATAAATAGATAAATGTTATTGGAAATTGATAATCAATGGACAGCAGCGTAATGGGGTAATACATCTCATCAATAATATTTTTAGCAGCAGTGTAGGTTGTGTCTGAGTGGAGATCTGTGGATGGGCATAGAGTCAGTGTGGATAGTCTGTGGGAGAGGGAGAGTAGTAGTTGTTAGCCATTTAACGGTCTTATAGCGAGGGGATGGAAGCTGTTTAGGAGTCTGTTGGTCTGAGCCTTGATGTACCACCTACCGGACGGGAGCATGGAGAAGAGTCTTTGTCAATTTTTCAGGCCTTTCTAAGACAACGCCTGGCATATACTATTTGCTAAATAGTATTACTGTAATAATTCTGTCATTGTTGGAAAGCTCAGATACTTCCCTCTTTAAGTGAATCATTGTAATTCCTCCCCCTCAGATGGTTATGACGAGGAGAGAATTGGAGCTGTAAATTGTTTAAACTTTATCCAGCTATTTAACCATAGCCAGAATTAACCATAGAGTATGCTACAATCTACCACAATAGCAATGTTGCCAACTAAGGTATAGGAGGTTATTGTAGTTGGACAAGGCTATCTGAATTTAAGCATCTCTTAACACAGGAAGTTAGAGGTAAATATCAATTATTCAATGAAAAAAATTACTGACTGAAACTAGACTAAAACGGTCCAGACTTTTAGTCGACTGACAATAACATTAAGGATTCTTCAATAAAGTCTTTGTTGTTCATTGAGAAATAGTGCACCAAAAATCTAAGTTAGATATAAAATTGTGTGATTAAGATCTCCTCTGCAAAAAGGTCTAAATTAATGACAGGAAGCTTGAGGAAGCGTATACTGGCTACGGAATCTCAAAATCGAATAACAGCACTGTGGCTGCTTTTTTCTCGTATTTGAAGTGAAAGTCTTAAGGGAGTATGTGTTCACGCCAGCCAGACTGAAGCATACTGACGCCTTAAGACTAACATGAAATCTAAAATAGCAGCCAAAATGTGTGTGTGTGTGTGTGTGTAACCAAAATGATCCTCTGTCCTTTGTGCTGTGTGACAGTGAGGAAAACCCACTGAAGGCTAGCCAATGTTCCCTGGATCGGGGCATGGGAGGGGACAGCGACTATGGGGACGAAGAAGAATGCCAGTTCAACGAAGATGGCTCATTTATCGGTGAATACTCTGACCACAAAAACAGAGGCTCTGTAAGACCCAGCCCAGTCACTGCGTGAAGAGACAAATGCTTCCTTCGGACTTCCCTCTGAAGGGTGTGTGACAGCAAAAGGAAATTAATGGCATCATCTGTGTCATGCATGACATTGATCAGAAATGTTAAATTCCTGTCAATCACAATTGTATATGATGCATATTTATTTTGTACCTCCACATTGTGACGGATTCATTAGGAAATGTTTTCACATTCTTGTAGACAGGATTGGACATCTGCAGTTTCAATATACAGTACCAGTCAAAGGTTTGGACACTTTATTTTCACTATTGTTCTATATTGTCGAATAATAGTTAAGACATCAAAACTATGAAATAACACATATGAAAACATGTACTGTAGTAACCAAAAAACTGTTAAACAAATCAAATTATATGTTCTATTTTAGATTCTTCAAAGTAGCCACCCTGTTCTTTGCATTCTCTCAACCAGCTTCACCTGGAATGCTTTTCCAACAGCTTTGAAGGAGTTCCCACATATATTGAGCACTTGTTGGCTGCTTTTCCTTCAGTCTGTGGTCCAACTCATCCCAAACCATCTCAATTGGGTTGAGGTACGGTGATTGTGGAGGCCAGGTCCTCTGATGCAGCACTCCATCACTCTCCTTCCTGGTCAAATAGCCCTTACACAGCCTGGATGTGTGTTAGGCCACTGTGCTGTTGAAAAACAAAATATAGTCTCACTAAGCGCAAACCAGATTGGATGGCGTATCGCTGCAAAATGCAATGGTAGCCATGCTGGTTAAGTGTGCCTTGAATTCTAAGTAAATCACTGACTGTCACCAACAAAGCACCATCACACCTCCTCCTCAATGCTTCACGGTGGGAATCACACATGTGGAGGTCATCTGTTCACCTACTCTGTGTCTCAAAACATGGTGGTTGGAACCAAAAACCTCCAATTTGGACTCATCAGACCAAAGGACAGATATCCGCCGGTCTAATTTCCATTGCTCGTGTTTCTTGGCCCAAGCAAGTCTTTTCTTGTTATTGGTGTCCTTTAGTAGTGGTTTCTTTACAGCAATTCGACCATGAATGCCTGATTCACACAGTCTCCTCTGAACAGTTGATGTGTCTGTGACTTTTATTTAGGCTGCTTTCTGAGGCTGGTAACTCTAATGAACTTATCCTCTGCTGCAGAGGTAACTCTGGGTCTTCCTTTCTTGTTGCGGTCCTCATGAGAGCCAGTTTCATTATAGCGCTTGATGGTTGAACTTGCACTTGAATAAACTTTCAAAGTTCTTGAAATGTTCCGTTTTGACTGACCTTTATGTCTTAAAGTAATGATGGACTGTTGTCTCTCTTTGCTAATTTGAGCTGTGCTTGCCATAATATGGACTTAATATGGGCTATCTTCTGTATACCACCTGTCATGGTTCCTCCTGGCACCAGAGGGAGGCAGGTGTGTCTTATTATTTCATAATTGTGTCCCTGCTTAAAGAGGTGTGTTTTCTGTGGTCCTTTGCAGAAGCTTGAATTGTTTACTGTGTGCATTTGTTTCCTGAGTGAATCTTCGATACTTAGTGTTTGTTGTTTTTTCTGGTCTCTTCTCTGCACCTGGGTCCAACCTTACCACGTCACACCACCCCTACCTTGTCACAACACAACTGATTGGCTCAAACGCATTAAGAAGGAAAGAAATTCCACAAATTAATTTTCAACAAGGCACTCCTATTAATTGAAATGCATTCCACGTGACTACCTAATGAAGCTGGTTGAGAGAATGCCAAGAGTGTGCAAAGCTGTCAAGGCAAATGGTGGATACTTTGAATAATCTCAAAAATAACCTGGATTTTGATTTTAACAATGTTTTGGTTGCTACTTTTTCCATATGTGTTATTTCATAGTTTAGATGTCTTTCTTATTCTACAATGTAGAAAATAGTAAAAATAAAGAAAAACACTTGAATGAGTAGGTGTGTCCAAACTTTTGACTGTTACTGTAAATACACTATATATATCTTTAAAAAGAAAAGGTAGACAGCAGACACATATATCATTAATAACGATGCATGATTTCTTATGTTTTTACTTTCTTAGAAAAGGTCAACAGATATGAGGCATAAACATTCTTTATACCACGGTATTGTTGAATACTTGTTTCTGATTGGCTTGTATGACATTCTAGAGTGTTATGTAAGGTATAATCAATGAGTTGCTCTGCGTTCTATGTAAAATAATGAAGGACCTGGAAGTTGTGTTCCACGATATGCAAGGTGGAATTGACCTTCCACTGAGTTGGATTATTTTCCAGAAAACCCCGAGTTGATAATCCCTTTCATACCAGGGCTATATTTTAGCACATTTGCCACTAGAAATGTGTTCATTTGCTGGTATACATTTTTTAAATTAAACTTTTGCTTTCAAAAGCAGCTCAAACCGAACATGTAAGACTTAACTATAGCCATCAAATTCTACCGAGATAATATAGCGTGGGCTACAAGGTCTAATCGTGAATGATGATTGGTTAAAACCGTAAATGGTGTCTATTCCACCATTTACCACCGGCTAAATCTATGATGTTAAAATGCCTATATTCGTGGCCAAAAGTTTTGAATGACACAAATATTAATTTCTACAAAGTTTGCTGCTTCAGTGTCTTTAGATATTTTTGTCAGATGTTAATATGGAAAACTGAAGTACAATTACAAGCATTTCATAAGTGTCAAAGGCTTTTATTGACAATTACATGAAGTTGATGCAAAGAGTCAATATTTGCAGTGTTGACCCTTCTTTTTCAAGACCTCTGCAATCCACCATGGCATGCTGTCAATTAACTTCTGGGCCACATCCTGACTTATGGCAGCCCATTCTTGCATAATCAATGCTTGTGGGTTTTTGTTTGTCCACCCGCCTCTTGAGGATTGTCCACAAGTTCTCAATGGGATTAAGATCTGGGGGAGATTCCTGGCCATGGACTCAAAATATCTATGTTTTGTTCCCCGAGCCACTTAGTTATCACTTTTGCCTTATGCGTCACCAAACTGTTCCTGGATGGTTGAGAGAAGTTGCTCTGTGTTGTGTTGGTACCATTCTTTATTCATGGCTGTATTCTTAGGCAAAATTGTGAGTGAGCCCACTCCCTTGGCTGAGAAACAACCCCACACATGAATGGTCTCAGGATGCTTTACTGTTGGCATGACACAGGGCTGATGGTAGCGCTCACCTTGTCTTCTCCGGACAAGCTTTTTTACGGAAACAATCGGAAAGGGGATTCATCAAAGAAAATTACTTTACCCCAGTCATCAGCAGTCCAATCCCTGTACCTTATGCAGAATATCAGTCTGTCCCTAATGTTTTTCCTGGAGAGAAGTGGCTTCTTTGCTGCACTTCTTGACACCAGGCCATCATCCAAAAGTCTTTGCCTCACTGTGCGTGCAGATGCACTCACACCTGCCTGCTGCCATTCCTAAGCAAGCTCTGGTGGTACCCCGATCCCGCAGCTGAATCAAATTTAGGAGACGGTCCTGGCGCTTGCTGGACTTTCTTGGGCACCCTGAAGCCTTCTTCACAACAATTGAACCGCTCTCCTTGAAGTTCTGGATGATCCGATAAATGGTTAATTTAGGTGCAGTCTTACTGGCAGCAATATCCTTGCCCGTGAAGCCCTTTTTGTGCAGCGCAATGATGACGGCACCGGTTTCCTTGCAGGTAACCATGGTTGACAGAGGAAGAACAATGATTCCAAGCACCATCCTCCTTTTGAAGCTTCCAGTCTGTTATTCGAACTCAATCAGCATGACAGAGTGATCTCCAGCCTTGTCCTTGTCAACACTCACACCTGTGTTAACAATATAATCACTGACATGATGTCAGCTGGTACTTTTGTGTTGCAGGGCTGAAATGCAGTGGGGGGGGATTCAGTTAATTTACATTGGTAAAGAGGGACTTTGCAATTAATTGCAATTCATCTGACCACTCTTCATAACATTCTGGAGTATATGCAAATTGCCATCATACAAGCTGAGGCAGCAGACTTTGTGAAAATGTATATTTGTGTCATTCTCAAAACCTTTGGCCACAACTGTATTTACTCTGTTCCATCTGACTGCTCAATCCACTGTCTCGTCAGCCCTGCCAAGCAATTTATAAACTTGATCTCCACTACATTATCTCACATTTCTTTTAGACTAACATTTTGTTTTCAACAGCGGAGATTTGTATAAACCTTGCTGTCTGACATTTGCAACATTGTTTCAATATTCAAATTCTATCTCCAGCTGTCTCATAGTAATGAACATGTCAGGAGTCGAAAAGAGACAAAGGCATTATAGCCGTGGTATAAGTGGGATAATCAACCCTGAGCTTTATGCATTCTATGGAAAATAATGTAACTCGGTGAAGGTTAGTGCCACTCTGCTGCGCACCTTGGCACACACCTTCCACATTGGGTATTATATTCTATAGACTGCATATCCCCTCGTTGATTACCTTTACATAATTACATGTGCCTACTTTTGTATATTTAATTTTCACAATGTTAAGTGTTTAATTGTATTTTTAAATCATCACTGTATGTCTAATACATCACTGTGTTTGTTTATTTCATGAAAATAACTCAAAATCTATTTTTTGTCATTTATTTCCCTGAGCCTCCTTTCGACATTGAAATTCTCAGTCTGATCGTTTCGGCGTTGATACAAATTAAAATATATTTACTATAAATACACAGCCCTGATTGTCGGATATAATTGTCTAGACCCCTTCACTCAACTCTGGACCTCGAAGACAGTTCCACTGTGTTTTTAAATTGTTCTCCTATAATCAGGGACTGATTTAGATCTGGGACACCCTGGTGTGTGCAATTATCAGGTAGAACAGAAAACCAGCAGGCTCTGGACCTCGTAGGGTAAGAGTTGAGTACCCCTGCTCTAGAGCCTACTCAGCTTACCCCTTCAAAGTAGGAGGATTACGCATGCAAATAAAAGATGATTGGTCATTGGTCAGAATAATAAGATCTGATTGTGATGTCATGATCTTGGTCAAAAACTTCATCCCACCTGAACAGGCTGAAATTCCAGACATTCTTTAAAAAAATCTGTTACATAATTTTCACAACTTCATAGTGTTATTCGACCTCTGTGTAGAAATATCATCAGAATAACAGGAAATCAAGTTTTTGATGGCACTGCCCTTTTAATACTTCACAACACTGTATATATTGTAGAAAACAAAAGTTGGCTTTGTATGCAATGTGTGAATGTTACTGTGGTTGATTGCATTTTATAATGTTAATACTGATGTCTGTGTTTTTGTAAATGATAGGATCAAACATATTACAGGCGTTTCCATCCCTGCTTTGGAAAACTGTCTACTAGTAAATTAAATGTAAAAGACTAATTTAATAATTTAAATAATTATATGCTAGTGAAATTCAAAAAATGTAAATACAAATTATAACGAAATCACCTTATGCACATCGATAGTACAGTAGAAGGTGTACAAGCTGTGTATGCTGTAAAATCGTGTTAGGGCATTAGTCAAATTTAGGTCAGTTTTCATTTGAATTTCCTGTCAAAATCATGGCATGAACCAATTTCATTCAACAGAAGGTTGGCATTCCTAATACATTTCTAAGGTTGCTGCAGTTGTTAGAGTGAAAAATATCATTATCTTGAATACTATATCACTTGTCAACATTTAAAAATGTATTCCAGCAGCATACCACCCTGCATACCACTTCTGGCTTTCTTCTGAAGCTAAGCAGGGCTGGTCCTGGTCAGTTCCTGGATGGGAGACCAGATGCTGCTGGAGGTGGTGTTGGAGGGCCAGTAGGAGGCACTCTTTCCTCTGGTCTAAAAAAAAGTATATATGTATAGGGTGCTGTCTTTCAGATGGGATGTTAAACTGGTGTCCTGACTCTCTGAGGTCATTAAAGATCCCATGTATTGTAGGGGTGTTAACCCTGGTATCCTGGCTAAATTCCCAATCTCTCCCTCAAACCATCATGGTCACCTAATAATCCCCGTTTACAATTGGCTCATTCATCCCCTTCCTCTCCCCTGTAACTATTCCCCAGGTCGTTAATGAGAATGTGTTCTCAGTCAACTTACTTGGTAAAATAATGGCTAAATACATTCCTTTTTAAACAACAATACATGGATGGACACTTCTCCCTCTGTCACGGATGCCATGGTTGCCCTTTTTAAAGACAAAATCCGGAGATCAGGTGTTTTCTCTATCTCTTTAGCTATTATACTCTAATTCCACTGATTTCATATTCGGAAATAGTGCTCCTTTCATATCTCCATACAGAATGCCTGTATAACGTTATAAATCAACTTAGGTATTTATATCCTCACCACCAGCAACAATCACAGCGCAGGAGCCCGAGAGGTACACATATCGTGTTCCCGAGGAAATCTTAGTGTCTGGGGGCATCCATGAACTTCATTGTTACAGCCCTTACCCATCTCAGCTGTTACAGCTGTTACCCTATCAAACTTTTCAATGACTTCTCCTGTCAGTGCTCACTACATGTAGATCAACGGGCGGTGGCGGACAGAACCCCTAGATAAAGTTATAGATTAAAAAACTCAGCTCACAGAATTGGTTTGGGTTCAATACACATCCTCAATAATCTCCCATATTGCCTCTCTCACACCGGATTTAGTCCCATTATAGCTCTCATTCAAGCAATACTAATAGTTACATTTCAATCAATCATCTTTTTATCCAAATTTCAATCAGCTTAGTATCCTAATTTCAATCATGTCCTTTCCACACATGCACGACTCTCACAAGCTGGAGAGGTCAGAGTCAAACTTAGATGCATAAAGTACCGGTCTGAAGTGAGCTCCGTCGGGACAGTCCCATTAGATCTTTTATATACTGCTTATAGACACATTACATAGGCATAGTTCGTAAGGTTGGTTCCGGCATGTGTTTGGCACAAAATACAACATTCTTTTCATACATTTAAAAACATTCATATGTGGTGTGTGTGTGCGCATCTATCAGTTACACATATATGTCAGTACATACACACAACAAGTAGGTCACATGGGGGAGAGGCATTGTGCCATGAGGTTTTGCATTATTTGTTTTTTGAAGCCAGGTTTGCTGTTCAATTGTGCTATAAAAGATGGACGGGAGTTCCAAGCACTCATGGCTCTGCATTATACCCTTCATGTTGTAACGTCCGTCGTTCAAATGAGACCAAGGTGCAGCGTGGTAGGCGGAAATTTTCTTTATTAAAATGTTCCACCAAAAAAACCAATAAACAACTCAACGAACGAAAAGCTTAGGAGTGCAACCCATGCAACAAACAAAGACAAGATCCCACAACTGAAGGTGGGGAAAAAGGACTGCCTAAGTATGATCCCCAATCAGAGACAACGATAGACAGCTGCCTCTGATTAGGAACCATACTAGGCCAACAAAGAAAAAGAAAACATAGATATACAAAAACTAGAGTACACACCCTAGTCACACCCTGACCTAACCAAAATATAGAGAATAAACAGGGATCTCTAAGGTCAGGGCGTGACACGTACTTGAATTTGTTCTGGACGTGGGGACTGTGAAAAGACCCCTGGTGGCATTTCTGGTGGGGTAAGTGTCTGTGTCAGTGCTGTGTGTAAGTTGACTGTGCAAACAATTTGGAATTTCCAACACATTAATGTTTCTTATAAAAACAAGAAGTGACAGTCAGTCTTTCCTCAACTCTTAGCCAAGAGAGACTGGCATGCATAGTATTAATATTAGCCATTTGATTACAATGAAGAGCAAGACGTGTGCCTCTTTTCTGTTCTGGGCCAGCTGCAGCTCAACTAAGTAATTCTTTGCCTCACTTGACTGGACAATATTCAAGATAAGATAAAATTAGAGCTTGCAGGACTTGCTTTGTGGAGTGTGGTATCCAAAAAGCAAAGCATCTCTTTATTACAGATGGAAATCTCACTATCTTTACAACCATTCAATCTATATGTTTTGACCAAAACAGTTTACAGTCTAAGGTAACATCATCAACTTTTTCAACAGCCATAGCATTCATTACCAGATTCAGCTGAGGTCTAGAATTTAGGGAATGACTTCTACCAAATACAATGCACTTAGTTTTAGAGATGTTCAGGACCAGTTTACTACTGGCCACCCATTCCAAAACAGACAAACTCCTGTTTAAGGGTTTCAATGACTTCATAAGCTGTGGTTGCTGATGCGTATATGGTTGAATCATCAGCATACATGGACACACATGCTTTGTTTAATGCCAGTGGTAGGTCATTTGGTAAAAAATAAAAAAGAGTAGAAGGCCTAGAGAGCTGCCCTGCGGTACACCACACTTGACATTAGAGAAGCTTCCATTAAATAAACCCCTCTTTTCTATTAGATAGATAGCTCAGAGCTCCCCCCCCCCCCCCCATCTAAAGGTGCGGACTCCGGCCGCAAAACCTGTACCTATAGGGGAGGGCCTGGGTGGGCGTCTGTCTGCGGTGGCGGCTCTGGCGCAGGACGTGGACCCCACTCCACCATAGTCTTTGTCCGCCTCTTAACCCACCTCCTTGGTCCCTTTTAGGGCGGCCCCTCTCCGTGGCCCCTCTCCGCCGACCTCGGACTGGGTACCCTAGCAACGGGTCCCGAATGGACGGGAGATTCCGGCAGCACTGGACAGGCAGGAGTGACAGGCGGCTCTGGCAGCTCCTGACTGGCGGGAGACTCTGGCAGCTCCTGACAGACGGGAGACTCTGGCAGCTCCTGACAGACGGGAGACTCTGGCAGCTCCTGACAGACGGGAGACTCTGGCAGCTCCTGACAGACGGGAGACTCTGGCAGCTCCTGACAGACGGGAGACTCTGGCAGCTCCTGACAGACGGGAGAGTCTGGCAGCTCCTGACAGACGGGATACTCTGGCAGCTCCTGACAGACGGGAGACTCTGGCAGCTCCTGACAGACGGGAGACTCTGGCAGCTCCTGACAGACGGGAGACTCTGGCAGCTCCTGACAGACGGGAGACTCTGGCAGCTCCTGACAGACGGGAGACTCTGGCAGCTCCTGACAGACGGGAGACTCTGGCAGCTCCTGACAGACGGGAGACTCTGGCAGCTCCTGACAGACGGGAGACTCTGGCAGCTCCTGACAGACGGGAGACTCTGGCAGCTCCTGACAGACGGGAGACTCTGGCAGCTCCTGACAGACGGGAGACTCTGGCAGCTCAGGACAGACGGGAGACTCTGGCAGCGATGAGCAGGCGGGAGACTCTGGCAGCGATGAGCAGGCGGGAGCACCTGTAGGGAGGAGACGGAGAGACAGTCTGGTGCGGAGGGCTGCCACCGGAGGACTGGTGAGTGGAGGAGGCACCGGGTAGACCGAACCGTGGAGGCGCACTGGAGGTCTCGAGCACCGAGCCTGCACAACTCTTCCAGGCTGGATGTGCACAGCCCAGTGCGGCCTGGCTACGGCCAAATGCACTGGAGACCAAATGCACTGATCCGGCTTCATGGCACCTGGCTCGATGCCCACTCTAACCCGGCCAATACGAGGCGCTGCTATGTAACGCACCGGGCTATGCCTGCGCACCTGGGACACCGTGCGCCTCACGGCATAACTTGTTGCCTGCCCGGTCCACCTCTCTCCACGGTAAGCACGGGGAGTTGGCTCAGGTCTCCTACCTGACTTAGCCACACTCCCCGTGTGCCCCCTCCCAATAAATTTGTGGGGCTGCCTCT
This sequence comes from Oncorhynchus kisutch, assembly GCF_002021735.2. Classification (NCBI taxonomy): domain Eukaryota; kingdom Metazoa; phylum Chordata; class Actinopteri; order Salmoniformes; family Salmonidae; genus Oncorhynchus; species Oncorhynchus kisutch. The sequence goes on along the minus strand of NC_034190.2, from coordinate 60,179,489 downwards.
CGTCCCAGCCACGCTGCCGTGCTAGCTCCTCATAATGCCACCTCTCGGCTTTCGCTGCCTCCAGCTCTGCCTTGGGGCGGCGATATTCTCCCTGTACCCAGGGTCCCTTGCCATCCAAGATCTCCTCCCAAGTCCAGGAGTCTTGAACCCGCTGCTCCTGGGTACCACGCTGCTTGGTCCGGTTGTGGTGGGTGATTCTGTAACGACCGTTGGTGGAAGAAGGTGAGGACCAAGATGCAGAGTGGTAAGTGTCCATATTTTTAATAAAGAAATTGAACACTGAACAAAAACAACAAAGTGAACGAACAAAACCGAAACAGTTCTGTCTGGTGCAGAATACAAACACTCAACAGAAAATAATGAAACAGGCTGCCTAAGTATGGTTCTCAATCAGGGACAACGATTGACAGCTGCCTCTGATTGAGAACCATACCAGGCCAAACACAGAAATACCAACTCATAGAAAAACAACCATAGACAACCCACCCAACTCACGCCCTGACCATACTAAAACAGACATAACAAAAAAACTAAGGTCAGAACGTCAGTGTCAGTGCAGTACCCTTTAAGCATGCTGAAAGTCTGTTGTTAATTTGTTCATAGAGAAATTGAAAAGTAGTTGGTCAAACACCATTTTTTCCAACAGTTTGCTAAGGGCTGGCAGCAAGCTGATACTGTAAGTCTGCTGTTAGAGCCAGTAAAGGCAGCTTTACTACTCTTGGGTAGAGGAATGACTTTGGCTTCCCTCCATGCCTGAGGACAAAGACTTTCCTCTAGGCTCAGTGAGCCACCATTGCCAAATGTGCGTCCTTTAAAGAAAAAATTGTGGTTAAAAGCCTGGTCAAAAGACTCGCCGGCTTTAAAATAGGCATGAACAATCAATTACCAAAGGAAATCGCAGAACGACACTAGACTAAAATGGAGACGTGTAGCTCTCGTAGTCGACAAGCTAGACATTGATAACCAACTGTTCCAAGACACCAAGACCACTCCATTGCTATTCTAAATAAAATGTAACATCCAACACTATTAATGTATTCCTGGTCTTAATGCTGGTGAATTAAGTTATTTCTGGCTGTATGTAATAACACAAAACATTTTATGGGCCAATAATGTAAGAAATAACACACACAAAAACAAAATAGTGCAAAGTTACTTAGGAGCGAGAAGCAGAACTCCCATATCAGAGATCCCATATTATTTTACTGTTGAAATAGAAAGCTGGTTGCAATTTCAGGTTAATCCACCAGAAAAGACAAATATTATCGTTAATATTTTGTATCCTCAAGGATTTCAGTTTGTTTTGACTGCTATATGAGTGTAATTTAAAAAAGCAAAGAAAATGTTTTTTGCAAACATTTTCATTCCCCATTTCACACAATCAAAAACAATGCCTGGATGTTGTATTGCTCCTCTATGTATAGCCAACTGCTATTGTTGTACAGCAGTTTTATTCAATCATTTTAACTATGCAAATAAATGAAACCCAATTAGAAGGACATTTCAGATGCTGATGGACTTAAAAGTTATGTTGGTACTGTAATAAGTCAAACACTTTGATGGCATTACGTAATGCAATTTCAACAATCATGGTTACATGATAATACCATTTAAGTTTCACAGTTAATAAGCAAATGATTATAAAATAAAGAGAAACCCCATACAACCTATTATCAAAACTGAACCATCAATAATACCCCTTCAAAACACCAGTCTCAACGTCAACAGTGAAGAGGCGACTCCGGGATGCCTTCAAGCAGGGTGTCTGTGTTCGTTTGCCCATCTTAATCCTTTATTGGCCAGTCTGAGATACGGCTTTTTCTTTGCAATTCTGCCTAGAGACTGGTGTTTTGAAGGGGTACTATTTAATGAAGCTACCAGTTGAGGACTTGTGAGGTGTCTGTTTCTCAAACTAAACACTCTAATGTACTTGTCCTCTTGCTCAGTTGTTTACCAGGACCTCCCACTCCTCTTTCTATTCTGGTCTTTCTATTCTCCCTTCACAGAACAGCCAGTTTGCGCTGTTCTGTGAAGGGAATAGTACACAGTGTTGTACGTGATCTTCAGTTTCTTGGCAATTTCTCGCATGGAATAGCCTTCATTTCTCAGAACAAAAATAGACTGACGAGTTTCAGAAGAAAGTCTTTGTTTCTGGCTATTTTGAGCCTGTAATCGAACCCGCAAATGCTGATGCTCCAGATACTCAACTAGTCTAAAGAAGGCCAGTTTTATTGCTTATGTAATCAGAACAACAGTTTTCAGCAACGCTAACATAATTTCAAAATAGTTTTCTAATGATAAATTAGTCTTTTAAAATGATAAACTTGGATTAGCTAACACAATGTGCCATTGGAACACAGGAGTGATGGTTGTTGATAATGGTCCACTACACCTATGTAGATATTCCATAAAATATCTGACGTTTCATTTACAACACTAACAATGTCTACACTATATTTATGATCAATTTTATTTTAATGGACAAAAAAATGTGCTTTTCTTTCAAAAACAAGGACATTTCTATGTGACCCCAAACTTTTGAATGGTAGTGTACCTGTGCCTGTCACCTGGGCCGGTGGGGGGTTTTCCAGTCCTGTGGGCGCGCTCCACCTCAATCTTCCTGTGGTGCATCTTCAGTTTCTCTGAGATAATTTACCTCACTTTGTCCTCAGATTTCATCCAGGTCTCATGTGGAGATTCTGCAATTCATCCACAACCATGTTCTTCTGCCTGGATTGTCCCTCGAGATAATCTGATTTCTCTGTCATTGTTATCATGGATTCACATACAGAACTGATGTCCTCTATCAATGACTTATAGATTGCTGCCATCTTGCCGTTCTCCTGTTTAAACTCATTGAGCTAACCTTGGGGAACTGCAAACTCTTTCTTCAGGACCTGGACATCTCTGGTCTGGTCATCCATTCTTTTATTAGTTGACTCCACCAGTATTTGGACACAACACTTGAAGCTATTTTCTTGTAGTTGTAACTGCTAGTAGGAGCCAAAGTATGGAGTCTTCTCTTCTCCGGTGCTGAACTGGACACATTCTGTTGAATGTATTGTAACACTTAGAAATAAACTTAAAAATGAAATGCGGTTCAACCTTACATCCAATGTTATTACCACAGTTTAAGTACGATTGTGGAAGAGGTCAAATCTGAATTTGATTTGCATTTCTGTCCTTAATCAATATTTCCGTATTACTGTATGCATAATGCATGCATATTCACTGTATGTTTTTCAGAGATATCGGCTAAATATTTGGAGTATATGTTTGTTATTATACTGAATTCAGCCACATTTATATGATTTGTTTATCTTTTTACACAACTCTATGAATGGTGTTATTCGTATTGTTGCGAATTTAGCATATTTAACTTTTGAGGCAAGCACGTTATCCATCCCCTGCTTCCAATAGGCCATAGTGTGCTTACAGTATATCTGCCTGGGTATACTATGGCAATGACTTTGGATAGCTATAAAAGAGAGTATACCAATGATCTACCATAATTGTATCTTTAAGTTTGACTAAATTATCTCACTTGATCAAACAAAACTCAAAAGGAAGAGGCCAGCACTTATGTCCCTAATCTACTTGACAATTATCCCACAGGGGGTTGAGTGATACAAAAAGAGACACACTGTGGCTTATAGAGAGAGAGACAATGTGACAGCGGTCTAGGCAAGTGACAAGTGACAAATTGAGAAATCGAAGGCAAACATAACATACAGTAAATATGAGCATGAACATTTGCTTTATTTCATATTCCCAATTGAAATCCTTTCAGATGAAAGCTCTCTATTAGCCACTGACTCTTTTGACATGTTTCTTTAATGAAAATTGCATCCAAGAATGTTGTGATTGAATCCTGACACTGCATCCAAGTAAATTGCTACTGTGATCATGGTTTTGATTTCAAGAGGACAGCCATTTCTGATTAAATACGCAATGTCTGTGTCTTTATGTATCCAAAGTCAACACTCCTTAACAACATATTGGTGAGTTTTAACTGGTTAAAAAAACGAAGTCTTTCTGAAAACTGACAGCAAACCTTCAAAATCTTTCACAAATCCTTACTCTTCCTTTAGTGGACTTTCTCTGGGTCTTCACAATACCCTGCTGCCCATTATCTTGTGGTTTGCATACAGTATTCTGCCATTTGTATACCCATAGCCCTGCAAGCTTAAATAGGCACTCTAGCAGTAATCAAACAAGACTAGGGGCAGTGCAGTTGAAAAGCACTTGGGTGCCTCATGGCAAGATAAAGGTCATTTTAAGAGATAATCCTGCATTGTAGGGGATTACCCCTTCATCCGTTTTAAAATTGCTTTCTCGGTGGAACGCTAAAACCACTGAACAACAATAAAAGATTATTCTACTCAAAGCCTCGCAGAGGAAGGCCTTGAGTGTCACATGAGCAGTTTTCTACCCCCCCCCCCTCAATGCGCAGTTTAACTAGAACGAAATAAGATCAAGCCCTAACTGTGCTATGTAGTAGGGAGTTGTAGTTTCCAAAAGCCAATATTCTGCATAGTTTAGCCGCTGAAAATGTGGTAATTAACTACAATGACCATAATCCATTGCTCGCTTACTTTTCTGGTCAGTGTGGGCAGAGATCTGTAATATATAATATACATAAGTATTCAACCCAGCAATTACAGATGTGAGTATTTCTGGGTAAGTCTCTAAGAGCTGGATTATACAATATTTACACACAATTATTTTTTAAATTCAGTCTCTGTGAAGTTGATTGTTGATCATTGCTTGACAGTCATTTTCAAGTCTTGCCATAGATTTTCAAGCTGATTTAAGCCACTCGGAAACATTCAATGTCGTCTTGGTAAGCAACTCCAATATATATTTGGCCATGTGTTTTAGGTTACTGTTCTGCTGAAAGGTGAATTTGTCTCCCAGTGTCTGTCGGAAAGCAGACTGAACCAGATTTTCTTCTAGATTTTTGCATGTGCTTAGCTCTATTCCTTTTCTTTTTCCCCCAAAAAACTCCCTTGTCCATAATTATATGTGTGGGGTACAGAGATGAGGTAGTCATTCAAAAACACTATTATTGCATACAGAGTGAGTCCATAAAACTTATTATGTGACTTGTTTTTACTCCTGAACTTATTTAGGTTTGCCATAACAAAGGGGTTGAATACTTAATGACTCAAGAGAATTTCAGCTTTACATTTTTTATTCATTTGTAAAAATTCCTAAAAACATAATTCCACATTGCCGTTATAGGGTATTTTGTGTATGCCAGTGACACAAAATCTAAATGTCATGCATTCTAAATGCAGGCTGTAACACAACAACATTTTTAAAAAGTCAAGGCGTGTGAATAATTTCTGAAGGCACTGTGTAGGCTGAGCTGTATCAGTAATTTCATTATTTTGTATGTTTCAGTCAGTGTCGATTTTAGCATGTAAATCTTGAAGGGGCCCCCCAAAAATGGGTAATGCCAGCAAAGCCACAACACTAAACAATACATTAATTGTATATAAAGGAGACAAACGGTGTCCACAAACTGTTAGGGCCTACATAAAGTTGTCCCAACAGCAGTCCCAACACCTTACCACTGCTACACCTGGCTATCAGCGGAGCCTTGTCTGGCAGCTAAACAGTTCATTCAGCCTAATTTACTGCCTTGAAAAAAAAAGTGTGGTTTCGATTAGGACATTAATGAGCGAGTTAGGACGGACGTAGTTAATATAACTATTTGTTCAGCACTTTTGAAATGTACAGCGACAGAATTCAGAACATGGGCCGTTCTTATAGTGTTCTCCCTGGACACCAAGTCAGAACCTTAAATAATATATAAATAAAGGGGGCATTTAAGCAGACAATGAAAGCTCTTACGATATTCAATGATTGCATTTCTCTAAAACAGGTTATAGGATACATGTGCACCACCAAGTCAGAACAGTAGGCGAAATTAAGAGGTGAAAATAGACCAAATTATTAGGGTGAGGCACATGGGCTACAAACAGCTTACTACACAACACACACTTAGTATTACTTTCTTATGTCACACCCTGACCTTAGAGAGCTTTTTATGTCTCTATTTTGGTTTGGTCAGGGTGGGATTTGGGTGGGCATTCTATGTTCTTTTTTCTATGTTTTTGTATTTCTTTGTTTTGGCCGGGTATGGTTCTCAATCAGGGACAGCTGTCTATCGTTGTCTCTGATTGGGAACCATACTTGGGTAGCTTTTTCCCACATGGTTTTTGTGGGTAGTTGTTTTTCTGTTTAGTGTTTTGCACCTGACAGGACTGTTTCGGTTATTCACTTTGTCATTTTTGTTGCAGTGTTCTGTTTAATAAAAAGTCATGAACACTTACCACCCTGTGCTTTGGTCCGATTCCTCCTCTTCAGAAGACGACACCCATTACAGAACTACCCACCACCAACAAACCAAGCAGCGTGGTATGGAGGAGCAGAGGGTTCAGGACTCCTGGAAATGGGAGGAGATATTGGACGGAAAGGGATCCTGGAGACAGGCTGGGAAATATCGCCGCCCAAAAAGGAGCTGGAGGCAGCTAAAGCTGAGAGGCGGCGATATGAGGCAAGGCAGCGCAGCAGGCACGAGAGGTAGCCCCCATTTTTGGGGGCACACATGGAGATTGGCAGAGTCAGGCGATAGACCTGAGCCAACTCCCCGTGCTTACCAGAAACAGCGTGGTACTGGTCAGGCACTCTGTTATGCGGTAAAGCGCACGGTGTCTCCAGTGCTCGCTCATAGCCCGGAGCGCTATATGCCAGCCTCCCACAAGTGCCATGCGAGAGTGGGCATCCAGCCAGGGCGGATTGTGGCAGCTCAGCTCGCTTGGTCTCCGGTGCGCCATTTCGGCCCAGGGTTTTCGGCCCAGGGTATCCTGTTCACTTGAACAGGAAGGTGGCGCGGCGGTCCTTCGTCTGCAAATTTTGTCATCAATGTCTGGCATTCTCTTGATTTATGGTGCTTTCAAGACTGAGAACTGGGAAAAAAAAGAAAAAAAGAGTTGGATCATGATGACATCCGTGATCTTCAGGTCGTAGCTCTAGAAAGTGACCCGAGTTCCAGAATTATATTTCCGAGTTGTATGAAAGTTCAAAAGTTTTTCCCCAGTCATAGCTCGTTTTTTCCCCGAGTTCCCAGTTGTCTTGAACTCACTTATGTCAGATTTTGCAGTTCAGAGTTCATAGTTGTTTTGAGTGTGGATGAAATCATGTTTCATTGACAGCATTTAAACCAGGAAAAGAGACCCTTAATCTTAGACTTGGGACCACACAGCCACTACACTGAATAGCAGATTGCTTTGTAATTCTTGCAGTTAGCCACTGATTCCTTCCAAACCACTTATTGTTGAATTTCCGATTTACAGCTCGTTGTGTAATGTTTATGTCCAATGGCCGATGAGCACCGATACGTTTTATCTATAATTTCTCTTCATATGACCAGGGTTAGAAAGGATTTGCCAGTAGATTGTCAACTTGATTCTTGATGATGACTGCTAGCTAAGATTTTGAAAGAATGATGTTGTATGATCAGTCCAATCAAAGCCACTGTAGATATAACATGATTTGACATAATTTTATCTGTGGCCAATGACCTTGAGCCTTCTGGGATGTTTTTGTTAGATTAAGACGTCATTTCCGGTCACAACTTGCAGACTTGTTTTCAAGTTGCTGTGCGTTTTGTTGCCAACCTATTTTGCTACCTGACAACTTTACGGTTTTACTTTTTAATTACCGTTTATATTTTTGTTTTTTTCCCCTGTCCTCTTTCACTCCGGACGCTTTATCTGGACACAATTCGTCAGGACCTCCAACAGCCGAAGCTAAGTAGTAACATTAACATGATGCCTTCTAATTGCAGTCGCTGTACTCGCCTTACGGCGAGGATAGCTGTGCTACAAGCCCAGCTTCAGACGCAATCGTTAGGCAAGGGTAATTTCAGTGTAGGAAAGGATGAAACAGCGTCTGTGCCACCAGTAAGTACAGATAGTAGTATAAATCCCCTGGCACAGTCCCCGCAGCCGGACAACTTTCTCACGGTTTCTGGAAGGAAATGCTGTAGGAACGCTCAACCGGTGTCGCTCATTCAGCCGACAGAAACTTTCAACCGGTTTTCCCCATTAAGCAGCGAGTCGGAGTCAGAGGCCGAGTCTTCTCTGGTCTCTACTCCTCTCGTTACGGGGTCTGAGACGCCGAAGCTTCCCACCATTAGCTCTGACAAATTGAAAACTCTAGTCATTGGCGACTCCATTACCCGCAGTATTAGACTTAAAACGAATCATCCAGCGATCATACACTGTTTACCAGGGGGCAGGGCTACCGACGTTAAGGCTAATCTGAAGATGGTGCTGGCTAAAGCTAAAACTGGCGAGTGTAGAGAGTATAGAGATATTGTTATCCACGTCGGCACCAACGATGTTAGGATGAAACAGTCAGAGATCACCAAGCGCAACATAGCTTCTGCGTGTAAATCAGCTAGAAAGATGTGTCGGCATCGAGTAATTGTCTCTGGCCCCCTCCCAGTTAGGGGGAGTGAAGAGCTCTACAGCAGAGTCTCACAACTCAATCGCTGGTTGAAAACTGTTTTCTGCCCCTCCCAAAAGATAGAATTTGTAGATAATTGGCCATCTTTCTGGGACTCACCCACAAACAGGACCAAGCCTGACCTGCTGAGGAGTGACGTACTCCATCCTAGCTGGAGGGGTGCTCTCATCTTATCTACCAACATAGACAGGGCTCTAACTCCTCTAGCTCCACAATGAAATAGGGTGCAGGCCAGGCAGCAGGCTGTTAGCCAGCCTGCCAGCATAGTGGAGTCTGCCACTAGCACAGTCAGTGTAGCCAGCTCAGCTATAACCATTGAGACCGTGTCTGTGCCTCGACCTAGGTTGGGCAAAACTAAACATGGCGGTGTTCGCCTTAGCAATCTCACTAGGATAAAGACCACCTCCATTCCTGTCAGTATTGAAAGAGATCATGATACCTCACATCTCAAAATAGGGCTACTTAATGTTAGATCCCATACTTCAAAGGCAATTATAGTCAATGAACTAATCCGTGATCATAATCTTGATGTGATTGGCCTGACTGAAACATGGCTCAAGCCTGATGAATTTACTGTGTTAAATGAGGCCTCACCTCCTGGCTACACTAGTGACCATATCCCCCGTGCATCCCGCAAATGCGGAGGTGTTGCTAACATTTACGATAGCAAATGTAAATTTACAAAAAAAGAAATGACGTTTTCGTCTTTTGAGCTTCTAGTCATGAAATCTATGCAGCCTACTCAATCACTTTTTATAGCTACTGTTTACAGGCCTCCTGGGCCATATACAGCGTTCCTCACTGAGTTCCCTGAATTCCTATCGGACCTTGTAGTCATAGCAGATAATATTCTAATCTTTAGTGACTTTAATATTCACATGGAAAAGTCCACAGACCCACTCCAAAAGGCTTTCGGAGCCATCATCGACTCAGTGGGTTTTGTCCAACATGTCTCTGGACCCACTCACTGTCACAGTCATACGCTGGACCTAGTTTTGTCCCATGGAATAAATGTTGTGGATCTTAATGTTTTTCCTCATAATCGTGGACTATCGGACCACCATTTTATTACGTTTGCAATTGCAACAAATAATCTGCTCAGACCCCAACCAAGGAACATCAAAAGTCGTGCAATACATTCACAGACAACACAAAGATTCCTTGATGTCCTTCCAGATTCCCTCTGTCTACCCAAGGACGCCAGAGGACAAAAATCAGTTAACCACCTAACTGAGGAACTCAATTTAACCTTGCGCAATACCCTAGATGCAGTTGCACCCCTAAAAACTAAAAACATTTCTCATAAGAAACTAGCTCCCTGGTACACAGAAAATACCCGAGCTCTGAAGCAAGCTTCCAGAAAATTGGAACGGAAATGGCGCCACACCAAACTGGAAGTCTTCCGACTAGCTTGGAAAGACAGTACCGTGCAGTACCGAAGAGCCCTTACTGCTGCTCGATCATCCTATTTTTCTAACTTAATTGAGGAAAATAAGAACAATCCGAAATTCCTTTTTGATACTGTCGCAAAGCTAACTAAAAAGCAGCATTCCCCAAGAGAGGATGACTTTCACTTTAGCAGTGATAAATTCATGAACTTCTTTGAGGAAAAGTTTATGATTATTAGAAAGCAAATTACGGACTCCTCTTTAAATCTGCGTATTCCTCCAAAGCTCAGTTGTCCTGAGTCTGCACAACTCTCCCAGGACCTAGGATCAAGAGAGACGCTCAAGTGTTTTAGTAATATATCTCTTGACACAATGATGAAAATAATCATGGCCTCTAAACCTTCAAGCTGCATACTGGACCCTATTCCAACTAAACTACTGAAAGAGCTGCTTCCTGTGCTTGGCCCTCCTATGTTGAACATAATAAACGGCTCTCTATCCACCGGATGTGTACCAAACTCACTAAAAGTGGCAGTAATAAAGCCTCTCTTGAAAAAGCCAAACCTTGACCCAGAAAATATAAAAAACTATCGGCCTATATCGAATCTTCCATTCCTCTCAAAAATGTTAGAAAAGGCTGTTGCGCAGCAACTTACTGTCTTCCTGAAGACAAACAATGTATACGAAATGCTTCAGTCTGTTTTTAGACCCCATCATAGCACTGAGACGGCACTTGTGAAGGTGGTAAATGACATTTTAATGGCATCGGACCGAGGCTCTGCATCTGTCCTCGTGCTCCTAGACCTTAGTGCTGCTTTTGATACCATCGTTCACCACATTCTTTTGGAGAGATTGGAAACCCAAATTGGTCTACACGGACAAGTTCTGGCCTGGTTTAGATCTTATCTGTCGGAAAGATATCAGTTTGTCTCTGTGAATGGTTTGTCCTCTGACAAATCAACTGTAATTTTCGGTGTTCCTCAAGGTTCCGTTTTAGGACCACTATTGTTTTCACTATATATTTTACCTTTTGGGGATGTTATTCGAAAACATAATGTTAACTTTCACTGCTATGCGGATGACACACAGCTGTACATTTCAATGAAACATGGCGAAGCCCCAAAATTGCCCTTGCTAGAAGCATGTGTTTCAGACATAAGGAAGTGGATGGCTGCAAACTTTCTACTTTTAAACTCGGACAAAACAGAGATGCTTGTTCTAGGTCCCAAGAAACAAAGAGATCTTCTGTTGAATCTGACAATTAATCTTAATGGTTGTACAGTCGTCTCAAATAAAACTATGAAGGACCTCGGCGTTACTCTGGACCCTGATCTCTCTTTTGAAGAACATATCAAGACCATTTCAAGGACAGCTTTTTTCCATCTACGTAACATTGCAAAAATCAGAAACTTTCTGTCCAAAAATGATGCTGAAAAATTAATCCATGCTTTTGTCACTTCTAGGTTAGACTACTGCAATGCTCTACTTTCCGGCTACCCGGATAAAGCACTAAATAAACTTCAGTTGGTGCTAAATACGGCTGCTAGAATCCTGACTAGAACCAAAACATTTGATCACATTACTCCAGTGCTAGCCTCTCTACACTGGCTTCCTGTCAAAGCAAGGGCTGATTTCAAGGTTTTACTGCTAACCTAAAAAGCATTACATGGGCTTGCTACTACCTATCTCTCTGATTTGGTCCTGCCGTACATACCTACACGTACGCTACGGTCACAAGACGCAGGCCTCCTAATTGTCCCTAGAATTTCTAAGCAAACAGCTGGAGGCAGGGCTTTCTCCTATAGAGCTCCATTTTTATGGAACAGTCTGCCTACCCATGTCAGAGACGCAAACTCGGTCTCAACCTTTAAGTCTTTACTGAAGACTCATCTCTTCAGTGGGTCATATGATTGAGTGTAGTCTAGCCCAGGAGTGGGAAGGTGAACGGAAAGGCTCTGGAGCAACGAACCGCCCTTGCTGTCTCTGCCTGGCCGGTTCCCCTCTTTCCACTGGGATTCTCTGCCTCTAACCCTATTACAGGGGCTGAGTCACTGGCTTACTGGGGCTCTCTCATGCCGTCCCTGGAAGGGGTGCGTCACCTGAGTGGGTTGATTCACTGATGTGGTCATCCTGTCTGGGTTGGCGCCCCCCCTTGGGTTGTGCCATGGCGGAGATCTTTGTGGGCTATACTCAGCCCTGTCTCAGGATGGTAAGTTGGTGGTTGAAGATATCCCTCTAGTGGTGTGGGGGCTGTGCTTTGGCAAAGTGGGTGGGGTTATATCCTTCCTGTTTGGCCCTGTCCGGGGGTGTCCTCAGATGGGGCCACAGTGTCTCCTGACCCCTCCTGTCTCAGCCTCCAGTATTTATGCTGCAGTATTTTATGTGTCGGGGTGCTAGGGTCAGTTTGTTATATCTGGAGTACTTCTCCTGTCCTATTCGGTGTCCTGTGTGAATCTAAGTGTGCGTTCTCTAATTCTTTCCTTCTCTCTTTCTTTCTCTCTCTCGGAGGACCTGAGCCCTAGGACCATGCCCCAGGACTACCTGACATGATGACTCCTTGCTGTCCCCAGTCCACCTGGCCGTGCTGCTGCTCCAGTTTCAACTGTTCTGCCTTCTTATTATTCGAACATGCTGGTCATTTATGAACATTTGAACATCTTGGCCATGTTCTGTTATAATCTCCACCCGGCACAGCCAGAAGAGGACTGGCCACCCCACATAGCCTGGTTCCTCTCTAGGTTTCTTCCTAGGTTTTGGCCTTTCTAGGGGGTTTTTACTAGCCACCATGCTTCTACACCTGCATTGCTTGCTGTTTGGGGTTTTAGGCTGGGTTTCTGTACAGCACTTTGAGATATCAGCTGATGTACGAAGGGCTATATAAATAAATTTGATTTGATTTTGATTTGGATGGGCACTTGTATGTAATTTAACTCTATGGCAGCTCCCAAGGGCTTGAATTTTAGAGCTCTATCCTTAGACTTGGCAGTGACATAGTGTCCCCATGAGTGACAGAACACTGAGCCAATCATGGCGCAACGCTCCATATTTTCTGCTGCTTTCCCAACCAGCACAGAAAGCACTGAGCTAGGCTGAATGACCTGCATTTTGGAGATGCTTTACTTAGGAAAACAAAAAAGAGACCATGTTTGTATGCGGCTTTATTAACTCATTGATATATATTTTTTTCCATTGTTTGCAAACTGATATGTGACACTGATGTATGGCTGGGGGCAGTATTGAGTAGCTTGGATGAACAAGGTGCCCAGAGTAAACTGCCTGGTACTCAGTCCCAGAAGCTAAGATATGCATATTAGTACTATATTTGGATAGCAAACACTCTGAAGTTTCTAGAACTGTTTTAATGATGTCTGTGAGTATAACAGCTCTGTTCCATTGCATTTCTACAGACAAAGGAATTCTCCGGTTGGAACATTGTTGAAGATTTATGTTAAAAACATCCTAAAGATTGATTCTATACTTATGTTTTGACTTTTCGTCTGCTCCTAGTGAACGCGCGTCATGAATTTTGATTTGTGAACTGAACGCGCTAACAAAAGGAGGTATTTGGACATAAATGATGGACATTATCGATCAAAACAAACATTTATTGTGGAACTGGGATTCCTGGGAGTACATTCTTGATGAAGATCATCAAAGGTAAGTTAATATTTATAATGTTGTTTCTTACTTCTGTTGACTCCAACATGGTGGATATCTGTTTGGGTTGTTTTTGTCTCTGAGCGCCGGACTCAGATTATTGCATGGATTGCTTTTTCCAGAAAAATGGCTGTGTTTTTCTGTGACTTGCCTCTGACCTAACATAATCGTTTGTGGTGCCTTCGATGTAAAGCCTATTTGAAATCGGACAATGTGGTGGGATTAACAAGAAGTTAATCTTTAAAATGGTGTGAAATACTTGTATGTTTGAGGAATTTTAATTATGAGATTTCTGTTGTTTGAATTTGGCGCCCTGCACTTTCACTGGCTGTTGTCATTCCGATCCTGTTAGCAGGATCTCAGCCATAAGAAGTTTGCCAAAATAACATGCAAAACAGGCAAGTCCAAAAATAACATGTCCTGAATGAAGAGTCACCACTGGTTTCAATTTCACTCCATTTCATCTATGAAACACTTGAGGTTTATGGAATCCTATCCCTGACTCTGGTTCAGTTTTTGAATGGAGTTTGGCTGGCCTTCAAATTACGGTTACACAATAAGAAGACATGATATGGACCATTGGCTGAAACAGCTCAGCATTTCGGAATGTAAGGACCACCATAGTAAAGCAATCAAGGCGCAGAATATACTTGCACGTGAGTTGGAAGGTAAGAAGACAACATTTTATCATGCAATTGACTGTTTAGTTTAAGGAGCCTATTGGATAGGAGCCAATGGAGGAGAAAGTGGCATGTTTACTGTGAAATCCTAATAAATAATAGACACCCTGTCTTAGGTTCACAGCGAGGGGAAATTTGACAGGTGTTTCTCGTGATGCACTTAGATCTTCGAGGAAGCGCGCTTCTATGCAAGCTGAGAAGCATTCACAACAGAGAATAGCATAACACTCCTGCTTTTTAATGGCACACATCCATACAGAATACATTTTTGTCATGAAGAGCACACAAACACTCTGAAGGGCTGGCTGAAACCACTTCTGTAGAGAGGGGGGGTTAAAGAGGGCAGAATTTGAGGTTATACTGCTGAATATTTTATTGAAAACCTGGCGGCAGCATTAGCAGCCTCCTTCATTGTGGAAAATGGAACGCCTTTGCTAGGCATGGACTTAGTTACGATCTTGGAGTAGGCATTTTGCTGGTAATACAGTGCTGTCCTCTCCTATGCATGTTAAGGTACAGCACCTAGCAACTCCCAGCGTGCAGAAACTAGGGTGTGCCAAAGGGTTCATTCACCGCGTGGAAGTCAAAGATGACGTTACTCCTGTGCAACAAAAACTACCTTGACTACCACTGTCTGTTAAAAAAGCAGTCACTGCTGACCTGGTTCATTTACTAAACTCTGATGTCACTGAGAAAATCGATGCCTCCCTGTGGGTTTCACCCATAGTGGTTACCAAAAAGAAAAATGTGGATACCCGCATGTGTGTGGATTTGCTCGTGCCAATCAAAGCAGTGATTATTGACAGTTATCCACTTATCAGTTATCCAGTTATCCATCTCTTTGCTGAGAAGCAAGGCACTACTGTATTCTCAACCATTGATTTGGTTAGTGCCTACCATCAGGTACTCCTTCACGATGAGAGCCGGGACTTGAGAGCGTTCATTACGCACAATGGCCTTTTCAGATTTCGCCTTTCTGCTTTTCAAAATATGATGTTCTCCCTCCTGCAGAACATACAAGGTGCACAAGCCTACCTGGACGACTTCATAATATATGGAAAAACGAAAGAGGAACATGTCCGCAACTCGCAAGCTGTTCTCAGAGCTCTGGTCTGCTGCTAAACAAAGAAAATAGTCCCTGCTCCTTTCGCTGCTACCACCCTGCGCTCCTTCCTTGGCTTAACTAGGTGGTACTTCAAATTTGTCTGCAATTACCTTACAGAGGTTGAGCATATGCGTGCCTGCCTCAGGACAGATGACCCTTTCACATTCAACAGATGTTGCGCAGGAGAGCTTTGAGAAAGTCAAGCAGCTGATTGTCAATAGCTCTATCCTGGCGATATTCGACCCTGCTTTTCCTACCCCGGTGTCCACAGATTGGGTGGTGTGCTTAGGCAAATAAATCTATATGGAACAGAACACATAGGGGCGTCTGCATCCCGTTTTCTCTCTGCAGCCAAGCACAAACTACTCTATAGTAGAAAAGGAAGTGCTTAGCTGGCCCAAAATGAGAACCCCCCCTGTCATCCAAACAGAACAATAGCTCTGTGAGCTCTACTGGTGGCCTGGAATGGACACGTCCGTACAAACTACTATATCAACATGTCAACTCTGTCAGACAACTGACAAAACTGAAAAAATGCACGTCAGGCCTCTCTAGCCCGTTACCCTTCTTGAAGGCCCATGGCAAAATCTTTGAATTGACATTGTTGGTCTGTTTGAAACTGCCCCAGCAGATTGTCACTACGCGATCCCCCTTGTGGATTACTATAGTAAATGGTTTGAGGTTGTGTTTACCACTAATGTAAATACCCAGACTGTCATTAAATTCTTAACTGATGTGTACAGCCCACCGGAAATTATCGTAAGCAAGAATGGTGCCCAATTAACTTCAAAGGAATGGACTGTTCCTCCATTACAGAGACATTTAAAAACTCAAGTGTCTGTGTACTACCCACAAGCAAATGGCGCAGTGGAACACTGGGAACCACGTTTTAAAAGACTGTCTCCAAATGGCGATGCGAGAGGGAAAGCCTTGGAAATCATATGTCTGCTACTGGTGTTGCCCCCTGTGTGCTTCGTGCCAGAGTGCACGCCACACAAGAAAAAGTGGTATTCTACACCAGGGACCATCAACTAGATTCAGCCACGGCCAATTTCTTTTCTTGAGCGGATGGTCAAGGGCCGGAACTTAATTACAAATCATTTGTAGACCGCAAGATTGACCGCAAGAAGCCCAAACAGATATGTTTCAAAATCTTAGCTAGCAGTCATCATCATTAATCAGCAATCTACTGGCAAATCCTTTTTAATCCTTGTCATATGAAGAGAAATAATGAAGAGAAATTATAGATAAAACGTATCGGTGCTCATCGGCCTTTGGACATAAACATTACACAATAAGTTGGAAATCGCAAATTCAAAAATGATTGGTTGGAAGGAATCAGTGACAGTGGCTGTGTGGTCCCAAATCTGCGATTAAAGGGCTCTTTTCCAAGTTTAAAATTATAAACATTGGCCGACATTGGCCATGTTGTCAATGAAGCATGATTTGTGCCTTGCTCAAAACAACTGTTAACTCGTAACTGCGAAAACTTGACTTCAGTGAGTTCAAGACAACTGGGAAGCCGGGAATAAACAAGCTCCGATGGGGAAAATATGTTTTGAATGGTCATCCAACTCGGAATTGAAAATCCGGCCTCTTCATAGAGCTACGACATGAAGATCAATGATGTCATCATGATTCGACCTTGTTTTTTCCCGAGTTCCCAGTTGTTTTGAAAGCACCATAAATCCAGAGAATGTCAGACTTTGACAAAATTTGCCCGCGAAGGACTACCCTCCAGCTTCCTGTTAAAGTGAGCACAGCACAACAGGGTGAGTCCAAAAATGTATTGTATGCTGTTGCATAAATGATGTAATATGCTATTTACCTCTCTTCATTTCGCCTACTGTTCTGTTCTGGTGCACATGTATCCTATAACCTGTTTTAGAGAAATGCAATCATTGAATATTGTAAGAGCTTTCATTGTCTGCTTATATGTCCCCTTTATTTATCCTATTGTTCTGACTTGGTGTCCAGGGAGAACACTGAAAGAACGGCCCATGTTCTGAATTCTGTCGCTGTACATTTCAAAAGTGCTAAACAAGCAGTTATATTGACTACGTCCGTACTAGCTCGCTCATTAATGTCTTATGGATTGCCTCTTATCTGCTTGTCATCCCCATATGCCATAGTTTGTACAATTGTCATTAGAAACCACATTTGTTGAAGCAAGTCAGCCATAGCAGATATGTTTTTTTAAAGGCAGTAAATGAGGCTGAATGAACTGTTTTGCTGCCAGACAAGGCTCCGCTGTAGCAGTGGTGGTAAGATGTTGGGACTGCTGTTGGGACAGCTTTATGTAGGCCCTAACAGTTTGTGGGCACCGTTTGTCACCATTATAGCGCAATTAATGTATTGTTTGGTGTTGTGTAGTGGCTTTGCTGGCATGCATCCCACTTTTTTGCCCCACCACGATTTGCATGCTATCACCACTGCTTAGAGAGAGCTTTACTTCAAATCAAATTTTATTTGTAACATACACATGGTTAGTAGTGTAGCGAAATGCTTGTGCTTCTAGTTCCGACAATGCAGTAATAACCAACGAGTAATCTAACCTAACAATTTCACAACAACTACCTTATACACATAAGTGTAAAGGGATGAAGAATATGTACATAAAGATAAGTGAATGAGCGATGGTACAGAACGGCATAGGCAAGATGCAGTAGTGGCATTGTTTAAAGTGGCTAGTGATACATTTTTACATACATTTTTCCATTATTAAAGTGGCTGGAGTTGAGTCAGTATGTTGGCAGCAGCCACTCAATGTTAGTGGTGGCTGTTTAACATTCTGATGTCCTTGAGATAGAAGCTGCTTTTCAGTCTCTCGGTCCCTACTTTGATGCACCTGTACTGACCTCGCCTTCTGGATGATAGTGGGGTGAACAGGCAGTGGCTCGGGTGGTTGTTGTCCTTGATGATCTTTATGGCCTTCCTGTGACATCGGGTGGTGTAGGTGTCCTGGAGGGCAGGTAGTTTGCCCCCGGTGATGCGTTGTGTAGACCTCACTACCCTCTGGAGAGCCTTACGGTTGTGGGCGGCGCAGTTGCTGTACCAGGCGGTGATACAGTCGACAGGATGCTCTCGATTGTGCATCTGTAAATGTTTGTGAGTGCTTTTGGTGACAAGCCGAATTATGCTCCCGAGTGGCACAGCAGTCTAAGGCACTGCTAGAGGCGTCACTACAGACCCTGGTTTGATTCCGCTCTGTATCACAACCATCCGTGATAGGAAGTCCCATAGGGCGCCACACAAGTTGAGGCTGACAGCAAAGTCAGTGCAGAGCTGCATCCTTTTTTCGTGAAGCCGGGTTACAATGCCTGTAACCTGCGATCGGATTGGAAAGAATCTTGACCTTAGTCTTTTCAACAATGTGTTTACACTCTTAATGGGCAATAATGTAGGGGATCAAACCAATGTCTGATGTAACTGTCTTGCGAGGAAAGAACCCAGGAAAGCCTGTATATTCCACCTCTGCGTAGTACAGTATATTATGTGATACAATGTTAGCTGAAATAAAGTACAAACAATATGTAGCTTTGTTGTTTATGAAAAGAGTTCCCCTTTTAATATTATGCCCGCATCCTTAGGCCAAAGTAGTTTGATTTCACTCCAACTTGACTAGGCTACATTGTGAGGATTAGATAAGCGACTTTAAAGTGGTGCGTAGGATGTGAATAATTATCACCTTGTCTGTTGAGCCTTGGGCTGACAAAGCAAGAAACTGGCACATACACTTTACACCATACTTGTTAGAAAGATGATCAAACCCTCAATAGAATATCCAACTGGTATCTAGCTTTTGCCAATATCATTATTTGTCATCATTCTCCATTGTGTCTTTGCTGAACATTTTATTTATTTGAGAGTACGTCACGGTATATCAAAATCAATGGGAATATTGTATTGTTACGCAATTGCATCTGTTTTGAGTGTCCAACCATATACATATGTGAGAATAACAATTTCCAGACCTTGCAACCTTGCATACTGCTCATTTCTGGAGCCATAACCTCTCGACACAAAAGGCCTGTCCACAGTGCAATGAAAACCCAACCTGATGATCTCTCAGAGAACTGTGTTGGGGTCATAGGTGGCAAGTTAAAAGTGGACAGTTGGTAACAGCTCTGATATTCCTCTATGTAATTATGTGTGAGGCAGTTTTACTTGAGTGTGATGCAGTTTTACTTCAAAGTGTTGAGGTTTTATTAATAAGCAACTGATGAGCGGGGCGATATCAAACAGAGGGGGATATTCAGTCGTCAAAGGTTTTTTCCAGTAATTTCTTTTCTATTAATTTGTTGCTGCAGTGCAACCTATTCATGAAATATTCATGATGCCTTCATTAAACACCTCTATTTGCATATGATGCAGAACTGTATAGGGCGCATTACGCTTTTTGATCCTGTTGTCCATGTGAAATTATTTAATACAGAGCCAGATAGCCAACAAACCACAGGTTTTTTTTTAACTACCCAAAAGTGTAAAAAACCAATTGAAAATAGACCCAAGCCAGAAAAGTAAAGTTTAAAGGCCCAATGCAACTGTTTTGTATCAATATCAAATCCTTTCTGGGTAACAATTAACCTTTCACTAACTAATTGACCTTTCACTGACTTTTTCAAATCAGAAATTATAATTTTGTTACATTATTTGCTAGCTTAGCTGGTTAGTTAGCTCTCAGTCTCATTGAACACCAAGCGTTGCTAGTGCTAGCTTAATAACTTAATATAACTTGTTTTTATCAATGTATGTTAGCTAGCTAAGTTAGCGATATCATGAATACAACTCCCAGCTGATGTCAACATCATGATATGATTTGAGAGCACTAGTTAGCTCCAAAAGTTATAGTTTTGACTGCATGCTAACATTGAATTCAGAGCCATTCAGTGGCCTGCAACTGTACACTACAAACATTTTACCAGGTTCCCGTGAAGCAATTGTAATGACAGTCCACCACAACATACCCAATAGTTCCCTGATTAGCAAGGTGTAGTCTGTGTTTAATTTCATTCTGTGTTAGAAACACAGTTTGAGATCATTGCAAGGGGATATTGCCAGTGGTTGAATGGGGAATTGGACTTCCCGGGAAAAACCTATTTCTCAAGCAAGAATTTTGCTGGGATTGTATGGGAGTGGTTTGGAGCTCTCTGTTTAGAGCTTTCTTTGTTATTGGTCTATTAACCAATTTACTGCATGGTGATGTCACCATAGAAAGCCGAAACTCCCATGCAAACCTGCTGATTAGAAGGTCCTGTGTAGATTGTATTCGCAACCAGCAACTATCAGGATTTTTCCACACTTTTACAGTGTTAGTTTCATCAGAAAAACACAATTTCTACTGCACTAGGCCTTTAAAGTAAAAAGAAAACCATATCATGTGGAGATGAAAGAGGGACTCCTTTGGTGCAATAGCCTACTTCATTAGAGAAGTGGATGAATAAATATAGTAGCTGAGTTGAGGACTTTTAATTAAGGTCTCTTTCGGAACAGCAATAAAACATTTCACCTCAATCGGGCCGAGTTCACACATACCAAGAATAACAATCCAATCGCAACACATTACACTTTACAGCAATGTGTTTTCTCTTTCGTTGTGTACATTTTAACGGTTATGGCTGACACATCTGACCTAGCTGTCTATCTTTGTCCCTGTTCAATTAAAGGCATAATAAGTTATTTGTTGTTCAGCAAAATGTCAGTCCCACCACTTTTCTATTATAAAGCTGAGGGATGGGGCTGGAGGTTTGTTACCACTCTTAAATTCATAAATATAGCTATGGATACAAAGCCATGTCCATGAGTTGAAAATCATGATTTTTAACATATTTTGAAGCATTGTGCATTTGTTTGTTTGCAATATATTGTTTAGATATATAAGATAACAGGAAAACAATCTTATATTTTGGGTTTTGATGTGACATCAGTTATATTCTTCAAGACTCAGTATATTCATTGTAGAAATGACCATGGAACAGCTGCAAATATGGCAGATTGTAGCTATATCAACAACAACAAAAAACATTTTCAGATCGTATATATTCACCTCTACATATTTGTGCTTTTCAAATATTACAAGATCCCAAAATTTTTGACTGGTGTTTACTCGTATTTGTATACCTATATGTACAGGAACATAATGATAATTTAGCTCTTCTGATCTTGGATCAAATTTTTAATAAGATCTTTACTACAACATCAAAACAACGATATATGCTTAATACAGTGTAAAGCTCATCTCAATAATATCTCAGGGCTCTCAGGCACAGTCACATTAGTAGAAATCACATGCAGCTGTGTTACAAGATTAAACACCGGGGTGTGTGTTGATTAAGGTGATATAAATCCTCATTATTTAGTTTAATAATATTTTTATTAGAGTGTAATTATTTCTATAGTCTGTAGTAGAGATTGACCAATTAATCTGAATGGCCGATTTAATTAGGGACGATTTTCAAGTTTTCATAACAATCGGTAATAGGCATTTTTGGACACCGATTATGGCCGATTTACATTGCACTCCATGAGGAGACTGCGTGGTAGGTTGACTAGCTGTTATGCGAGTGCAGCAAGGAGCCAAGGTAAGGTGCTAGCTAGCATTAAACTTATCTTATAAAAAACAATCAATCTTAACATAATCACTAGTTAACTACACATGGTTGATGATATTACTAGTTTATCTAGCTTGTCCTGCATTGCATATAATCGATGCGGTGCCTGTTAATTTATCATTGAATCACAGCCTTCTTCGCCAAACGGGTGATTTAACAAGCGCATTCATGAAAAAAGCACTGTTGTTGCACCAATGTGTACCTAACCATAAACACCAATGCCTTTCTTAAAATCAATAAACAAATATATATTTTTAAACCTGCATATTTAGTTAATATTGCCTGCTAACATGAATTTCTTTTAACTAGGGAAATTGTGTCACTTCTCTTGCGTTCCGTGCAAGCAGAGTCAGGGTATATGCAGCAGTTTGGGCTGCCTGGCTCGTTGCGAACTGTGTGAAGACCATTTCTTCCTAACAAAGACCGTAATTAATTTGCAAGAATTCTACATAATTATGACATAACATTGAAGGTTGTGCAGCAATATTTAGACTTATGGATGCCACCCGTTAGATACAATATGGAACGGATCCGTATTTCACTGAAAGAATAAACATTTTATTTTCGAAATGATCGTTTCCAAATTTGACCATATTAATGACTTAAGGCTCGTATTTCTGGGTGTTATTATATTATAATTAAGTCTATCATTTGATAGAGCAGTCTGACTGAGCGGTGGTAGGCAGCAGCCTCGTAAGCATTCATTCAATCAGCACTTTCCTGCATTTTCCAGCAGCTCTTCGCTATGCTTTAAGCATTGCGCTGTTCATTACTTCAAGTCTATCAACTCCCGAGATTAGGCTGGCAATACTAAAGTACCTATTAGAACATCCAATAGTCAAAGGTATATGAAATGAAAATGGTATAGAGAGAAATAGTCCTATGATAACTACAACCTAACACTTCTTACCTGGGAATATTGAAGACTCATGTTAAAAGGAACCACCAGTTTTCATATGTTCTCATGTTCTGAGCAAACTTAAACATTAGCTTTTTTACATGGCACATATTGCACTTTACTTTATTCTCCAACACTTTTTTTGCATTATTTAAACCAAATTCTAACACATGTGGGATATAAGGAGGGGGTCATTTCATGACAATAACCACAAGAGCAGCCGCTCACCGATTTGACAGCTCCAACTCAGTTTCAATCTAGTACAGGCTTAACTGAATGAACAACAAAGACAGAATACAATATGACATTTTATTAAATAGTTTGGGGAATGGTCTCATCTCCGAGGATTGATCCTTGGAGCCAGATGCTGTTGACAGGTAGACCTTTGCTGGGCTGCTGGCATCGAAACCCCCTGCTGGGAATGGAGTTCCAATGAAATTAAAGTTATTAAAGCTGGTAGTGGTGGGAAGGTGTACGGCTGTGGGTAACTTTTGTTGTTACACACAAGTGAGCGAACATGGATAAGTTTGACATATAAATACACCCCAAGATATACACCCATTGGTTGAGTGAGAGAAAGGCGATTATTTCAAGTGCTCACCCATAGGTTAAACAGCAAGCATGAGGAATGTGCGTTATTGTGCCATGCTCATAGGCTAAAAGGTAAATAGGTGAATTACATTCCGCATGTGGCTAAATTGAAAAGAGGGGAAGAAACAAAACGCTATGCTGATGGTACGTTTGTCTACGTTCCCGCTCGTAGAATAGGAAATGTGAATCATGTTATGCTTACTGGATAAAGTTAAAGCCATAATGTTAGTCTGCGTCTTTTAGCGTATATAATATAATTTGTTTCACATGACTTTGAGGCCGAATTTGTCCTCCCATTGTCTCTCGACATTGATACACAACATAGGTGCAACTCTCTCAATTAGTGGTCAGTCATCCCACTGTGGAATCCATCAAGTCTGCCTCATTCACTTCTGTTCTTTGCAGCCATCTTCTACACATTTCTGCCTGTGAGAAATCTCTCCTAACAAGCATGATTACTCGAAAGCCTCTTTACTGTCCTTTCCCATTATACTTACTGAGCTGTGATAGAAAAGATGCTCTCTTTTTTCTACTTAATGTATGCTAGGGATTTTTTGGTCATGACGATATTATGTGCACCTTCATCAAAAATCCACTTCTATTGTCCTGTTGCCAAATTGTATAAGGCTGTTAATTATGAGGTTGAACAAAAAAAACATATTGTTAGTAGTGATTAGTATATAATTTATACGATATTGAACAGTAGTTTAGTTTGTATTATATCTTCAACAAAGAGCACACTAAAACTAGACAGCAAGTGCAAAAGAAAACAGATTTGATGGCATTTCAACTTTTTGCCACAGCAAATATTCTTATTTCTCTTATCCATTTTAAGTAATCATTAATTTATTATGATTCCTGGGTGGAGGTAGCATGTAGAGGCTGAGTGCCATCACTTAAACCTCTGGGAAAATGCATTTTCTAAAACATTTAGCAGTTGGTTGCACCTCTATGGGGTCAAGTATTTGAAAATAACTCTAATATGCAATTTACAAAGACAGTTACATCTAATTATTCTAATGTATTTTTGAGAGAGCATTTTTTTTCTGTGTCAGTTGATGTGTGCAAGGGAAAAACCATCCCACTGTCATCTTGCAGGCCAACCAAGAGAGAGTCATCTAAGAAGAGCTAGTTGTTTAGAATATAGCTAGTTGTTTAGAATAGATAAACATTATATTGTTGAGGTTATAAAAGGAGTGAACTGGGGTGTAATCATTAGTCTAAAATTTTGCAACCGAAACCGTTAACTCCAAATGGAAAACAATTTGCAACGAAAATGAGAATTTCTATTAGACAAATTCAAGTAGGTCCCTCCCGGTTTTGTTCTGTTTGCTTACGTTTGGTTCCTAGTGAATACACTGCTGGTGTGGGGAAGTGTATTATGCGAGGAAAGAGTATTATTCTCTTCAAGGACTTTGGATGAGGAGCATCAATGGAGCTTTACCATTTCCTCATGTTTCAATATTTCATATTCTGTCTACTTCATAGCTAGCTGACAATAGCACATATCATCTTGTGTAGTACCATACAACACAACACAATACATTACCTGCATAGGTAGTCAGTTGGAGCCAAAGAGATAGGCATGTTTGCTGGCATCATCCCCAGTCTCTTACAATGAACATGGTAAATCTTATTGTCACTTCTATTATCTTTTATTGAGGGCACATGGGTTTTGCACTGCCAGGTAGCTCAATGATATACTGTTTCTGGACACCTTCCATGTACTGAGTAGGGTATAATCAGAAAACAACACAATGGGCCATAAACATCCCACATCTGTAGTGTTTTTGCGGACATAACTGTAGTATACTGTATTATTTACTGTAGTGCTTTTGCGGACATTAATGTAAAAAACATTCATGGGTAGCTTTCCACCATTTTTTCAGTGGCTGCCTATCACCACATTAATTGTGTACATGATTGTCATTTCACAGTCGAGTAATATTGATAAATAAATGCCAGTATTTACAAAGTTATCATGGTACACATACATTTATTTGTAGGACTACAATAGTACGCACCATGGTATACTATGGTAAACTATAGTACATCCTATAGTACACTATGGTAAAATATATGGGCAGTCTAATGCCATTTAGTACAACATTCTATAGTAAGTGCTTTTACAGTTTTTTTTCCATTGCGTAAAAGCATTTTTTTTGGAACAATGTACATTTTCAAACTCTGTAGCCATTTGCAAAACGTGCATACATTCATCAAAATGATATCAAAGCGTCAAAATTGCTAATATATCAAAATAACACTGCCTGTAAAAAGAATTACGCAACCATAGTTATCTGTCACACCCTGATCTGTTTCACCTGTCCTTGTGATTGTCTCCACCCCCTCCAGGTGTCGCTTTTTCCCCCAGTGTATTTATCCCTGTGTTTCCTGTCTCTCTGTGCCAGTTCGTCTTGTATGTTCAAGTCAACCAGCGTTTTTCCCCGTGCTCCTACTTTTCTATTCTCTTCTACTAGTCCTCCCGGTTTTGACCTTTGCCTGTTTTCTGGACATTCCCGTCTGCCTGACCATTCTGCCTGCCCTGACTTCGAGTCTGCCTGCCATTCTGTACCTCTGGATGGTTTAAACTTTTTTCCTGTCCACGACCATTCTCTTGCCTACTCCTTTTGGATTGTTAATAAACGTCTTTGACTCTAACCATCTGCCTCCTGTGTCTGCATCTGGGTCTCACCTTGTGCCCTTATACTTATCTCTTGAGTCCAAGCAGACAAAACAGAAAGTTAGTCTCTGTTTGGAAAATCCCATTAGATCAATACATTTTCTTTGCAGTCACTAAATCACGATGATTTTACCACAGGTGCAGAATTATGAGCAATTACTCTCATTTTATGCATATTTCACCAAACAAGTGCGTATACATCAATATTAATTCCGATTTTTTAAATTTTATTTATTCATAATTATCATCTCAATCCAATTCCATGTATTCAATACAAAGGTTGGTTTGCTCATAGTTTTGTAGAATTTCAATTAGTGCACAGAAACACAATCCACATTAGAAACAAGGAAAAGTGAATATAATAGAGGTGTAAAGACCAATGCTGGGAGATGAGAAGCAAGTACAGGGAGTGAACATTTAATGGATAATAGACAAGAAACAAACAAGGACAGTGGCTGGACAGGGGAAAACGTTAACGACATCAATGCTGACCCGGAACAAACTGAGGAGCAGACAGGGGCAATCAACAAAGTAATGGAGTCCAGGTGAGTCCAATATTGCGCAGATGAGCGTAATGATGGTGACAGGTGTGCGTAATGATGGGCCGCCTGGCGCCCTCGAGCAGGAGCAGGCGTGACAAGAAGCACACAACTGATATGAATGTATAGTCCTAAATCCACACAAAAGCCAAGCTCTATAATGGATGGGCACAATGATGGAAATGTTGATTTAGGAGTAACCCAAAATTATTAACCCAACTTATTTTTCTGCATCTCAGCATGTCTGCAATATTGTTAAAAAAAATGTAATAATTAGGCAGTCCCCACTGCCTAAATCTTTCCATATATTGTACATGGTGTGACACTAATGGAATGATTTAGAATGTCTTACAGTAGTGTTTATTGATATGCCGGAAACATCTAACACAATTGCACACATTTCTCTTCTGATGAAAGCAAGGTGTTAATATTCTGTGATCAAAACACTTAACAGGGAATTCTGTATTCATTGATTACATTAGTATTTAATATTTTGCAAAAGGTGGTCTAAGAGATACAAGGCAGGTACTAAGGCAAGAAACAATCAGAAGTTCTCTAAATGTATTAACACATTTGATCATTGCTGTTCTGCTATAGGTACATTTCAACACAAATCCAAGAATTGCTTGTTCATGATTGAGAAACTGTAATGACTGAAAGGTACTACAGTGTGTAGTGTATTCTACAGTATACATGTACTACAACATTCTTTAATACGTACAGTATAGTATGCTACAAAATTCTATAGTAACACTACACATTCAAGGAATACTACATTGTGGGGTACGTTATTCTAGACTGTACTATAGTTTACTACAGAATACTACATAATTCTGTAGTAAGTACTATAGTAATCTAGAGTAAATGTTTATTTTTATGTGGGAGCAGACAGAGGGCAATTTCTTCCATTGTCCATTCTGTAGTCTCACACGAAAAGTTGCAGGTACACTGTAAAGAGTTTATAGTTTAACCACTTGTTGGTGGAAGGTTCCTCTCTTGTAATACTAATGGCTATTTTCATCAATAGACTATCTAAGACATTGGGTGTGTTTCTTTTGCACCTTTCTTTTTGGATTTCATCCATGTAGCTGCCACTCAAACTGTAGGGATCGACACTTGTAGATGAGAAGCAGGTACAGGGAGAACATTAATAAGCAACGGACATGAAAAGGAACAGCGTCTGGACAGGGGAAAAATAATGACATCAATGCTGACACGGAACAAATGGGGGAGCAGACAGTTATAGAGGGGGTAATCAACAATGTGAGTCCAATATTGCGCAGCGGTGCATAATGAAGGGCCAGAGAGGGAGCTAGCGTGACGCAAACAGATCAAATGCAGCTAAACCGCATGCATGCCTTCATGGTGAGTATTTTGTCATAATGGTTTTGAAGTCAGCCATGTCGTTATCAACACATATGTTTTATTTAACTAGGCAAGTTATTTAAGAACACATTTTTATTTCCAATGATGGCCTACCCCGGACAAAACTGGACGGCGCTGGGCCAATTGTGTGCCGCCCTATGGGACTCCCAATCACGGCCAGATGTGATAGAGCCTGGATTTGAACCAGGGACTGTAGTGGCATCTCTTGCACTGAGATGCAGTGCCTTAGACCGCTGCGCCACTCAGGAGCCCATATCCAGTCTGCCCTTCTCACGGGGTTATAATGAGGGCATTAAGTCACTGCAATAAAAACCAATTGTTTGATTTGAAAGAATCTAATACTGATGTGGTCTTCAGAAAGCGATACTGAGGTAATATGAGTTGGAATGGAGTGTTTGTAAGGTATTTTAGACATATTCAGAAGGAGCTCTATTCAACAAAATATGATTAATGGGGGATTCCAAATTAATCTGGTCCAAGAATGGTTGCTTCCTCAAATTAAATCCATACAACGGTCCTTCAGTGGAAGGATGTTTGGCATACATTTGAAATCTGTATCCAAATGAATTCAAGTTTGGACATTTCTGACAGTTTGGCCTTACCCAGGCCTCGTACACTAGAATGATTAATCTAGATGCTACAAAGCCAGTCTTGGTGTCATTTGAATCCTTACTCTGTGTGTTCTGAAATTTGAATAGTGTTTAAAATAAGAAGACAATATCCTTCTTAAATTAATTTATGGATACTTCAAAATATAAACATGAATATGTTAAATATCTAGAATATTGTGCTCATTTTTAGACTTTGTTTTAAACAATACTGTACAGATTTTTTTGTGGCACATCTCTTCAATTGGAGTGGCGGTTTGACTTTTGAGTACCATGAGTCTTGATGATCTGTGTGTTTGAGTGTCATTAAGCTGAGGATCAATGTGTTAACAAAGCAGAGGTTGGCCCACAGCATAGACTTGTGGCCCACAGCATAGACTTGGGTGTTTTCTACGAAGCTGGATAGTGGAGTTGGTGAGAGAATTTTTGTGATTTCTGAGATCAACTCGGTACACTGTTGACACAAAGGTGGCTCACCTTTTAGCCAGGTAAATGTCTACTTTACTTATTTTAAATGTAAAACCTCACACGCAGTAAAACTTTTGTATGACTTAATACAATTATTTTATTGGGAAAAAGTTGCTTGTGCATTGACAAGCACACAAATGTACGCCAAAGACGGCTAACAATACGTGTAATAAAAGACGGCTCTTCTAATAACCTTTGCCCACCATAACCTGCTAAATTTGGCTTATAACCTGATAGTTTGGAGTTCGATTTGCATGTGCAGTTACAAGCTTGGCTTGAATTAGCGGCAGCCGCAGTATCAATATCCACCTTTGGAACATGGATGAAGCCTGAGCTGGAATGTGCTGCTAACTGAAGATGGCTAGCTTTAAACAATTAGATGGCTAATAGTTGGGTGTTTTAGAATAGTTATTGAATCTCTCTCTCTCTCTCTCTCTCTCTCTCTCTCTCTCTCTCTCTCTCTCTCTCTCTCTCTCTCTCTCTCTCTCTCTCTCTCTCTCTCTCTCTCTCTCTCTCTCTCTCTCTCTCTCTCTCTCTCTCTCTCTCACACACACACGTAAGCACGCACGCACACACGCAATATATTTAAATATTGGAGCATATAATCTATTTGTATGATCACACAGGGATATTTTCTGAGGAGTGTTCCTCCCCAGCATTTTAGGTGACCAAGCAACATCTCATCATTTCAGTTGAGGTGTCCCACT
Source organism: Oncorhynchus kisutch (assembly GCF_002021735.2). NCBI lineage: Eukaryota > Metazoa > Chordata > Actinopteri > Salmoniformes > Salmonidae > Oncorhynchus > Oncorhynchus kisutch. The sequence goes on along the minus strand of NC_034190.2, from coordinate 60,149,627 downwards.
TTCAGACAGAGAGAATTATGGGAAGTGATCAATGGGGGAAGAAAGTCCTGATACAACAGAGCTGGATATCACAGAAACAGTCATTCACTTAATGTATTATTCATTGCTGCTGTAAGATAAGGTATGTGAGGGTTCAAGATTATTTGTACTTGAAACATGGTAGTGCAACTGCCAGCCTGTCCTAGAAAACACAAAGGCAATACCTCAGCATTTGAAAAGAGAACAAAACACTATGCGTTGTAGCTCTCCTAGAATCCTAAAATGTTTTTCACTTATAGTTGATACTGTAAGTAAACAGACTATTATAATGGTGGACCATCATAGCTGACCTATCGAGACACAGCATAGAAAAACTGTTGGAGTGGAATCGCAAATGCACAACACAGTATCTAAAGCTGTAAAGCCGTGGACATCCCATGTTTATTAGAAGAGGACAGAAGGCAATGTTCTGTTTGTGGGGGAGTGTCTGTGCGTCCGGCCTTTTACATTCATTATGGTGATTATCAGTGGCAGCAGCGATGACTCCAGAATGCTGTGTCCGCGAAGCTAGCGTCAAAGAGGCACGTGGTTCACCCACTGTGGCCTGTATAACAGGCACAACCATGTGTGTACAATTCTGCTACACCACAGACTCTGCCGGAATACATCAACTGAGATTTGTCTCTCTACTGTGACTTGTTACTGGGTGTTGTGGTCAATTCTCTGTGGCTATAAGCATCGACATCTCTACATCCCCCACTTGAGAGTGAGAACGAGGAATTATCAGCCAACTCCAACTCAACTCCAATATTCTCCTGAGAATCTAAAGTTGCTTCCGTAAAAATACTTTCAAACAGCTGGCAAAATATATATCCTCTGCTTTTTAAAGGGCAATCTGCGAATGGTGCATACATATAACCATTGATTCTTGAAGAACATACATTTTAAATGCCTCATGAGTTTAGTTCAACTGTTGTTCCCCACATCACAAACCCAAATATAAGCTTGTTATATTGCTTTGTTTGTAAACAATGTGATTGTAAACAAACACTGTACAGACTCAGAACATGATTTAAAACTATTATTATGCTCTCTCTGTCTATGTATTTGAGAGTGGTTACATTTCACCAGCCCTATTCCTCAGCTGTTTTTCCAAATCAGTGGCGTGGGGACCGTGTTGTTGTTGTTTGAAAGGTGCAATCGAATTGGTCATATTTACTGCTGTTCAATGGCATTTCAAAGAGTGATCTATATCCATTGATTTTTGTGATTCTCCGTATCATAAGCCAACATATATTCGTTTTTTAAAACCGTGTAAACCCAAACAACAATGATCAAATGGTTTTGTTCTACTGTATTATTGACTGTATGTTTTGTTTATTCTATGTGTAACTCTGTGTTGTTGTATGTGTCGATTTGCTATGCTTTATCTTGGCCAGGTCGCATTTGCAAATGAGAACTTGTTCTCAACTAGCCTACCTGGTTAAATAAAGGTGTTCTCAACTAGCCTACCTGGTTAAATAAAGGTGTTCTCAACTAGCCTACCTGGTTAAATAAAGGTGTTCTCAACTAGCCTACCTGGTTAAATAAAGATGAAATAAAAAAATATATAAAAACATTTGTAGAACGTCTCATTATTTTCTCACCTTTGTACCTGAATTGCATATCTTAGACCCCCTTTTGCAAAACATGAAATACAATTGTCATTGATTCCTATGTATTGTTAGATATTACTGCACTCACTGTTGGAACACAAGCATTTCGCTACACACAGCAACAACATCTGCTAAATATGTATATGTGACCAATAACATTTTATTTGATCAGAAAATAAATGTGTGCAAATGTGTTCACTGTTTCCAGAAATCAGTAAATACTAGTGCACAAAATAGTAAATGGTTCTGTCAGTGTAAATTAAAGTACAATATAGGGAAAGATCTAGACAATGGGGCCACTGAATGACTGACAGATTTTTTTCAAGCATTTTTTGGAACTGTGTTTTAACATACCTATAGCAGAAAACCTATTAAATGCTTCGTTTTTTTCAATCGTTTTGGTATCTTTTTTCCAAATGTAAGTGGTATATTTTCTGAACTCTCATTGCAAAAATCCAAGCTGATGACACTTGTAGCCCCCCGTTTTATGATCAGAAACTTTGATTGTGCATTACTTGGATTTGAACAAATCCTTCATCCCTGAGTCATTCATGCAAATAGATCAGATCATCAATACATCAGAAAATGATAGGCTCATCGTTTGGTAATTTTAACTAACATTTACAGTTTTTCTAAATCGCATACAAGCATGTTTCGGAACTGTGGTTAAGCGTACCAATAGCAGAATAAGAATGATTTTAATGCTTAAAATTCATTTGCATAATGTCTGATAATTTTCTTGCATTTGTACCTGGATTGCATATCTTCGACCGACTTTTTCAAAAATGTAAATATAATTTTTGGTTTTATTATATGGCTTTGGAGCGTTTTTCAAATCTAGCGGGATGCTTAAAATAAAAAAACTACAAGTACAAAACTCTCAACTGATAACGCTTGTAAAACTCCCTGTCTCATGTTCAGAACCTTTGATTGTGTATTAATTGGAGTTGAACATATCTTTCACCCCTGAGTCATTCATGCAAATACATTGTTTTTGGTGAAATACAATGAAAACATTTCTTTAGTCACCAATACATCTGATAATGACAGGCTCACTAACATTTAATCAAATTGCAAAGAAAAATACAAAAAGCATTCTCTTGATTAAATGTATTAGCTTACAGTGTATATGTCACGCCCTGACCATAGAGAGCTCTTGGTTCTCTATGGTATAGTAGGTCAGGGTGTGACTAGGGGATGATCTAGTATATCTATGTCTATGTTGGTTCTAATGTGGTTCCCAATTAGAGGCAGCTGTTTACCGTTGCCTCTGATTGGGGATCATGTTTAGGTAGCTATTTCCCCCACCTGTTTTGTGGGATATTGATTGTTTGTTAGTGTGTTTGGGCACTATGTCCTCACGGTCTTTGTTAGTTTAACTTAAATAAATATGTGGAACTATACTCACGCTGCGCCTTGGTCCGCTCATTTCCAAGAACGTGACAGTATAAATGAAGTTCAGATAATGAGTGGAATATGTTGTTACGATTTGGTTTTACCTTCCAAAATAAATTGATGTAATAATATTTAACTTTACAGTGTTCAGACGTTTTTGAACTATATGTTAACTAGGCATTACATCATTTTGGTTGAGTTATCAGTTTTGAGCAGTTTGATTAAGTAATAATTACATGTATTGTTAACAAATGACAAGAAAATCATATCAAAAGTAATGTGAATATTTCATTTTGAAAAGCGGATACTCCGATCGAATATGTATCCAAATTGAAAGAGGTAAGGTAAAGTACCACAAATAGAGCTAGATAAAGCCAGAAGAATAATACAGTTGTTGAACATACAGATAACTGCCAAAATAAAGGAAACACCAACATAAAGTGTCTTATTAGGGCGTTGGACCAACACGAGCCACAACAGCTTCAATGCACCTGATTTCTTTCCAGGTCCAGCTTCAACGCACCAATGCATATATTCTACAAGTGTGTAATTCCATAATTTGGTGTTTTGTTGATGATGGTGGAAAACACTGTCTCATGCGCCGCTCTAGAATCTCCCATAAGTGTTCAGTTGGGTTGAGATCTGGTCACTGAGCCATTTTTTTCATAGTCATCAAACTATTCAGTGACTATTCAGTGACCACTCGTGCACTGGATGGGGGCATTGCCATGGTAGCCAAAATAATGGCCTGCCAAGCAATTTTTATACATGAACCTAAGCGTGATGGGATGTTAACTGCTTAATTAACTCAGGATCCACACCTGTGTGGAAGCATCTGCTTTCAATATACTTTGTATCCCTCATTTACTCAAGTGTTTTCATTATTTTGAGATTTACCTGTAGCTATAGCCACCAGTCTTGAGGGTTTTCATGGCCATCATTCACTCACTGTTTAGTTTGTCAAGGTCCTGACTTTAGCGTTAGCTATCCTGCTACAGAGCTTTTTGGTGCTGGGAAGCGCATGAATAACTTGAACGTGACTTATGTTTGGGAGCAATAAAAATGTCTCAACAGGCAAAGCTATAGGCAATGGAGGCTATCTAGTTTTTTACCACATTGCGAACATGCAGGGATGCAGAAAATAAAGTAGAGTTACTAAGTCTCCAACTTTGACCTTCCATAACAAAACTGTCCTTTGGTGTGGCTTGAGGCCTTTACATTATGAGTTGTGTTCCTCCACTGTAGTCACCTTTCCTTATTTCTATTGGGAATTGTGTTTCTGCTTGCCGATAGAAAGGCTACAAACCTATAAGGAGACCAACCTATGTGTTGAATACATGGAATTGGATTTTGATGATACCGATGAATGCACACAATGTGCTTATTTTCTGTTTTCTTTTTGATCAGTAATAATATTTGATGTGTATGCATAAAAGGAGAGTAAATTCCCATAATTCGGCACCTTGTTGTATTTGTAGTTCTATTTCCAATTTGAAAAACAAATGAAGGCTTGTGGTTTTATAGCAGGGAAGTTGCACAGATTTAGTCAGTGACCGTTTCAATGTGTTTTTACATCTATTCCTGTAATATCCTGTACATGCTATGATAGCCTTCATTATGGAAATGTAATATACTAATCATTGTGCCTCTCTTGGCCTACACTGATATGGAGCCTACACGTGAAGGGCGTACTGATTGGCCACCAGCCCAAGCTATGGGTGAATTTTCATTTTATCAGAGAGGGCAATATAAGAGTCCAGTTTGAGAGTGAGTCACTTAATCAGTGGAATTATTATGAGTTGACTAATGCTAATTCCACTGGGTTGTACAGATATAGGCACCCTTTGTCTTGTTTCAGTGTGAAACATGAGTCATGGGTGTATGGCAGCCTATAAATGTAGTAGGCCATCTGCTTCACACTTCATCGCATGGCGCAAAAAAAGACCTATGCAACATTTAAAGTTGCTCATCCTTATACTCATCCCTGAATCCTGTTTTAGGTATTTGGCAATTTAGTTGGCATTTTCCATCCCTTTTCTCCATTTTCCACCCCTTTCGCCAGGTTTGGCAACTAACTGTCTACCTTCAATTTGCTTGCTCTGAGGTGGGAGGGGCAGCAATATTTGAGGTGTGTCCTTAAACTAGTGCAAAAGTGGCAATTTCATTCAAAGCAAAGGGGGGGGGGGGGTTTAAGACTTAGCAATAACGTTGTTGGTTATGGCATGGATTTTGACAGAGGAACCGTAGCCTATCCAGCTGTGACACACAGTGCCCATATGCTAAAGGAAAACCAGTCCCGTCGCGGACCACGATGTCTTGCTCCCAGACAAACTAAACAAATTCTTTGCTCACTTTGAGGGCAATACAGTGCCACTGACACGGCCCGCTACCAAAACCTGTGGGCTCTCCTTCACTGCAGCCAATGTTAGTAAAACATTTAAACGTGTTAACCCTTGCAAGGCTGCCGGCCCACAGAGCATCCTACAGAGCATGCGCAGACCAGCTGGCTGGTGTGTTTACGGACATATTCAATCAATCCTTATCCTAGTCTGCTGTGCCCACATGCTTCAAGAGGGCCATCATTGTTCCTGTTCCCAAGAAAGCTAAGGTAACTGAGCTAAATGACTATTGGCCCGTAGCACTCACTTCCGTCATCATGAAGTGCTTTGAGAGACTAGTCAAGGACCATATCACCTCCACCCTAGACCCACTCCAATTTTCTTACCGCCCCAATATGTCCACATACGACCCAATCACACTGCACACTGCCCTAACCCATCTGGACAAGAGGAGGTGAGGGCCCTCGGAATGTGGTGTCAGGAAAATAACCTCACAATCAATGTCAACAAAACAAAGGAGATGATCGTGGACTTCAGGAAAGAGCAGAGGGATCAGCCCCCTATCCACATCGACGGGACAGTAGTGGAGAAGGTGGAAAGTTAAGTTCCTCGGCGTACACATCACGGACAAACTAAAATGGTCCATCCCTCATCCATATAATTTATGTACATATTCTTATTCATTCCTTTACACTTGTGTGTATAAGGTAGTTGTTGTGAAATTGTTACATTACTTTGTAGATATTACTGCACTGCCGGAACTAGAAGCACAGGCATTTCGCTACACTCGCATTAACATCTGCTAACCTTGTGTATGTGACAAATAGAATTTGATTTGATTTGAACAAGAGAGATGTGCCTTTTGTGCCCATGATCCTTGTATTTAGAAACATAAAACAATTGTTTTTCCCATTTATTTTCATTTGATTAAAAACCAAGCAAAGCCTTTTTTTATTGTTTCCCAATGCATTCGCCAAGTAGCCAAGACTACCAATAAAGGGTTTGGCTCGTTAAACCGATTGGATATAAATATTAATCAGCAAAGCTTTATTAAAAGATAAAGTTTGGGAGTAGCAAAACAGTGAGCGGACATCCCCTTTTTATCTATGTATTGTACACTGAAGAAAAATATAAATGCAACATGCATCAATTTCACAGATTTTATTGAATTGAAATAAACTCATTAGGCCCTAATCTATGGATTTCACATGACTGGGAATACAGATGTTGTTCACAGATACCTTTAAAAAAAGTAGGGGTGTGGATCAGAAAACCAGTCAGTCTCTGATGTGACCACCATTTGCCTCATGCAGCACAACACATCTCCTTCTCAAAGAGTTGATCAGGCTGTTGATTGTGACCTGTGGATCTCCTCTTCAATTACTGTGCAGAAGTTGCTGGAGATTGGCGGGAACTGGAACACGCTGTCGTACATATCGATCCAGAGCATCTCAAACATGCTCACTGGGTGACATGTCTGGTGAGTATGCAGGCCAGGGAGAACTGGAACATTTTCAGCTTCCAGGAATTTTGTACAGATCTTTGCAACATTGGACTGTGCATTATCATGCTGAAACATGATGGCGGCAGATGAATGACACGGCAATGGGCCTCAGTATCTCGTCACGGGATCTCTGTGCATTCAAATTGCCATCGATAAAATGCAGTTGAAACTGGGATTCATCCATGAAGAGCACACTTCTCCAGCATGCCAGTGGCCATCGAAGGTGAGTATTTGCTCACTTAAGTCGGTTATAACGCTGAACTGCAGTCAGGTCAAGACCCTGGTGAGGATGGCGACCACGCAGATGAGATTCCCTGAGACAGTTTCTGACAGTTTGTGCAGAAATTCTTCGGTTATGCAAACCCTCAGTTTTATCAGCTGTCCGGGTGGCTGGTCTCGGACGATGAAAAACCCGGACGTGGAGGTCCTAGACTGGCATAGTTACACATGGTCTGTGGATGTGAGGCCGGTTGGACGAACTGCCAAATTCTCTAAAATGACGTTGGAGGCGGCTTATGGTAAAGAAATGTACGTTAAGTTATCTGTCAACAGCTCTGGTGGACATTCCTGAAGTCAGCATGCAAATTGCATGCTCCCTCAACTTGAGACATCTCTGGCATTATGTTGGGTGACAAAACTGCACATTTTAGAGTGGCTTTTTATTGTCCCCAACACCAGGTGCGTCTGTGTAATGATCATGCTGTTTAATCAGCTTCTTGATATGCCATACCTGTCGGGTGGATGGATTATCTTGGCAAAGGAGAAAAGCTTGCTAACAGGAATGTAAACAACGTTGTGCAAAAGATTTCAGAGGAATACTTCTGGGATCGTTTAATTCAGCTCATGAAACATGGGACCAACACTTTACATGTTGCGTTTATCCATGATTTTTGTTCAGTGTACATTATTTTTGCCAACTCTAGTTATAATTTTAGATGTGCATAAAACCCCTCTGTCTGCCCATTTGCCCATCATGGAACAACAGATGAGTTGATGGCAGTGACCCTCATATTTATATGTATATTTTTCCTGTAACAATTGCTTGTTTTCCGTTTCATTAGATTCAACAGCTCAACAGCAATGCGTCGGGTATCTTTCTTATCCTGGCCATGCATTAGCCAAGTAGCATATCCAAAAAAGACTTCTAAAAAGTATTCTCGTCAGGCTTTTTTATTATTCTCAATTCACATAGGCCTACCTGCATACTCCATTTCGCTTGTAAAGGGCGTCTCTTATCCGGTTACCAAAGACCCAGTCTTCCAGACTTATTCAAATTATTCAGTCCTATAATGCCATATCAATAGTGGATAGGCTTATATCTTGCTTATTGCCAACATGCCTCACACATGTAATAGGCTACATAACATTTTAAAAGGAGGTTAATTAAAATAATGTAGACTTGGCCTTACAAACATTTAGCAAAAACTGGATATATTTGACTGTTGCTATTATTCGTTACTGTAGCCTATGCTATTTAATGAATAATCGGACTAATAAATGGACACCCCCGGACCTATAGAGCTACTACCAGCAGTAAGATTTACCATTACATTATGTTTAGCCTTTCTAACACACTGGCCCAATTTTTTCCCTTGAGGCCTCTACAGTGGTAGGTCCGATTATCAACAATGACGAGACAGCCTACTGCATGGGTGTCAAACCCATTCCATGGAGGGCCTAGTGTCTGCAGGTTTTTGTTTTTTTCTTTCAATTAAAAAACCAGGTGAGGGGAGTTCTTTGCTAATTAGTGACCTTAATTAATCAATCAAGGGAGGAGTGAAAACCTGCAGACACTCGGCATGCCGTGGAGGGAGTTTTATGCATGTGGCCTACAGCGAGGAGGTGAGTTCTTGGTGGAGTGGTACCAGGAAAATAACCTCTCCCTCAAAGTCAACAAAATGAAGGAGCTGATCGTGGACTACTTAATTCTCTCAAAGTTAGTGCACAAATTTGATTACATCTCCGTTAGTGAGCATTTCTCCTTTTCCAAGATAGTCCATCCACCTGACAAGTGTGGCATATCAACAAGCTGATTAAACAGCATGATCATTACACAGGTGCACCTTGGGCTAGAGGCAATTAAAGACCACTCTAAAATGTGCAGTTTTTTCACACAACACAATCAATTAATCAATCAAATGTATTTATAGCCAGCCGATGTCACACAGTGCTGTACAGAAACGCAGCCTAAAACCACAAACAGCAAGCAATGCAGATGTAGAAACACATGCCTCTATATAAGGTATCAAAGGGTACGCTCATAAATTCACTCTGGCTATGTACTCACGTTTCAGAGCACTCATCTGAGTGTGCCAGAGGGTTCGATCCCAGGCAGTGTCACAGCCAGACGTGACCGGGAGACCCGTGAGGCGGCGCACAATTGGCCCAGTGTTGTCCGGGTTAGGGGAGGTTTGGCCGATGGGATTTCCTTGTCCCATCGTGCTCTAGTGACTCCTTGTGTTGGGCTTGGCACCTGCAAGCTGGCTTGGTCGCCATCTGGATGGTGTTTCCTCAGACACATTGGTGCGGCCGGCTTCCGGGTTAAGCAAGCAGTGTGTCAGGAAGCAGTGCGGCTTAGCAAGGTCGTGTTTCAGAGGATGCATGGCTCTTGACCTTTACCTCTCCTGAGCCCGTAGGGAGTTGCAGCAATGGGACAAGACTTTCACTACCACTTGGATATCATGAAAAAGGGGTAAAAGCACAACAACAACAAAAGAAGACTAACCAAAAGCTGGTCTTAGCGGTAACAAGGTTATGGCATGGATTTTGACAGTAGAAGCGCAGCCTATCCAGCCGTGACGCGCAATGGCCATATGCGCATGGAACAAGATATGTGCTTTTTGTGCCAGTAACCTTTGTTTCATTTGATTAAAAACCAAGCATAGTCTACCCTCCTCTAAATGAAGGCTGTTTTTTTTGTCCTGTCAAATGCATTCACCAAGTCGTCAAGACTATCGATAAAGGGTTTGGCTCGTGAGACCACTTTGAAAAAAATCTTAATCACCAAACCTTTAAAATATATAATTAATAAAAAAGTTGAAAATATAATTTTGGGGAGCAGCAAAACAGTGAGCAGACATCCCTTTTTTATGTGTGTAAAACATCCTCCATGTAGGCTACATGTCCATATGTCCATCATGGAATCGATAGATGAAATGATGCCGGTGACCCTCGTATTTAGAAGCATTTAAGTTATTTCCCTGTAACAGTTATTGTTTCCATTAAATTTGATTAAGGATCAAGCTCTCAGTTGGCTAAGCTTACCCTACTATAACGAAAACTGGTTCAACAGCAATGCGTCAGTAGTCTTTCTTGTCCTGACCATGCATTAGCCAAGTAGCCTATCCATTAAAGCTTTCTAAATGGTAAGGCTTTTGCCGTCATACTTTTGGATTATTCACAATTCACATAGGCCTACCTGCAGTGCACACTCCATTTGGCTTGTACTGTACCTATCGCCATTTCCAAAGAGCGCCTCTTGTCCTGTTACCAAACATATTCAAATTATTCAGTCATTCCTTTAACACCATCACCAAAATGCCACTGGAGAAGAAGGCAGACATTTTACATGTTTTTTAGTTTGTTTATTTGTGTTTTTCCCCAAAAAAATTATACTTGTCTTTTTTGCCCCGAAAATAACTTATGGACATCATGACTGCGATTACTCACCATGGACTGGCAGAATCTTTTTTTTTCCTTTAACGAGTCTGACGAGCCCGACGTGAACGATATACTGCTTTCTCGGGAACAGGCCCAGGACTTTAAAAACTGTAATATCTTATGCTTCACGGAGTCGTGGCTGAACGACGACACCATCAACATACAGCTGGCTACGCTGTACTGGCAGGATAGAACAGCGGCGTCTAGTAAGACAAGTGGCGGTGGACTATGTATTTTTGTAAATAACAGCTGGTGCACGATATCTAAGGAAGTCTCGAGCTATTGCTCGGCTAAGATATCTCAGGATAAGCTGTAGACCACACTATTTACCTAGAGAGTTTTCATCTGTATTTTTCGTAGCTGTTTACATATCACCACAGTCAGAGGCTGGCACTAAGACAGCATTGAATGAGCTGTATTCCGCCATAAGCAAACAAGAAAACGTTCACCCAGATCCGGCACTCATAGTAGCAAGGGGACTTTAATGCAGGGAAACTTAAATCCGTTTTACCTCATTTCTATCAGCATGTATATTGGTTAGGGGCTCATAAGTAAGCATTTCACTGTAGTCTACACCTGTTGTATTCGGCGCATGTGACTAATAAAATGTGATTTGATTTGATCAACGGTAGCTCTAAGCTATATCTTTCTTATCGAGAACGTACCTCACACATACAATACAATTCACGGGAACCTGGTATTTTTTATTTGAGGAGAAGTGCAATGTGTAAAGACATGAGAAGTCTATAAAAATATTTTTATTTTCTATAATAAAATATTTTTATTTTGACCTTTATTTAAGTAGGTGAGCCAGTTAAGAACAAATTCTTATTTTCAATGACGGCCTAGGAACCATCTTGTTCAGGGGTAGAACAATAGATTTTTTATCTTGTCATCTCAGGGATTTGAGTTTGCAACCTTTTGGTTAATGCTCTAACCACTAGGCTACCTGCCGCCCCAAGGGGAGGGGAGAGGGGGTTAAGTTGGGCCATTTTTTACTTTCAGCATCACTCTCTCAAGGGAAATATGATATTCTTTCTAACACAGATATCTACATATATTCAGGATGTTGTGTATGCCAGGAAATAATCTGAATTAATTTATACATGACAGTTTTGAAAACATAGTTTGTCCAAAAAGTGGTCTCTTGGCACAACTAATGGGGTAAGCAGAGCCGCAGGACAGGGTAAGTTAAGCCGCCTACACATTTCTGTACTGAATTAAATATTACCACTACCTTTTTAAAACTATGTCTATCTTTATTTAACAAACACAATTCAACACAATCACAGTTACTTTTTGGTATTTTAAGCATTGATGTAGAGACCCCAACTAATGTATAGAACAAAATGATCTACTTTTTAGTTACAAGCATCATGAACCTCTAACACCATCAATTAATTTGACTTGGTGAAAATCCGTTTTTTGGACCTAACTTGCTTACCACTGTCACGACTTCCGCCGAAGTTGGGTCCTCTCCTTGTTGTTTTGTCTTGTTTTTCCCTCACACCTGGTTTCAATTCCCTCATTATCTTGTTCTGTATTTAACCCTCTGTTCCCCCCCATGTCTTTGTGTGGAATTGTTTATTGTAGTGCTTATGCACGTTCCCCTGGAGCACACGATGGGTTATTTTGTGCCCATTTATTCTTGTTGTTCTGGATGCCGTTGGTTTTGCTTTATACATATCCGGTTATTACCAAGTTCTGCTCTTCTGTGCCTGACTTCTCTGCCGCCCATTACGCACCCCGCTACAACCACTTTTTCTGATGTGGTTTCTTCCTCCAGAGACTTCCTCTTCCTAAATATTTGGTCAAATTATTACATTATTACATTTGTGTATGGATTATTTTCTGGAATTTTCCAAACTGTTTAAAGGCACAGTATGTAAACTTCTGAGCCACTGGAATTGTGATACAGTGAATTATAAGTGAAATAATCTGTTAACAATAGTTGGATAAATTACTTGTGTCATGCACAAGGTAGATGTCCTAACTGACTTCCCAAAACTATAGTTTGTTAACAAGAAATATGTGGTTGAGAAACAAGTTTTAATGACTTCAACCTAAGTGTATGTAAACTTCCGGCTTCAACTGTATACAGAGAAAAGAATTGGCCCGAGAATTGAACCCTGTGGCACCCCCATAGAGACTGCCAGAGGTTCGGACAACAGGCTGTCTGATTTGACACACTGAACTCTATCTGAGAAGTAGTTAGTGAACCAGGCGCGACAGTCATTTGAGAAACCAAGGCTGTTGAGTCTGCCAATAAGAATACGCTGATTGACAGGGGTCAAAAGCATTGACCAGGTTGATGAAGACGGCTGCACAGTACTGTCTGTTATCGATGGCGGTTATGATATTGTTTAGGACCTTGAGCATGGCTGAGGTGCACCCGTGACCAGCTCGGAAACCGGATTGCATAGCGGCGAAGGTACGGTGGGATTCGAAATGGTCGGTGATCTGTTTGTTCACTTGGCTTTCGAAGACTTTAGAAAGGCAGGGCAGGATGGATATAGGTCCGTAACAGTTTGGGTCTAGAGTGTCTCCCCCTTTGAAGAGGGGGATGACTGCGGCCGCTTTCCAATCTTTAGGAATCTCAGACAATACGAAAGAGAGGTTGAACAGACTAGTAATAGGGGTTGCAACAATGGCGGCGGATAATTTTAGGAAGAGAGGGTCCAGATTGTCTGGGGTTTGGGTAGCCAGGTGGAAAGCATGGCCAGCCTTAGAGAAATGCTTATTGAAATTCTCGATTATCGTGGATTTGTCGGTGGTGACAGTGTTTCCTAGCCTCAGTGCAGTCGGCAGCTGGGAGGAGATGCTCTTGTTCTCCATGGACTTTACAGTGTCCCAAAACGTTTTGGAATTTGTGCTGCAGGGTGCAAATTTCTGTTTGAAAAAGCTAGCCTTTGCTTTCCTAACTGACTGTGGTAAACAAATGATAAGTAAATAAACCACAACTGTAAAATGACAGTGAAAATAACAGTAGCGAGGCTATATACAGGTGGTACCGGTACAGAGTCAATGTGCGGGGGCACCAGTTAGTCGGGCTATTTGAGGTAATATGTACATGTAGGTATAGTTAAAGTAACTATGCATAGACGATAACAGAGAGTAGCAGCAACATAAAAGAGGGGGTTGGCAGGTGGGGGGTGGCAGGGGCGCTGGTTAGTCAGACTAATTAAGGTAATATGTACATGAATGGGGGTGGTCGGGACACAATGCAAAAATTCCGGTTAGCCATTTGATTACCTGTTCAGGACTCTTATGGCTTGGGGTAAAGCTGTTGAGAAGCCTTTTGGTCCTAGACTTGGCGCTCCGGTACTGCTTTCCATGAGGTAGCAGAGAGAACAGTCTATGACTGGGGTGGCTGGGATCTTTGGCAATTTTTAGGGCCTTTCTCTGACACCGCCTGGTGTAGAGGTCCTGGATGGCAGGCAGCTTAGCCCCAGTGATGTACTGGGCCGTACACACTACCCTCTGTAGTGCCTTTCGGTCGGAGGCCGAGCTAATGTCGTACACCAGGCAGTGATACAGCCAGTCAAGATGCTCTCGATATTGCAGCTGTAGAACCTTTTGAGGATCTAAGGACCCATGTCAAATATTTTCAGTCTCCTGAAGGGGAATAGGTTTTGTCTGCAAATGTAGTGATGGTGTTGAAGTCGTGCATGGCCATGCAGTCGTGGGTGAACAGGGGAGTACAGGAGGGGACTGAGCACGCACCCCTGAGGGGCTCCAGTGTTGAGGATCAGCGTGGCAGATGTGTTGCTACCTACCCTCACCACCTGGGGGTGGCCCATCAGGAAATCCAGGATCCAGTTGCAGAGGGTTGTGTTTAGTCCCAGGATCCTTAGCTTAGTGATGAGCTTTGATGAACGCTGAGCTGTAGTCAATGAATAGCATTCTCACGTAGGTGTTCCTTTTTTCTAGGTCGGAAAGGGCAGTGTAGAGTGCAATAGAGATTGCATCATCTGTTGATCTGTTTAAGCGGTATATAAATTGGAGTGGGGTAGGGTTTCTGGGATAATGCTGTTAGTGTGAGCCATTACCAGCCTTTCAAAGCACTTCATGGCTACGGACGTGAGTGCTACGGGTCTGTATTCATTTAGGCAGGTTAGCTTGGGCACAGGGACTATGGTGGTCTGCTTGAAACATGTTGATATTACAGACTCAACTAGGGACATGTTGAAAATGTCAGTGAAGACACCTGCCAGTTGGTCAGCACATGTCCGGAGCACACGTCCTGGTAATCTGTCTGGCCCAGCGGCCTTGTGAATATTGACCTGTTTATAGGTCTTATTCATGTCAGCTACGGAGAACGTGATCACACAGTCGTCCGGAACAGCTGATGCTCTCATGCATGCCTCAGTGTAGCTTGCCTTGAAACGAGCATAGAAGTGATTTAGCTCGTCTGGTAGGCTCGTGTCACTGGGCAGCTCACAGCTGTGCTTCCCTTTGTAGTCTGTAATGGTTTGCAGGCCCTGCCACATCCGACGAGCGTCGGAGCCGGTGTATTACGCTTCATTCTTAGTCCTGTATTGGCGCTTTGCCTGTTTGATGGTTCGTCAGATGGCATAGCAAGATTTTTTATACGTTTTCAGGTTAGAATCCCACACCTTGAAAGCAGCAGCTCTAGCCTTTAGCTCAGTGCGAATGTTGCCTGTAATCCATGGCTTCTGGTTGGGAATGTACGTATGTACGTACGGTCACTGTGGGGACGACATCCTCGATGCTCTTATTGATAATCCGAGTGACTGATGTTGTGTACTCCTCAATGCCATCAGGGGAATCCCGGAACATATTCCAGTCTGTGCTAGCAAAACAGTCCTGTAGCTTAGCATCTGCATCATCTGACCACTTTTTTATAGACCATGTCACTGGTGTTTCCTGCTTTTATTTTTTGCTTGCAAGCAGGAATCAGGAGGATAGAATTATGTTCAGTTAGGCCAAATGGAGGGCGAGGGAGAGCTTTGTACGTGTCTCTGTGTGGGGAGTAAAGGTGATCTAGAAATGTTTTCCCTCTTGTTGCGCATTTAACATGCTGATAGAAATGAGGTATAACTGATTTAAGTTTCCCTGCATTAAAGTCCCCGGCCACTGTGAGCGCTGCCTCTGGGTGAGTGGTTTCCTATTTGCTTATTTCCTTATACAGCTGACTGAGTGCGGTCTTAGTACTTGCATCTATCTGTGGTGGTAAATAAACAGTCACAAAAAAAATATATGAAAACTCTCTTGGCAAATAGTGTTGTCTACTTCAGGTGAGCAAAATCTAGAGACTTCCTTAGATTTCGTGCACCAGCTGTTTACAAATATACGCAGACCGCCCCCCTTCGTCTTACCGGAGTGTGCTGTTCTATCTAGCTGGCGCAGCGTATATCCTGCCAGGTGAATGTTATCCATGTCATCATTCAGCCACGCTTCGGTGAAACATAAGATATTACAGTTTTTGATGTCCCATTGGTAGGATATTCGTGATCGTACCTTGTCTAATTTATTGTCCAATGATTGTACGTTGGCAAGTAATATTGATGGTAAGGGAAGATTTCCCACTCGTCATCGGCAGATCCTTACAAGGCACCCCACCCTGTGTCCTCTATACCTGCGTCTCTTTCTCTTGCCAATGATGGGGATTTTGGCCTTGTCGGGTGTCTGAAGTACATCCTGTGCGTCCTGCTTGTTGAAGAAAAAATCTTAGTCTAATCCGAGGTGAGTGATGGCTGTTCTGATATTTTTGCCGTAAGATACGGTGACAGAAACATTATGTACAAAATAAGTAAAGAATAACACAAAAGGCCTCCCGGGTGGCGCAGTGGTGCTAGCTGTGCCACCAGAGACTCTGGGTTCGCGCCCATGCTCTGTCGCAGCTGGCCGTGACCAGGAGGTCTGTGGGGCGACACACAATTGGCATAGCGTTGTCCGGGTTAGGGAGGGTGATGGGTGAGAATTGTCTGTTAATTGAATGATTAGAATATTCCGCCCAGAAACATATAATTGTGTGGAATTGATTAGAATGTATAAAATCATAATCAATAAATGTGTAGTCCTAGTCAGTATTAGGGTAAAACAATATGTCTTTATGGTATTTTAAACACAGACTGTCTGAGCTTGGTGCCAACCTGACTAGAGCTTTGGGAGAGAACGGGGAGTACGTCTCAAGGACAAGGTCACTATCTCTGTCGGCTGGGTAGTGAGACAGAGTGTGTGCGTATGTTTGTGTGTATGTGTGGGCGTGAGAAGTCAGTATAAAATGAATTGTTTTGTATTCTTGACTTTAGAACGTTCCCGTGAATAAACATTTAACTGTGGTAGACTGGGCCTCTGTCTGTTTTCATTTCTATCAGTATCTTACAAATCCTGATATAGCAGACTGAGTAATCACAATTGAATTGGTTAATGAACACGAGAACATAATTCTCCTATCAGAGGGTTTGGCCGGTAGAGATATCTTTGTCTCATCGCGCACTAGCGACTCCTGTGGCAGGCCGGGCACAGTGCACGCTAACCAGGTCGCCAGGTGCACAGTGTTTCCTCCGACACATTGGTGCGGCTGGCTTCCGGGTTGGATGCGCGCTGTGTTAAGAAGCAGTGCGGCTTTGTTGGGTTGTGTTTCGGAGGACACATGGCTTTCGACGTTCGTCTCTCACGAGCCAGTACGGGAGTTGTAGCGATGAGACAAGATAGTAACTACTAACAATTGGATACCACGAAATTGGGGAGCAAAGGGGGTCAAATAAAACATTTAAAAAAATAAAAAAATAATAATAATGCGAAAAAACCCACATAATAGCACAATTGGTTAGGCGCCCGTAAAACGGCTGTCATTTGTTTGCACACTCTTGTCATTCTCTCAACCAGCTTCATGAGGTAGTCACCTGGAATACATTTCAATTAACAGATGTGCCAAGGTCATTTGTGGAATTTCTTTCCTTCTTAATGCATTTGAGCCAATCAGTTGTGTTGTGACAAGGTCGGGTTGGTATACAGAAGATAGTCCTATTTGGTAAAAGACCAAGTCTTGTGGCAAGAACAGCTCAAATAAGCTAAGAGAAACGGCAGTCCTTCATTACTTTAAGGCATGAATGTCAATCAATCTGCACAAGCATTTCGCTACACTTGCATTAACATCTGCTAACCATTTGTATGTGACCAATAAAATATTATTTGATCTGGAACTATGAAGGTTTCTTCGAATGCAGTCCACAACCACCCGATATCAACCTAATTTGAGATGGTTTGGGATGAGTTGGACCACAGAGTAAAGGAAAAGCACATTGATCTCGACAAACCATTTCTGTATGGACCTCACTTTGTGCACGGGGGCATTGTCATGCTGAAACAGGAAAGAGCCTTCTTCAAACTGTTGCCACAAAGGTGGAAGCACAGAATCATCTAGAATGTGATTTCCCTTCACTGGAACTAAGCCCCAGACCATTGTTCCTCCTCCACCAAACCTTACAGTTGGCACTATGCATTCGGGCACGTAGTGTTCTCCTGGCATCCGCCAAACCCAGATCACTCCAGAGAATGCGTTTCCACTGCTCCAGAGTCCAATGGCGGCGAGCTTTACACCACTCCAGCCGATGCTTCGCATTGAGCATGGTGGTCTTAGGCTTGTATGCGGCTTCTATGCCATGGATTCTCATTTCATGAAGCTCCCAATGAATAGTTATTGTGCTGACGTTGCTTCCAGAAGCAGTTTGGAACTCGGTAGTGAGTGTTGCAACAGATGATTGTTACAAGCATCAGCACTTGGCTGTCCCGTTCTGTGAGCTTGTTCTGTGATCTTGTTGGAAAGGTGGTATCCTATGACAGTGTCACGTTGAAAGTCACTGAGCTCTTCAGTAAGGCCGTTCTACTGCCAATGTTTGTCTATGGAGATTGCATGGCTGTGTGGACGATTTCATAAACCTGTCATCAACAAGTGTGGCTGAAATAGCTGAATCCACTCATTTGAAGGGGTGTCCACATATACAGTATAGTGTATCTATCAGGCTCTGCGACCTCCGTCTCCTTGGGGGATGCACAACCCAACCGGGCACCTCCCGAAAACATTTAAGATTCACAGAAGCCAGCCTACATTCTATTTTGACATAGAAGTTGACATTTTGTTGGAAATCAAATGGTAACAATTATTATAGATTTCCTACTCTACTATCATTCCAAAGCCTAATTCTGAGGCCTAAAACATTTGACAGAGATTTTAACTTAAAATGGGAGTTTAAAAATACAGTTGAGAACACATTTATTTTGTTAAAGAGTGTCACAAAATGATAACACTTGTACTGGAAAAACATTGCTATGCCACCTCCATGAATATATTGGAAGTTTACACAAACTCTTGTGAAATCTTCCACTGTCCACAGTTTTTTGATAGGTTACTTACTTACTTACTTACTTACTTACTTACTTACTTACTCACTTACTTCACAGTTATTACTTAATTACTTCAGTGGTATTAGACAGGACCACATTAATTGCTGCAGTTAGGGAACCATTGCAATGCTGTTACGGTGGCACAATGTCAAGATGTATCAGCTCCTTGAACTTCTACTGCTTCTTCTGTCTCTTATCTTAGCCTATAAATAAATAATTAATGCAATTAATTACAGATGACATGAAAATAGAGCTCTTCGGCCACGCACACCAATGGTGGGTTGGACCTTCAAAAAAAAAATTGTATGGGTCTATTTAGCTTCCAATGGTCCCGGGGCCCTTGGTAAGGTCAACGGCATCATATACATTACCAGGACATTTTATCCAAACACCTGGTTGCCTTTACCAGGTAGCTGAAACTTGGATGCAAGTGAAGAAATCAACATTTTGTAATGGCCATCTCAGTCTCCGGACTTGAATCCCATTGAAAACATGTGGTTTGAATTGAAGAGGGCAGTTCATAAACGCAAACGAAGGATATAAAGCATCTGGAAAGATTATGAATGGAGTAATGGTCTAAGATCCCTCCCAATATGTTTTCCAATCTCATTGAATATTTTAGAAAAAGGCTCAGTGTCTTTACCCACGCAAAGGGTGGGCTCTGGAGTAGGAAAACAAGGGATCCAATCATTTGGCCATTTTTGTTTGTTTTTTGTATTACCTGTTAGACAGACAAATTAAGAAATATATACAGGATTGTTATTTTAAAACGAGGACATTAAAGACCTAGATAGACTATATGTAAATGTTTAAAATATAATATGCTATAGGCAAGCCCTATTTGGGTCGCGCTCTTTTTTTAATCTTTCTCTGAGCAATTGTATCAGTATAAAATAATGTTTGAAATGTAATTCAGCATAGGCTATAAAATATTTGTATAATCTCTCAATGTTTCCACTCCTCTCTCAGTAACACAACTCTCCTATGATTACCACTAGTGGTGTGGCGGTATCTTACTGGTAGTTCTTACAGCCACTTCACTCCCAAGCGTTTCATCCAGAAGTTTAAAAAATGTTCACCAGCTAGGCAAGGTGCCTTGACTGTGGGTAATTGAGCATTAATGATTAATAGATCATTCAATTCCAAGTTCAAGGCAACTGCTGGTCTTCGTTGGATAAATTAACATTTTGTGAGATGATCTCATGAGGAGCCAGCATCTCACATCTTGAGTAACTGACCCAATGGCCCAAGTATGCAGCAGTACATTAGCATAATTTACACCCAGGCTATCACATCCCCTAAGAGCTAGCATTTCCAGAGAATTCCTGGTAGCAACAAAATCTTTGAAATGATGAGCTATGAAATTTCCTACCTCTGTCTCCTCGAACATGAAAAATGTATGTGTGAGTCAAGCATTGACCTCAACAGCATCTGCATATGGGCAGTAATGAACTCCTATCTAAAAAACTTAAGATTTAGATCATGGGTAGAGAAATATCTGATGTGGTTATTAATCAGGATACAAATATGTACAAAGCTCTCACCAAGTCAAAGGGTGTCTACTTTGAAGAATCTCAAATCTAAAATATATTTTGATTTGTTTAACACTTTTTTGGTTACTGTAACGCCATTCTTCGTTTGCAGAAAGAGAGTCGGACCGAAATGCAGCGTGGTGGTTAATCATGATCTTTAATGAAGAAAAACGGAACGATACATGAAATAACTGAAAAATACAAAAACAACAAACGGAAAGTGAAACCTAATTACAGCCTATCTGGTGAAACTACTCAGAGACAGGAACAATCACCCACGAAATACAAAGTGAAACTCAGGCTACCTAAATACGGTTCCCAATCCGAGACAACGAGAATCACCTGACTCCGATCGAGAACCGCCTCAGGCAGCCAAGCCTACACTAGACACACCCCTAATCAACCACAATCCCAATGCCTACAAAACCCCCAATACGACAACACAATAACCCATGTCACACCCTGGCCTGAACAAATAATTAAAGAAAACACAAAATACTAAGACCAAGGCGTGACAGTTACTACATTATTTGATGTGTTATTTCATAGTTTTGATGTCTTCACTATTATTCTACAACGTATAAAGAAGTACAAATAAAAACCCTTGAATGAGTGGGTGTTTCCATAAGTTTTATTGGTACTGTATAAATATACTGTACATGTACTCTATACATTTGAATAGTAGTTTATGTGAGTAACATGCTTTGCTTTATGAATTGGATGTACTAATTTCTCCTGTTTGATATGAAGCCTCATCATCATGAATATGAATATACAGTACATCCAATTCAGCACCCTTTTCAAGATTAGTAATTGATTTACAGAGAACCAAGGTCAGAATGGCTGCCAGTGATTTCTTTCTCTTCTATTTATACGTTTGTATTTTCATCAGGTCTTTGAGAGAGTATGACTAACGACAGAGAGGGATCGACAGCCTCAAGCTGCGAGAGAAATTTGATTTATACTTGTTATTAACCTGTGTCAATTCCCACCACACATATTCAAATTTGTGATTAAATCCATTCCTTTTCCTCTGTTTTTTTTTTGCAAGTCTTCTTTGCGTTGTTCTTGTGTTGATATATACAGTATTCCTCGACAAATATGAGATTTTCATACAATGGAACTATTTAGATGGCATCCAGTCATATGGCAGGAAAGGATATGGATTTTCATCAGTCCAGACCTGATGTGAATGATGCTGCATTAATTTAAGACCAGGGGGTGGATTCGATCAAACCCTTTGCTGTAGCAATATTTATGCGGTATCACAACCCACAAACCAGCCCTCACACACACACACACACACACACACACACACACACACACACACACACACACACACACACACACACACACACACACACACACACACACACACACACACACACACACACACACACACACACACACACACACACACACACACACACACACACACACACACACGTGTTTTAAGGGGCTAATGAGATGAAAACTGAAAGCATCTACCTCAGAGTGG
The DNA here is from genome assembly GCF_002021735.2 of Oncorhynchus kisutch. Taxonomy (NCBI): domain Eukaryota; kingdom Metazoa; phylum Chordata; class Actinopteri; order Salmoniformes; family Salmonidae; genus Oncorhynchus; species Oncorhynchus kisutch. Next base: position 60,127,692 of record NC_034190.2, on the reverse strand, counting down.
AGTCCACTATCTTTCAGACCCTAAACCATTCTGTGATTTTATTTGAACACAGGAAGAAAAGTACATTATTTCAATGTTTTTATTTAAAAGCTCATTTCAAATAATGTTGTTTTTTGTTCCTGTTGTTTTTTATGGGTACAACAAAACAGAACAGAGACATACAATACATAACATAATACAACACAGACAATAAATAAAAACAAAATTAATATAATAAATTGTGCCCTTCCGCTAAGAAAGTACTAATAGTGGTCACAACAGTACCCACGGAGTCACTATCATCATTTACATTTGTCACATGAATAAAGGATTGTACCTTATGGAGGCTGGGACTCCACTACGTATCCCATTTCTTGATTTTAACATACTGCAGTACTAATAACAATCTCTTGACATTTGAATAGGACTGCATATTTTTCACAAACCAATAGTGGGTATAATAGGATTCATCCTTGAAGTGATCAACTTTGCTAGGATTTTGGAATCAGTGTTCAAATTTGAGAGGGCCTGTATGACGTGGATCATCTAAGTCCTTGTTTTTCTTCAGAATTACCTTAATTGTGGTTAATTGTAGTGATTGGGTGAGCTTTTTAATAGATAAAAAAAACGTTTTAATATATTTGTCAATAGAGGGGACAGGGTGTCTTTGAAAGTTGAATACATTTCAGGTGAGAGGCCATCAGGCCCACACAGTAAATCAAGGATAGATGAAATCACTGTGTTAAAAGAAATTGGGTTACATTTTGTAACCCTCAAGATAGTGATACACTCCCTGTTAATGAGATAGTTGTTCCAGTTTACATAGTGTGTAGTCTCCATTAGCTGTATTTTCTTCCATACTGTGACAGGCATTCTAAATGCAAGTTGTGGCTGATATAAAAGTGCTGGATATATTTCCTTGCAAGTTGGATCTAACAGAGATTGGATATCATATTGCAAACCACCAAAATGTGACACATTGAGAAATATTCAAGTAAGGCTTTACACCGTTATAACTCAAAGGAAGCCAACTGAAAGAGAAATGTACTCTGCTGTAGTTGATTGTTAATTCAAAACAACACAGAAAAGTGTCAAATCGCAAGGGAGTTCATTAAAAACAACAAAGAGTAAAATTGCAATTGGAGTTAAATATACGCAACTCTGTGAGAGTTTACTACATTTAGTGCAAAAAAAATGTCAATAATAATCAACACTATTACCTGGGTAGTTTTAACATAAAATGGGCAGTGGGACCATATAACTCACAAAATAGTTGACTTAACAAACATTGGACCAGAACCAACCCTTGATCCTGACTCAGTTCCATTACATTACACATAAGGCTGCCTAGAGTTTAAGAGCTATAGCGTTGGTAATATAACAGTGACTATGTGTGCACAGAAACATGTATGGAGCCAGCACATGGAGACTTGCAAGATTATGTGATGAAGTCCAGACTGACAGACAGGCTTGATACTGATGTCTCTGAATGTCTCTGAATGGAGAGAGACCTGGCACTTTGACTAGACACCTTTTACTTGTATTGTATTTTTTATAATTTAACTGAATGGTATCAGTCAATATGAGAAGGGAGACACCCTGTGTATTCTGCAGCAGGATCAGGGAACACCTATTGTGTATGGGACACCACACAGGAAGGTAAGACCACTCTGACATGTCTGCCAAGGTGACCCCATTACCACCAGACAAAATGCAGATAGGCACAGCGTCTGTATCGGCTGGGAATGACAATGACAGATGAAAGGTGCACATTGTTATATTAGCAGAACACTGCGTCTATGTTATTATGTAAAGGGTGTTTATTCTACATTGACCTGTTGCTAGATTTGAAAGTTATCAAAGCACTTAGTTTAGAATATCGACATAAATTCAGCAATTGCTTTCTTCTCACGTTACTCTGTAGCAGGGGTTGGAACCAAAATACATTTTCCAATCGTTTTGCTTTGAACACAACCATTCTTTTTAAAGTTCCATTCCACTGTTCTGACCAGCAAAATAAAGTTCTGAACCAGTTCGAACCTCCCCCCCAAAAATGTATTGTTCCTTTCTGTTCCTATTTAAACCTCTGAAACAAAAAATGTTTTAACATTTATCTCTACATTAAATGACTTCACCAATGGATAGAGCAGCTTGGTATGGAGAGGGCAAGCTATGTACAGACAATGTAGGGTGTGAGATGCAACTGAAATTTTGCAGGTGACGAAAGCGCTGGCATGAAGCACTGGGCATCTTGTTGTTTAGACATGCATAATCTGAATTAGGCCCACAGAATTATACCTATGGAGGAGTGGCTTCTATGAAGGAACTTTTAATGTCTTTGAACTTCAGAGAGTTAGCTTAACTAACGTTGGACCAGAGCTAGCCCTTGATCATGACTAAGTTTCATTACGTTACACATAATTCCGCCTAGAGTTTTCGAGAGCTAGCTACTGCAGCCAGCTAACAAGCTTGTGTGTTCAGAGTGGCACCAGCACCAGATTTAAACTTAACTTTTAAACCTTTTTCTAGTTAATAAATCCAATGTGAGATGTGTTAACTATAGTATCCATAATTAGCATTAAAAAAGTTTATGCATTCTTCTCTAATAAAAATCTCTCCCTAATTTATGAACCATGCTTGTAATGTCAGTAGCTACAGTCTACAATTCCTTGGAGGGAGGGGACGGAGCAGGTAGCCTACACACACACACACACTGGCAAGATTTCCAGCTGGCTGGCTGGCAGCCAGGCAGGCAGGCAGCCAGGCAGGCAGGCAGCCAGGCAGGCAGGCAGCCAGGCAGGCAGGCAGCCAGGCAGGCAGCCAGGCAGGCAGGCAGCCAGGCAGGCAGGCAGAGACTGGAATAAGCTTCTGAGTGACAAAGTGAGAGGTTTGTACAGGTGCTTTGTTGCGTTTTTTGTGGGACTGGAAAAAAATGCCTGGAATGTAAAAAAACATTATTAACCGGTTCCCATGTTTTTAAAATAACAGTTCTGTTCTGGAACAGTATAGTTCACTTTTGTTTTCGGTTCTAGTTCTGTTCCTTATTTTGCACCTTTCATTTCTGTCCCCTGAACCGGTTGCAACTCCTGCCCTGTTGACTATTGACCTACTCAAAGGTAATTTGCTGTAATTTGATTGCTGTTTTGTTTCAATGATTGCTGTTTTGTTTTGTTTCAATGATTGCTGTTTTGTTTTGTTTCATTCACAATTTGAATGAGACACTGGTTTCAATGGGGTTTGCCCTGAATAAATATTGAACTCAATCTGAAGGAGGTTTGTTTGTTGTGAGTGAGTAGGGGGAAACAGCTGTGGGCAAGGTTCTGACAGGTGGGTGTGTCTTGGTGGTGGCAAAGACACACCCAAGAAACATCCACATCAAACCACACCCCCAAGCCAACTCACGTTTGGCTTCTGTTACAGTCGCCAGCATTTCTTGAGGAGCAAGCCAAAAAACTCTGCAGTTCCCATTTAATATTTTGTATGCTCAAGGATTTCAGTTTGTTTTGACTGCTATATGAGTGTAATTTTAAAAAGTGAAGAAAATGTTTTATGCCAACATTTTCATTCCCCATTTCACACAATCAAAAACAATGCCTGGATGTTGTATTGCTCCTCTATGTATAGCCAACTGCTATTGTTGTACAGCAGTTTTATTCTATCATTTTAACTATGGGAAAAAATGAAACCCAATTAGAAGGACATTTCAGATGCTGATGGACTTAAAAGTTATGTTGGTACTGTAATAAGTCAAACACTTTGATGGCATTACGTAACGCAACTTCAACAATCATGGTTACATGATAATACCATTTAAGTTTCACGGTTAATAAGCAAATGATTATAAAATAAAGAGAAACCCCATACAACCTATTATCAAAACTGAACACAGTTTTTCAAGATTGCAATTCCATAAACTATTTTGTGAGATTCACGGTTTGAGGGGGGAAAAAAATGAAATCAGGCATTGCGAGATTGCTGGAGGAAGCTAATTGACTTGCGGCAGCTAATTAATTCAAAGGTTGAGAGGTTGAGATAACAGTGTAATGAGAGGAGGGAGTGTCAACACCAGCTGGTATAAGCCCTCTAAATATAGATGAGATCATTTTCAGCATGCCATCTATGGGGAAATGTTTTTCCAGATGTTTCGCAAAACAGATGGTGACATTGAGGGGTAACACAACATTCAGGTGACATTATCAAATGTGTGAAGGACTGGTGAAGTTTCAATATTAATGTTCCAGGTGACATCAACTTATATGTTAGGCGTATATATGTGCATATTTGCATAATAAAAATATATATTTTCTTGACTGGATGAAGTCAGACACTCCAGGACCAAACTTGCCCAGAGTAGATTGTGGATCTATACTTTTTTTCATCTTTCTATCTTACAAATACTAAAGACATGTACATAAAATGCATTTCGGGTCGCATTTTTCCAAATAAAATGTTATCTAGAATAAAAAATTTATAACATATCAACAATTCCCTCTGGGCAAGTCTGGAGAATATATCTAAGGATAACCACACACAATTTGGTTAATGCTGATGCTTCTGAAGCTGAGAACATTTGTTGGCGTGTGGGAAGAGTCTGACTTTCGGGAAATGGCAGTTAAAGACAAGCACACTGAATTTAGAGTACCTGTCACATCCTGATCAGTTTCACCTGTCCTCATTATTGCCCCCCCCCCCCCCAAGGTGTCGCTTGTTTACCCCAGTGTATTTATCCCTGTGTTTCCTGTCTCTCTGTGCCAGTTCGTCTTGTATGTTCCAAGTCAACCAGCGGTTTTTCCCGTGCTCCTGCTTTTGCCATTCTCTTTTTTTCTAGTCCTCCCGGTTTTGACCCTTGCCTGTTCTGGACTCTGTACCCGCCTGCCTGACCATTCTGCCTGCCTTGACCACAAGCCTTTCTGCCACTCTGTACCTCCTGGACTGTGATCTGGTTTTGACCTTTTGCCTGTCCACGACCAATCTCTTGCCTACTCCTTTTGGATGATTAAACATTGTAAGACTCCAACCATCTGCCTCCTGTGTCTGTATCTGGGTCTCTCCTTGTGTCATGATACTACCAAACACCTAACGCTAATTTAGACCCAATAACCATCTCTTCAAAGTAAGTATAAAAATATAGTCCCCTTTGTAACACTTTCAATCAATAAAGCCCTTCTTACATCAGCTGATGTCACAAAGTGCTATACAGAAACCCAGCCTAAAAGCCCAAACAGCAAGCAATGCAGGTGTAGAAACATGGTGGCTAGGAAAACTCCCTAGAAAGGCCAGAACCTAGGAAGAAACCTAGAGAGGAACCAGGCTATGAGGGGTGGCCAGTCCTCATCTGGCTGTGCCAGGTGGAGATTATAACAGAACATGGCCAAGATGTTCAAATGTTCATAGATGACCAGCAGGGTCAAATAATAATAATCACAGTGGTTGTCGAGGGTGCAACAGGTCAGCAGCTCAGGAGTAAATGTCATTTGGCTTTTCATAGCCGATCATTCAGAGTATCTCTACTGCTCCTGCTGTCTCTAGAGAGTTGAAAACAGCAGGTCTGGGACAGGTAGCACGTCCGGTGAACAGGTCAGGGTTCCATAGCCGCAGGCAGAACAGTTAAAACTGAAGCAGCAGCACGGCCAGGTGGACTGGGGACAGCAAGGAGTCATCAGGCCAGGTAGTCCTGAGGTCCTAGGGCTCAGGTCCTCTGAAAGAAAGAAAGAAAGAAAGAAAGAAAAATAAAAAAGAGAGAAAGAGAGAGAGAATTGGAGAGAGCATACTTAAATTCACACAGGACACCGAATAAGACAGGAGAAATACTCCAGATATAACAGACTGACCCTGGCCCCCCGACACATAAACTACAGCAGCATAAATACTGGAGGCTGAGACAGGAGGGGTCAGGAGACACTCTGGTCCCATCTGACTTTCTATGGAATGGGCTTTTAAATTATGTATAATTTAATGTAGTGAGCTTCGAAATTATCGATGTACAGTCCCTCAAGAAAGTATTCACATCCCTTGCCTTTTTCCAAATTTTGTTGTGTTACAAAAGTGGAATTAAAATGGATTTAATTGTACTTTTTTGTCAATGATCCACACAAAACACCCTAACGTAAAAGTAGAAGAAAAATTCAAAAATGTGTAAAAAGTAAAATAAAATAAAACATTCACAAGGCTGCAGGGCCAGACGGATTACCAGGACATGTACTCCGAGTATGCGCTGACCAACTGGCAAGTGTCTTCTCTGACATTTTCAAACTCTCCCTGTCTGAGTCTGTAATACCAACATCTGTAGCCATGAAGTGCTTTGAAAGGCTGGTCATGGCTCACATCAAAAGCATTATCCCAGAAACCCTAGACCCACTTCAATTTGCATTCCGCCTCTACAGAGCCACAGATGATGCAATCCCTATTGCACTTCATACTGCCCTTTCACACCTGGACGAAAGGAACACCTATGTGAGAAGGCTATTCATTGACTACAGCTCAGCGTTCAACATCATAGTGCCCTCAAAGCTCATCACTAAGCTAAGTACCCTGGGACTAAACACCTCCCTCTGCAACTGGATCCTGGACTTACTGATGGGCCACCTTCAGGTGGTAAGGGTAGGTAACAACAAGTTTGCCGATGACAACACATCCGCCACGCTGATCCTCAGCATGGGGGCCCCTCAGGGGTGCGTGCTCAGTACCCTTCTGTACTCCCTGTTCACTCATGACTGCATGGCCAGGCACGACTCCAACACCATCATTAAGTTTGCCGATGACACAACAGTGGTAGGCCTGATTACGACAATGACGAGACAGCCTATAGGGAGGAGGTCAGAGACCTGACCGTGTGGTGCCAGGACAACAACCTCTCTCTCAACATGATCAAGACAAAGGAGATGATTGTGGAGTCCACATCACCAACAAATTAACATGGTCCAAGCACATCAAGACAGTCGTGAAGAGGGCACAACAAAACCTATTCCCCCTCGGGAAATTGAAAAGATTTGGCATGGGTCCTCAGATCTTCAAAAGGTTCTACAGCTGCACCATCGAGAGCCTGGCTGCAGCCGGTGTCAGAGGAAGGCCCTAAAAATTGTCAAAGACCCCAGCCACCCTAGTCATAGACTGTTCTCTCTGCTACCACACGGCAAGTGTACTGGAGCACCAAGTCTTGGTCCAAGAGGCTTCTAAATAGCTCCCCAGACTATTTGCATTGCCCCCTCCCCACCCTCTTTTATGCTGCTGCTACTCTATGTTCATCATTTATGTTCATCATTCATCATTTATGCAAAGTCACTTTAATAACTCTACCTACATGTACATCCTTGCTGAGCGGCCTTTCAGGTTATGTCGTTATAGGACTCGTTTTACTGAGGAAATAGATACTTTTGTACCTGTTTCCTCCAGCATCTTCACAAGATTCTTTGCTGTTGTTCTGGGATTGATTTGCGCTTCAAAGTACGCTCATCTCTAGGAGACAGAACACGTCTCCTTCCTGAGCGGTATGACGGCTGCGTGGTCCCATGGTGTTTATACTTGCGTACTATTGTTTGTACAGATGAACATGGTACCTTCAGGCGTTTGGAAATTGCTCCCAAGTATGAAGCAAACTTGTGGAGGTCTAAAAAAAAATTCTGAGGTCTTGGCTGATATATTTAGATTTTCCCATGATGTCAAGCAAAGAGGTACTGAGTTTGAAGGTACGCCTTGAAATCCATCCACAGGTACACCTCCAATTGACTCAAATTATGTCAATTAGCCTATCAGAAGCTTCTAAAGCCATTTCAGAATTTTCCAGAATTTTCCAAGCTGTTTAAAGGCACAGGCAATTTAGTGTATGTACATTTCTGACCCACTGGAATTGTGAAACATTGAATTATAAGTGAAATAATCTGTCTGTAAGCAATTGTTGGAAAAATGACTTGTGTCATGCACAAAGTAGATGTCCTACCTGTAAGGGTTTTCGTCCTCCTCTTCCGAGGAGGAGAGGCGAGAACGATCGGAGGACAAATGCACAGCGTGGGAAGTGTCCATGGTTGTTTATTACACACATGACACACATATGTTTTGTGTGTAAAACTCCATACAAAACAATAACCATAACGTGAATAACGAAAAACGAAAACAGTACGTGTGGTGTAAAACACAGACACGGAAACAATCACCCACAAAACAACAGTGAAACCCAGGCTACATAAGTATGATTCTCAATCAGAGACAACTAACGACACCTGCCTCCGATTGAGAACCATACTAGGCTGAACACAGAAAAACAACCTAGACACACAAAACATAGAATGCCCACCCAACTCACGTCCTGACCAACTAAAACAAACAATTAACACAATAACTAGGATCAGAACGTGACACTACCCAACTTACCAAAACTATAGTATGTTAACATGAAATGCCGTTGAGTGGTTGAAAAACTTGTTTTAATGACTCCAACCTCAGTGTATGTAATCTTACAACTTCAACTGTAAGTATTCAGCCTCCTGAGTCAATGCATGTTAGAATTACCTTTGGCAGTGATTACAGCTGTGAATCTTTCTGGGTAAGGTTCTAAGAGCTTCCCACACCTGGATTGTGGAACATTTGACCATTATTGTTCAAGGCCTGTCAAATTGGTTGTTGGTAATTGCTCGACAACCATTTTCAATTTTTTTACCTGAAAAACTCCCCGGTCCTTAAGTTTTACAAGCATGCCCATAACATGATGCAGCCACCACTATGCTTGAAATTATGGAGAGTGGTACTCAGTAATGTGTTGTATTGGATTTGCCCCAAACATAACACTGTGTATTCAGGACAAAAAGTTAATTGCTTTGCCACATTTCTTGCAGTATTATTTTAGTGCCAGGGTGCATTTTCTGGACTATTTTTACTCTGTACACTCTTCCTTCTTTTTACTCTGTAAATTACATTAGTATTGTGGAATAACTACAATGCTGATGTTCCATCCTCAGTTTTCTCCTATCACAGGTCATCATTGGCCTCATGGTTGAGTCCCTGAACTGTTTCCTTCCTCTCTGGCAACTGTGTTAAGAAGGACACCTGTGTCTTTGTAGTGACTGGGTGTATTTATACTGTACACCATCCAAAGTGTAATTAATAACTTCACCATGCTCAAAGGGATATTCAATGTCAGCTTTTTTTACCCATCTACTAAGAGGTGCGCTTCTCTGCGAGGCATTGGAAACCTCCCTAGTCTTTGTGTTTGAAATTCCCTACTTAACTGATGGACCTTACAGATCATTGTATGTGTGGGGTACAGAGATGAGGTAGTCATTCAAAAATAATTTTATCACTACTATTGCACAAAGAGTAAGTCTGTGGAACTTATTATAGGCTTGCCATAACAAAGGGCTTGAATACTTTTTGACTCAAGACAATTCAGCTTTTCGTTTTTTATGAATTTGTAAAACAAAAAAAAAACACAATACCACTTTGGCATTATGGGTATTGCGTGTAGGCTAGTGACAAAAAAAAATCTACATTGAAATAAATATTTAATAACTGTTTTATTCAGGCTGTAACACAACAAAATGTGGGAAACGTCAAGGGGTGTGAATACTTTCTGATGGCAATGTATGTCCATTTTAAAGTGCATAAAATCCATTCAAAAGTTGATGACAGTGGTATGATAAACTACAGAAATGCATTATCAATACGTTTTTTACATTTTTATGTTTAATTTTTGAAAATACTAATTTTAATGGACCAACATACCAACAAATCTCAAAATTGATAGGTAGATGCAAAAATGTAATAAACACAATTTTCATGCACCAGCTCAAAGGTGGGCATTTTTGTGCATTTGTGTCTAAAGTCTTGAAGAAGCAACATGTCCACCTGGATTGACAGACGGTGTGTGGGAAGTGGCTCTGAATTTGGACCTGATACCAGTGCCCCGCACAGACAATGCTATTGCCACCCACAGTAATCCTTTTTTTTTTTTAAACCCCACTGAGTTGAATCTCTCTACCCGCAATCAATGTCAGGCCACTCATTTCCCCACGGGAGGCCATGCTTTAATAGCTCCTCCATTGAAACCTGCCTATTCAAGCGTTAGGAGTGATCATTCACAGGCCATTGGGTAGGTGAGGTATGTGAGAATGTCAGGGGGTAGGCAGGGTTCATGCAGACGTCTAAGAATTCTGCACATTCTGTATCCAGAGGTGAAACAGAGCTCAAGTCAGACTATGTGGCCCATTACGTGAACGGCTAATTGTTCATTCTCATTCATATCACAGTTTTAGTGGAATTTTCTTTCATGTGTCGCATGGCAGCTAAAAGCTGAATTGCAGTAGGTACTGAATTGCAGTAGGTACTGAATTGCAGTAGGTACTGAATTGCTGCATACAGTACTGCAGATGTTTCTTTTATGTTGTGTTCCACCTTTTGAGCTACCTTTGGTATTTGGAAAAAACGATGTATGTATGAAATATATTTATTTTCTTCAGTACCACCCACATCATAAATAAAACTGTTTACAGAGACAGTTGGGATCCATTAGGCTGAAAGTGGCATGTGGTGAGAATGGCCTGTATGACATGTGGATGTGTCACTAAGAAAAGGGTAGCCTATTATCTGTCATTAGTGGGAAATGCACTGTTTATCATGATTTTAATAGTAGAAACTTAGCGGGGTATATGATACAGTATATAAGAGTAAACCAGCAAAATCATGTTTTCTGAAAATACATTTTTAAATATGTAAGGTTGAAAAGTGAAGTAGTGTGTACTGCAGACTAAAACCTAAACTTTTTCTCCACTCCAAGATATTTTCTTATTCTGGGATGTCCTGGAAAGGCGACGGAAAAGGTTTATGAACTACAAAATTGCATTACTAAGGCAATGGAACGAGACAATTAAAGTGGCAATCTGGGATTGGAAAAATAATAAAGTGGTCACTCCATCACTTGTTTTGGTAAATAGCTGAGGGATGGTGCTGGAGAAATATAACCACTCTCAAATTCATATACAGAGCTATGGATGCAAGGAATTACCATCCAATAAATCAATATTTTACATATTAACTTTTTATTATATAATTTTAATATATAACATTTTCCCCCAGATTATGTTACATTTTTAAACATATTTATACTGTATGTGTGCATTTTCTGTCTATTTTTTGTCTGTGTATTGTTTCTTGTAAGACAATGTCAGCACCAGTTCCTGGTACATGTAATAAATGTAGTTGGGGAATAATGGAGATTCTGAAAAGTATTGTTTTAACCATGTTTTGAAGCTTCACTGTGTTTGTTTACAATTACATTATTTATAAGCTATGGAGTAAAACTAGCTTGAACTAAGCTCACAATCAGCCATTTCAAAGTTATATTCTTCAAAAATCAATGGCTATATCATTAATTTCAAAGATAAAAACCCAGAGTGCCCCTTTAAGGCCCAAACCAAGTTAATTTTCTCACGTCTAACCTTAAGTTTCTTGATGGGAGTGACATTGTGTCTTATCCGATTATAAAGCTCCTAATTCCTCCCTCAAATGGTGTTGTTTGTCCAAATGTTACATCAGATGGGGATTCGTTTTTGTCACAGTGTCACAGCTACCTGCATCCATCGGGACATGGGGCTGTTGATGACACTCTAACCCAAATTTCTGACCAGTAAATGTCATATCTATCTCTCTAGCTAATTCAAATCCAAATCAAATTTAAGAAAGCTGTTGATTAGTCACAAAATGTATATGCTATGCATTCGAGTTATTTTGTCATCCATGTGTTTTCTTTAATTTAAGTGCAATTCACTTACATTCACAGACCATTCATAATAATTTGCTATGCGTACCAGTCAGACATGACATGTAACTACAGTAACAGTGCCTGTATGCTAACAATGGTTAGACTGTGTACCATTATATAGATAGGCTGTTAGAGGTAATACTGTATAGGATATGTAAATGTTTTGATACATGGATCCCTAGAACAGGTCAATTGTCAACAAGCCTCTTTTCAGCTGTTTGGTTTCCATGTCATCATTTTAATTTGAAGAGATGTGTACATTAAATTAACAGAGTCATTACTATTGAGTGCAATCCAGAGCATCTGCCTTCTGCACTTTAGCTGTGCATATTGTCCATTGAAGATTTGCTCTTATGGGATTGTGTCACATGTTTCCTAGAAAACAAACAGAAGAGAACAGAGGTCAGTGGGAGGGCCTTTTACATTTAACCTGCCACACCTTGAGAGATCGAGGTGTCCCAAAGTAACAGTCTTTGACCCCTAGGTGCAGACCTGAGGCGAAAGATAAAGGCAGGTGACGGAGAGAAATGGCCAGATAATTATCAGGGCCAGAGGGGCACGTTTTCCCCTCTCACACACCAAAACAACTGTGACAAGCCTAGCTGTCAGCGAGGAAGAAGCACAACACAAAGAATGCGTCCCAAATGGCACCCTATTCCCTACACAGTTTACTACTTTTGACCAACCCTGTTCCTGGAGCGCTACAGTACTGTAGGTTTTCATACCAACTCAAATCTAGCACACCTGATTCTAATAAAAATGAGCTGGTTGACAAGCTGAACCAGGTTTGTTACAACTGGGGCTGGAGCGAAAACCTACAGGAGGGTAACTCTCCAGGAACATGGTTGGAGACCCCTGGTGTAGGGAATAGGTTGCAATTTGAGGCGCACCCATACTGTAGGTCCTCCATTAACGTCGACTGGTACTTTAATGTGATCAATGCATGCTGCTGGCTTGTACAAACTGCTTGCCATAAGATACTGTATGTGGGCATCTTTGCACTGTTATACATTCATGAAAATATTATTATTGTCGTTGTGGCTGAGTTTTGCTTTACCATTGTCTCTTATGATAATGCAAGTTTGTCTGATGCAATTGTGAGAGCATATTGTTTAAAAACGGTCAACTATCTTAAAGAATTGTTGCGCAAGAAAGAAGTGTGCACGTCAAACTCTAATACACACATTCCTTTTGAGGCATTTGTGCATTGTCAAGCACACATCTTGGGTAACTCCTCAGTTTATATAAACAATGTTTCACAAATCGCAAATGAGTCCTTCATACAAATCAAATCAAATGTTATTAGTCTCATGTGCTGAATACAACAGGGAAATGCTTACTTTCAAGCCCCTAACCAACAATGCAGTTTAAAAAAATATGAATAAGAATAAAAAATAAAGGAACAAGTAATTAAAGAGTAGCAGTAAAATAACAATAGCGAGATTATATACAGGGGGGGGGTACCGGTACAGAGTCAATGTGCGGGGGCACCAGTTAGTTGAGGTAATATGTACATGTACATGTAGAGTTATTAAAGTGACTATGCATAGATGATAACAAGAGTAGCAGCGGTGTAAGAAAAGGGGGGGGGGAATGCAAATAGTCTGGGTAGCCATTTGGTTAGATGTTCAGGAGTCTCATGGCATGGGGTAGAAGCTGTTTAGAAGCCTCTTGGACCTAGACTTGGCACTCCGGTACCGCTTGCCGTGTGGTAGCAGAGAGAACAGTCTATTACTAATGTGGCTGGAGTCTTTGACCATTTTTCGGGCCTTTTTTAGAAGTCCTGGATGGCAGGAAGCTTGGCCCCAGTGATGTACTGGCCGTTCGCACTACCCTCTGCAGTGCCTTGCGGGTCGTTGGCCGAGCAGTTGCCATACCAATCTACAGTACACCTCTAAACCGATAACACCATTCTCAATGCATCTGGCCCCTGGAATCAGCTCATATAAATAACTGTGTATCTGGCTGGTGTGATAGAAAAATGACATATTTAACTGATCAATTTGATATTAATGGTTAACAATTAATATTGAACTAATAGTAAGACATTTCTGTCCTGCTAGTGTCTGTGTTTTCATGGGCTCCACTCTAGTTCCCTGCAGCTAATCTGGGCGTATGGTCACCATGGCTTGAGCTGACAAATGAGTTAAAGACTGCGTTACATAAACAATAATGTGTTTTACTAGAGATAGCTTAGGAGTAGAACAATCCCTCATTGTCTCAAATTCATCCTTGCATCTGGGAAACTAAGCCAGGATGGGGTTTAGACAACAACCCAGGTGCAGATAACGACAGGATGAACCCAGAGTGGCTTATGATGCTCCTTGCTCTGCATGAGGGGTGTTGAACCAACCATGACTGAGCATCGTTAGTGTCAGCCATATATTGTACTCCTGCATTTGTTTAAAGGTTTGGGGGTCATCCAGCCTCATTATTGCAATAATTCATCGATATTAAAGAAAGAAAGAGTGTTGGAAGAAATGACTCTCTCAGTACTGAATTTCCAAGACACTGGACACAGTACTATCAGTCCACACACACCTCAATAATCTTCAAGCAAAGGTCAAGTCCAGAATAGGCTTCCTCTACTGGAACAAATCTTCATTCACACACTCTGCTAAACACACCCTGGTCAAATAACAAAACTCCCCATCCTGAATTATGGGGATGTCATCTACAGCAGGTTTTCTCAAACTTCACCACTCTGCCATATGCTTTGTGCATGTTCCACATCTAAGGCAATGCGACACAACAACCAATGGTTGCTGGCCAAGTCATCAACTGTGGCATCGACTGACAAATTGCTATAACATACAGTATGATGTGGTTAACTCATACTTAAAATACATATCCAGGAGTTGTGAAATCTATAAGGCATCAGAAAGCTCTGTAACACGGACCTTGTCACTAGTGGCGCATTCCAAATCACTGTGACTTAAAGGTAGCTGCCAAAATAAAGGAAACACTTGAGTAAATGAGGGATACAAGGTACAGTATATTGAAAGCAGGTGCTTCCACACAGGTGTGGTTCCTAAGTTAATTAAGCAATTAACATTCAATCATGCTTAGGGTCATGTATAACAATCCCCAGTTGCCCATTATTTTGGCTACCAAGGCTAGAAGAAGAGATCTCAGTGACTTTGAAAGGGAGGTCTCAAAGGAGAATGTGTGTGTGTGTGTGTGTGTGTGTGTGTGTGTGTGGTGTGTGTGTGTGTGTGTGTGTGTGTGTGTGTGTGTGTGTGTCTGTGTGTGTGTGTGTGTGTGTGATCAGTATGGAGGCAGTGGGTGGATCGGCTGTCAGTATGTCAGTATGTGTGTGTGTGTGTGTGTGTGTGTGTGGTGTGTGTGTGTGTGTGTGGTGTGTGTGTGTCTGTGTGTGTGTGTGTCTGTGTCTGTGTGTGTGTGTGTGTGGTGTGTGTGTGTGTGTGTGTGTGTGTGTGTGTGTGTGTGTGTGTGTGTGTGTGTGTGTGTGTGTGTGTGTGTGTGTGTGTGGTGTGTGTGTGTGTGTGTGTGGTGTGTGTGTGTGTGTCTGTGTGTGTGTGTGTGTGATCAGTATGGAGGCAGTGGGTGGATCGGCTGTCAGTATGTCAGGGGTAATGTCTAGGTGCCTCTAAAAACCTCCTTTATAGGGAAGGGACTCTGAGCTGTCAAGTTTTATCTTTTCTAATTAACTGTGTTTACAATATCTATTTCACACCCAGCCAAAACTTTACTCATGCTATGATGCCAAGATCATATTACACTCTCAAAATCCCTGTAATTAGTTTTTTGTTTTGTGTATAAAACCCCTGGTAGATATATCTCTATCCATATGTAAATGTGGTCACAGAAAATACTAGAGTTTCATATTTGCCATGCATACCTTTGGAAAACAAAATACGTTGATTTGGTTTGGTTACTGCCCAATCTCAGTCATCAGATCTCAACCCAGTTCAACACTCATGGGAGACTCTGGTGCGGCGCTTGAGACAGCATTTTCCACCACCATCACCAAATTATGGAAGAACGGTGTTACATCCCTCCAATAGAGTTCCAGACACTTATAGAATCTATTCCCAGATGCATTGAAGCTGTTCTGGCATTTGGTGGTGGCCCAAAGCCCTATTAAGACTCTTTATGTTGGTCTTTCCTTTATTGTGGCAGTTATTTTGGCAGCAATTTTCAGAACCGGAATTATGGGCGCAGTAGCTGGGGGTAGTGTTAAGGGGCTGGGTCTTGACAAGTATGGGTAATTGCATACGTGGAGTGTGTCCGAAAGTGGGAGTTGCGAATCAAGTGGGAGGATCAACACCAGTAGGTGTGTCAACTTTTTATCGGGCTCCCGAGTGGCGCAGCGGAGGAGACACTACAGGCTAAAGCAGACACTATAGACCTTGGTTCGATCCTGGGCTGTATCACAACCCTCCGTGATCGGGAGTCCCATAGGGCAGCGCACAATTGGCCCAGCGTTGTCCGGATTAGGGGAGGGTTTGGCCAGAGTAGGCTGTCATTGTAAAATAAGAATTTGTTCTTAACTGACTTGCCTAGTTAACTAAAGGTAAACATTTTTTTAACTCATTTTGCAGATTGGTTGCCGCTCAAGACTGTTTTGTGTGGAAGCTTCCTTCTAGCATTTTAGCTAAGGATAATTAACATGGCAGGTTTGGAGAATTAATGTGGCAGGTTAGGAGAATGAACTTGGCAGGTTAGGATAACTAACTTAACATGTTAGGTTAATGAAATTAAGGTTAGCATAAGGGTCAGGCTTAGCTAAAATGCTACAAGGAAGCAGCAAGCAGTCACACAAAACGGTCTTGAGTGGCAACCAATCTGCTCAATTAGCTGTTAAGTTTCAATACACCCACTTGTGTTGATCCTCCCACTTGTTTCGCAATGCCCACTTTCAGACATCCTCCACATATGCATGACTCGGTTTTAATGAATAAACAAGTTGTGGATGTGTCAAGGCTTGGCCTCTCACTGGCCAATCAGCATATGCTCCATGGCTAAATATATGGTTATGTATTTACGATCTTTTATTTATTGCATTGACATCAACTCCAAATCGAATGTAAGTCCGTTGTAGCCTGCCCCATATTTGCTAAATATGCTGAAAATTTTTGCAGTCCACATTGTTCTTAATGCATTGCTTCAATATGTAAATACACTACATGACCAAAGGTATGTGGACACCAACTTGTGCTGCACTGCATCCAACAAGCCCTGTGCATGTGTTCATTTTCACAGGTAGCATTAAAGCTTGTAGTCCGGGGGCCCATTGTACACTACATTATACACTACATGACCAAAAGTATGTAAACACCTGCTCTTTGAACATCTCATTCCAAAATCATGGGTATTAATATGGAGTTGGTCCCCCCTTTGCTGCTATAACAGCCTCCACCGTTCTGAGAAGGCTTTCCACTAGATGCTGGAACATTGCTGTGGGGACTTGCCACAAGAGCATTACTGAGGACGTGCACTGATGTTGGGCGATTAAGCCTGGCTCGCAGATGGCGTTCCAATTCATCCAAAATGTGTTCGATGGGGTTGAGGTCAGGGCTCTGTGCAGGCCAGTCACGTTCTTCCATACCGATCTTGACAAACCATTTCTGTATGGACCTCGCTTTGTGCACGGGGCCATTGTCATGCTGAAACAGGAAATGGCCTTCTCTAAACTGTTGCCACAAAGTTGGAAGCTCAGAATCGTCTAGAATGTAATTGTATACTGTAGCGTTAAGATTTCCCTTCACTGGAACTAAGGGGCCAAGCCAGAACCATGAAAAACAGCCCCAGACCATTATTCCGCCTCCACCAAACTTTATAGTTGGCACTATGAATTTGGGCAGGTAGTGTTCTCCTGGGATCCGCCAAACCCAGACTCATCTGTCGGACTGCCAGATGGTGAAGCGTGATTCATCACTCCAGAGAACGCGTTTCCACTGCTCCAGAGTCCAATGCTGGCAAGCTTTACACCACTCCAGCAGAAACTTGCATTACGCATGGTGATTTTAGGCTTGTGTGCGGCTGCTTGCCTATGGAAACCCATTTCATCAAGCTCCCTACAAACAGTTATTGTGCTGACATTGCTTACAGAGGCAGTTTGGAACTCGGTAGTGAGTGTTGCAACTGAGGAAAGAAATGTTTTATGTGCTACTCACTTCAGCACACGGCGGTTCCGTTCTGTGAGTTTGTGTGGTCTACCACTAAACGACTGTGCCAGCTATAGCAGGGCATAATTAGATGAACTGACTTGGTGGCATACTATGATGGTGCCACGTTGAAAGTCACTGAGCTCTTTAGTAAGGTCATTCTACTACCAATGTTTGTCTAAGGAGAGTGCATGGCTGTGTGCTAGATTTTATACACCTGTCAACAACGGGTGTGGCTGAAATAGCTGAATTCTCTAATATGAAGGGGTGTCTACATACTTTTGTATATATATAGTGTATGATGTTAAACAGGCTATTGCATCCACATCACAGGAAGCTACTGAGGGGAAACGGCTCATAATAATGACTGGAATGGAGTTAATGGAATAGGCTCAAACCATGTGTTTGATGAGTTTGATACCATTCCATTTATTCCGTTCCAGCCATTACTATGATCCCATCCTCCCCAATGAAGGTTCCACCACCTCCTGTGATTCACACTAATATAGAGGCTATGCCTACTGTAAATTGTAGTCTGGACATGGACATGCCAAACATAGTCAATAAGCAAGATTAAATTCACTAGGCTGTTGATAAGGCATGAAAAGACAGTGAGTGTATAATTCTAAATAGGTTATGTGTAAATACAGTTCCAGGCACCATAATCGCTGCCCGTGGGCATATAATACAGACAACGCAACTTAAAGAATTTTACGCACATCCAAACTTTTTACCGGAGCTGGATAAAAATTCTATAAAAAGACAAAGGGGGAATGTCCACTCACCGTTATACTACTTGCAAATGTAATATTATATAAACATAATGATTTTACAGATCATATTTGCATCATTATTCAAATCGACACAAACATGAATTTGTGGTACATTTGTTAAAAGTAACAAGGATTACAAAGACAGATATTGTGCAGCTTTTGCCAGCTGTTACTTCTGTCCCAAAGCTGTGTTGCTCCCACCCTATTTCAACTCATTTTTGTGTACATTAGAAATTACAGTTACTAATGGTAGAGGACATACACTGAGTACACCAAACATTAGGAACACCTTCCGAATATTGAGTTGCACCCCTGTTTTGCCCTCAGAACAGCCTCAATTCGTTGCGGCATGGACTCCACAAGGTATCAAATGCATTCCACAGGGATGCTGGCCCATGTTGACTCCAATGCTTCCCAAGTTGGCTGGATGCCCATTAGGTGGTGAACCATTCTTGATACACATGGGAAACTGTTGAGTGTGAAAAACACAGCAGCGTTGCAGTTCTTTACACAAACTGGTGTGCCTGGCACCTACTACCATACCCCGTTCAAAGGCACTTAAATCTTTTGTCTTGCCCATTCACCCTCTGAATGGCACACATACACATTGTCTCAATTGTCAAATGTCTCAATTGGCTTAAAAATCCTTCTTTAACCTGTCTCCTCACCTTCATCTACACTGATTGAAGTGGATTTAACAAGTAACATCAATAAGGGATCATAGGTTTCACCTCGATTCGCCTGGTCAGTCTATTGAAAGAGCAGGTGTTCTTAATGTTTTGTATACTTAGTGTATATAAGTTGTTTGTCTTAGAATATGGTGTCTCTAGCTCTATCAATCTCTGAGTAACTAGAAAAAAGTGTACCCGTTTATCCTCTACCTCTGACATCATGCATATTTTTATATTTTTGTACCGCAGGGAACCATACTGTACCCACACGTATCCTTTTCTCTGAGAGTGTACGTGTGCAGTTATGCTACACCAAATACCTATGTGGTACTCTAATTGACGAAACACTGCATGCCACATTCCTCTTTTGATTTTGGGTGTGTTTCTCTGCCAGGCGTTGCTGATGCCAGATAGATAGGTATTTTATGTATCAGCTAACCACATAACGCTATAGTAATCTGTGAGTTGATGACATAGTTGAAGATGTAGCCAGAAACCCCTGGATGATGCATGCAATATCTGAGCAGGGGAACGCAGTCTCTGAATTGACGTCCTCCATATTGGATTCTGTCCTCGAGCAATAAGTCTGCGGCACAGTGCACTGAAACGTGACCGGGAGACAGATAATGAACATTTATTGATACATGACTGCTGTAAGCCTGTTTGTTCAGTGAATTAAACGAGCTCATTACGGGCTTAATAGTGGGTTGGGGGATAAATAATTGATGCCAGTCCACTCACTGGCACTTTAGAATGCATCAAAAGTCTCTGGATCAATTTGGCCTCCATAAAGTCAAGACATCCTTCAAAACAAAACTGACATCACCGCGTCAGTACAATCAAGAGGTCTGTGGTGTGCTCGTGTTCTAGTGGGAAAAGGAATGGCACTACATAGAGAGAACATTCAAAACAAGCTTTTTTTTCAATGTAGCAATACAAATGACTGGGTGGGTGTAGCTCCAAAGATGAACTAGTTTGTTGTAAAGAAGATGTGTTGCTCAGAACAGTCTTCGATAAAGAACACGAATGGAGTGAAAAAGCACAATCTGAAGACAGCCCTCTTTGTAGGTGTCGACACCACAAAATAAATGTTCATGTGTGCTTTCATGCCTCCCAGTCCTTCCTTCTTTCATGAAAATTAAACATTAAACTGATAAGGCTTGGGGGAGCGTAGCCGTGAAGCCCTCTGACAAACAGCCAGATGCTTTTTGTTGTTTTTCTTATCTCTTGCTCCCTCGCTGTCCTTTCCAATTGTTCTGTGTGCAGACAACATAACTTCTCTCATACTCCAGGAATCCTCTGTGCTCCTACATGAAACGATGCCTTATCCAGTCATAACCCAAAACACAGTGCACTTTTATGTTTCAGCCCAGCTTGTAATATCCAGTTCAAAGCTCAGTGCAGTTCAATAATACAGAGCACAGTTACAAAGAATGTCAAGTCTTGAATCAGTTTTCAACGCTTTAAGATTGTCTTTCAGTTTGGCAAATATTCCAACTAATTTGACGTCATTCTGGCAGTTGATGTGTAATATTGGCAAAATTATTCAGTGTTTAAATAATTCGACTTTTGTTAGCGATCCTTACCAAATAAATAATTGAACAGCTCATATGTAAAAAGTACAAACATATGTGCTTAAAACAATTGAATCCACAGTCCTACTTTACAATACATATCCCTTATCAGATGAGTAGGTACAGTGAAATTACAGTGTAGGTACATATTGTTCAAAGCATTTGTGGTTTAAGTAGCATAATTACACATAGACTTATTTATTTTAACAAACTGAAATTAGTTGCGGAACTGCTACAACCTCTCACCCTAGATCAGTCAGTCATCACAATTTTATAGAAGAGTATAGAGTGCCACAGTGGAGGTGTCATTAATAAACATAAAACCTAGCAGTCAAACAGGGAAATGGTGCCAATTGTTTTTCCACCATTCACTTTTCTCAGAGAGGATTTTAGAAACAATTAAAATAAGGTCTATGTTTCATGTAGTTATTATATATATATATCCAGTACCAGTCAAAAGTTTGGACACACCTATTCATTCAAGGGGTTTTCTTTATTTGTACTATTTTCTGCACTGTAGAATAATAGATTATACCAAGACGGCATAGCAGTCAGACGTCCTTTGTCCTCGTCTTGTCGTGTCCCGTGTATATATACTGTATATTTACATCTTTCTTCGCATATCTTTTATATATTTTCTTTTCCAAAAACTCAACTTCATAACACTCTCCTGCAACCCTCCTCACCAATTTAAAAAAAGTATTATTTACCTCAAATCTGAAATCCACAATAGAAGCTAGCCAGAAGCTAACCAGAAGCTAGCCAGAAGCTAACCAGAAGCTAGTTTACTGGCTAACGTTAGTATTCAGCTAACCACGGTTTGTGGTCATCGGCTATCCTTTAGCTCGAAAACCTATCGCCAGTTTTGTGCAACGCGACTCAGACCAGAATATACCGGACCTATTTTTCTCCCCATATCCCTGGATTTCAACCGCAAGCTCTGGACATTTACACCTGGATCTCGATAGCTAGCTGCTACCCGTGTGACTATTGGCTTACGTCGATCCCGGAGCAAACATAAATTATTCCGGAGATAGCCAGCTGAAGAGTTCCATCAGCCACTCCTTGGCTACAATCATCTATCCGGACGACTGGACTACCGACGTTATCTGCCCGAGGGAGTTATCCAACTGGCTCCTCCATCGCGACGTTACCTGAACGCCCATCTGCGGCCAGCTAATCGTTAGCTGTCTTATCGGCTGCTGTCTGAATAGGGCCATCGGACAATTTTCTTGGGTCACTATAACTATATCTATTTTGCCATTTGGATTGATCCCCTCTATCACACAGAGCCCCACTAATCTACCGACGGAAATGCACGAGGTAGCTAAAAACAGACCTCCATCCTATGCTAGCTTGCTACCCGATGGCCTGGCTAGCTGTCTGAATCGCCGTTACCCCAACCAACCTCACTACTCACTGGACCCTTTTGATCACTCGACTAAGCATGCCTCTTCTTAATGTCAAATGCCTTATCCATTGCTTTTCTGGTTAGTGTTTATTGGCTTATTTCACTGTAGAGTCTCTAGCCCTGCTCAATATACCTTATCCAACCTTTCAGTTCCACCACCCACACGTGATGACATCACCTGGTTTCAATTATGTTTCTAGAGACAATATCTCTCTCATCATCACTCTATGCCTAGGTTTACCTACACTGTATTCACATCTTACCATACCTTTGTCTGTACATTATACCGTGAAGCTATTTTACCGCCCCCAGAAACCTCCTTTTACTGTCTGTTCCGGACGTTCTAGACAACCAATTCTCATAGCTTTTAGCCATACCCTTATCCTACTCCTCTGTTACTCTGGTGATGTAGAGGTGAATCCAGGCCCTGCAGTGTCTAGCTCCACTCCTATTCCCCAGGCCCTCTCTTTTGATGATTTCTGTAACCGTAATAGCCTTGGTTTCATGCATGTTAACATTAGAAGCCTCCTCCCTAAGTTTGTTTTATTCACTGCTTTAGCACACTCTGCCAACCCGGATGTACTAGCCGTGTCTGAAACCTGGTTTAGGAAGACCACCAAAAATTCTGAAATCTCCATCCCTAACTACAACATTTTCAGACAAGATAGAATGGCCAAAGGGGGCGGTGTTGCAATCTACTGTAAAGATAGCCTGCAGAGATCTGTCCTACTATCCAGGTCTGTACCCAAACAATTTGAACTTCTACTTTTAAAAATCCGACTCTCTAATAACAAGTCTCTCATCATTCCCACCTGCTACAGACCACCCTCTGCCCCCAGCTGTGCTCTGGACACCATATGTGAACTGATTGCCCCCCATCTATCTTCAGAGCTTGTGCTGCTAGGCGACTAAACTGTAACATGCTTAACACCCAAGCCATCCTACAATCTAAGCTTGATGTCCTCAATCTGAACTCAATGAACTTACCAGGTACCACCCCAAAGCCGTAAACACGGGCACCCTCATAGATATCATCCTAACCAACTTGCCCTCTAAATACACCTCTGCTGTTTTTAACCAAGATCTCAGCGAGCACTGCCTCATTGCCTGCATCCGTAATGGGTCAGCGGTCAAACGACCTCCACTCATCACTGTCAAACGCTCCCTGAAACACTTCAACGAGCAGGCCTTTCTAATCGACCTGGCCGGGGTATCCTGGAAAGATATTGATCTCATCCCGTCAGTAAAGGATGCCTGGTTATTTAAAAAAAAGCCTTCCTCACCATCTTAAATAAGCATGCCCCATTCAAGAAATGTAGAACCAGGAACAGATATAGCCCTTGGTTTCTTTCCAGACCTGACTGCCCTTAACCAACACAAAAACATCCTATGGCGTTCTGCATTAGCATCGAACAGCCCCCGTGATATGCAACTTTTCAGCGAAGCTAGAAACCAATATACACAGGCAGTTAGAAAAGCCAAGGCTAGCTTTTTCAAGCAGAAATTTGCTTCCTGCAACACAAACTCAAAAAAGTTCTGGGACACTGTAAAGTCCTTGGAGAATAAGAACACCTCCTCCCAGCTGCCCACTGTACTAAGGATAGGAAACACTGTCACCACGATAAATCCACTATAATTGAGAATTTCAAAAAGCATTTTTCTACGGCTGGCCATGCTCTCCACCTGGCTACCCCTACCCCGGTCAACAGCACTGCACCCCCCACAGCAACTCGCCCAAGCCTTCCCCATTTCCCCTTCTCCCAAATCCAGTCAGCTGATGTTCTGAAAGAGCTGCAAAATCTGAACTCCTACAAATCAGCCGGGCTAGACAATCTGGACCCTTTCTTTCTAAAATTATCTGCCGAAATTGTTGCAACCCCTATTACTAGCCTGTTCAACCTCTCTTTCGTGTCGTCTGAGATTCCCAAAGATTGGTAAGCAGCTGCGGTCATCCCCCTCTTCAAAGGGGGGGAGGACACTCTTGACCCAAACTGCCACAGACCTATATCTATCCTACCCTGGCTTTCTAATGTCTTCGAAAGCCAAGTCAACATACAGATTACCGACCATTTCGAATCCCACCATACCTTCTCCGCTATGCAATCTGGTTTCAGAGCTGGTCATGGGTGCACCTCAGCCATGCTCAAGGTCATAAATGATATCTTAACCGCCATCGATAAGAAACAATACTGTGCAGCCGTATTCATTGATCTGGCCAAGACTTTCGACTCTGTCAATCACCACATCCTCATCGGCAGACTCGATAGCCTTGGTTTCTCAAATGATTGCCTCACCTGGTTCACCAACTACTTCTCTGATAGAGTTCAGTGTGTCAAATCGGGGGGCATGTTGTCCGGGCCTCTGGCAGTCTCTATGGGGGTGCCTCAGGGTGCAATTATTGGACCGACTCTCTTCTCTGTATACATCAATGATGTCGCTCTTGCTGCTGGTGAGTCTCTGATCCACCTCCACGCAGATGACACCATTCTGTATACTTCTGGCCCTTCTTTGGACACTCTGTTAACAACCCTACAGACGAGCTTCAATGCCATACAACTCTCCTTCCGTGGCCTCCAATTGCTCTTAAGTACAAGTAAAACTAAATGCATGCTCTTCAACAGATCGCTGCCTGCACCTGCCCGCCCGTCCAACATCACTACTCTGCACGGTTCTGACTTAGAATATGTGGACAACTACAAATACCTAGGTGTCTGGTTAGACTGTAAGCTCTCCTTCCAGACTCACATCAAACATCTCCAATCCAAAGTTATATCTGGAATTGGCTTCCTATTTCGCAGCAAAGCATCCTTCACTCATGCTGCCAAACATACCCTCGTAAAACTGACCATCCTACCGATCCTCAACTTCGGAGATGTCATTTACAAAATAGCCTCCAATACCCTACTCAATAAATTGGATGCAGTCTATCACAGCGCCATCCGTTTTGTCACCAAAGCCCCATATACTACCCACCACTGCGACCTGTACGCTCTCGTTGGCTGGCCCTCGCTTCATACTCGTCGCCAAACCCACTGGGTCCAGGTCATCTACAAGACCCTGCTAGGTAAAGTCCCCCCTTATCTCAGCTCGCTGGTCACCATAGCAGCACCCACCTGTAGCACGGGCTCCAGCAGGTACATCTCTCTGGTCACCCCCAAAACCAAATCTTCCTTTGGCCACCTCTCCTTACAGTTCTCTGCTGCCAATGACTGGAACGATCTACTAAAATCTCTGAAACTGGAAACACTTATCTCCCTCACTAGCTTTAAGCACCAGCTGTCAGAGCAGCTCACAGATTACTGCACCTGTACATAGCCCATCTATAATTTAGCCCAAACAACTACCTCTCCCACTATTGTATTTATTTATTTTTGCTCCTTTGCACCCCATTATTTCTATCTCTACTTTGCACATTCTTACACTGCAAATCTACCATTCCAGTGTTTTACTGACTATATTGGATTTACTTCGCCACCATGGTCTTTTTTGCCTTTACCTCCCTTATCTCAGCTCATTTGCTCACATTGTATATAGACTTATTTTTCTACTGTATTATTGACTGTATGTTTGTTTTACTCCATGTGTAACTCTGTGTTGAGGTATGTGTCAAACTGCTTTGCTTTATCTTGGCCAGGTTGCAATTGTAAATGAGAACTTGTTCTGAACTTGCCTACCTGGTTAAATAAAGGTTAAATATGAAAATAGTGAAGACATCAAAAATATGAAGTAACACCTATGCAATCATGATGTAACCAAAAAGGTGTTTAACAAATAACAAATATATTTAACATTTCATATTCTTCAAGTAGCCACCCTTTGCCTTGATGACAGCTTTGCACACACTTGGCATTCTCTCAACCAGCTTCATAAGGAACGTTTTTCCAAAGTCTTGAAGGAGTTCCCACATATGCTGAGCACTTGTTGGCTGCTTTTCCTTCACTCTGCGGTCCAACTCATCCTAAACCATCTCAATTGGGTTGAGGTCGGGTGATTGTGGAGACCAGGTCATCTGATGCAGCACTCCATCTCTATCCTTGGTCAAATAGCCCTCACACAGCCTGAAAGTGTGTTTTGGGTCATTGTCCTGTTAAAAATCAAATGATAGTCCCAATAACCGCAAACCAGATGATATGCCGTATCACTGCAGAATGCTGTGGTAGCCATGCTGGTTAAGTGTGCCTTAAATTCTAAATAAATCACTCACAGTGTCACCAGCAAAACACCCCCACACCATCACACCTCCTCCTCCATGCTTCACGGTGTGAACCACACACGCAAAGATCATCCGTTCACCTACTCTGCGTCTAACAAAGACACAGTGGTTGGAACCAAAACTCTCAAATTTGGACTCACCAGACCAGTGAGACCACTCACAAGTCCAAATTTCCACCAGTCTAATGTCCATTGCTCATGTTTCTTTGTCCAACCAAGTCTCTTCTTATTATTAGTAGTGGTTTCTTTGCAGCAATTCGACCATGAAGGCCTGATTAATTTAATGCAGTCTTCTCTGAACAGTTGATGGTGAGATGTGTTTGTTACTTGAACTCTGTGAAGCATTTATTTGGGCTGCAATCTGAGGTGCAGTTAACTCTAATGAATGTATCCCCTGCAGCAGAGGTAACTCTGGGTCTTCCTTTCATGAGAACCAGCGCTTGATGGTTTTTGAGACACCACTTGAAGAAACTTTCAAAGTTCTTGACATTTTCCGGATTGACTGACCTTCATGTCTTAAAGTAATGAAGGTCATTTCTCTTTGCTTATTTGAGCTATTCTTGCCATAATTTGGATTTGGTATTTTACCAAATAGGGCTATCTTCTGTATACCAACCCTGTATCACAATACAACTGATTGGCTCAAATGCATTAAGAAGGAAAGACATTCCACAAATTAGCTTTTAACAAGGCACACCTGTTAATTGAAATACACTCCAGGTGACTATCTCATAAAGCTATTTGAGAGATTGCCAAGACTGTGCAAAGCTGTCATCAAGGCAAAGGGTGGCTACTTTGAAGTATCTAAAATAAAAACATATTTTGATTTGTTTAAGACTTATTTGGTTACTACATGATCCCATATGTGTTATTTCATAGTTTTGATGTCTTCACAATGATTATACAATGTAGAAAATAGTACAACTAAAGAACCCCCCCCCCCCCCCATTTTTTATTGTTGTGAATGTATACAGTACCAGTCAAAAGTTTGTACACACCTACTCATTCAAGGGTTTTTCTTAATTTTTACTATTTGCTACATTTTAGTTTTCCCCGATGGGAAAAATGAATAGTGGAAAAATTATTAGAACCATTTCCTTGTTTGACCGCTATGTTTCAAGGGTATTATGACTGTGTTACTCTATTAGGGCCTGGTGAAGAGAAAAAATGAATGGTGATGCGTGGTGGTATTGAACTTTTTTGTTCCTCGGACAGTACTTTAAAACTTGAAATACGTAGAGAATGAAGTTTACATTTCAAGAATTGTCAAAATTCATTGTGAGAATAAAGTGGCAATATTTGGAGAATAAAGAGGCAATATTTTGAGAATACAGAGGCAATATTTTGAGGATAAAGAGGCAATATTTACGTAGGGCAGGTATTCCAAAACTGGGGCAATGCCTTCTAGCAATGCCTTCGGGGGTACGCCAAATAAAAATGTGATTCACATTTTTTTTAACACATTCGGTTTAGTTTTTTTTCTCGCCTGAGTAGCCTCGTTTCACTGCCAAAAATGTAATTAAACCATCTAACGTTCAGCGAAATAACAACACAATGTCAAATACAGGTAGTCTAGTCAAAAAATGAACATCCAATCGCATTAACCATTACTCTCTCATGGCAATTCCACTAACAGTTCGTATGTAGCCAAATGTAGCTGCTGCTCATGGTGGTATCTGTACTGATGGTGAAAAAGCCATGACAGGGAGACAGAGTGGAGTGGTAACGCACGTGCAAGCAGTTGCTCCCGACGCCACTTGAGTACACTACAGCATCTACCGAGAAGCTCTTGCTGCCAAGGGAATGCCTGACAGCTAGAAATAAGTTTTGGACTTGGTTAGCTTTGTTAAAGCAAGGCCCCGGAACTCTGGTGTATTTTCTGCACTGTGCAATGATATGGGCAGCGACTATGTAACACTTTTACAACACACAGAAGTGCGCTGGTCAAGGGGCAAAGTATTGACACGTTTCTTTAAAATTGAGAGACAAGCTTAAAGTTGACTTTACTGACCATCATTTTCACTTGTCTGTCCGCTTGCATGATGACGAGTTTCTCACACGACTGGCCTATCTGGGTGATGTTTTATCTCACCTGAATGATCTGAATCTAGGATTAAAGGGACTCTCTGAAACTGTATTCAATGTGCGAGACAGAATGTAGGTTATGATTAAGAAGTTGGAGCTGCATTAACAAGGACAACGCACAAGTCTTTCCATCATTGTATGATTTTTTGTTTGCAAATGAACTCAAGCTTACGGACAATATCAAATGTGATTGAGTGAGTTGGGTGCTCAATTACGCAGGTACTTTCCTGAAACAGATGACACAAACAACTAGATTCGTTATCCCTTTCATGCCCTGCCTCCAATCCACTTACCGATATCTGAACAAGAGAGCCTCATCGAAATCGCAACAAGTGATTCTGTGAAAATTTAATTTAATCAGAAGCCACTGCCAGATTTCTGGATTGGGCTGCGCTCAGTTTCTTGCCTTGGCAAATCACGCTGTTAAGACACTGATGCCCTTTGCAACCACATACCTATATGAGAGTGGATTCTTGGCCCTCACTAGCATGAAAATTAAATACATGCACAGACTGTGTGTGGAAAATGATTTAAGACTGAGACTCTCTCCAATACAACCCAACATTGCAGAGTTATGTGCATCCTTCAAGCACACCCTTCTCATTAACCTGTGGTGAGTTATTCACAATTTTTGACAAACAAATAAGGTTATATATGTAAGATGGTTAAATAAAGAGTAAAATGATTGACTATTATTATATTATTATTTGTGCCCTGGTCCTATAAGAGCTCTTTGTCACTTCCCACGAGCCAGGTTGTGACAAAAACTCACACTCATTCTTATGTTTAATAAATGTATCCTATAGTGTGTGTGTGGCAGGCTTACAATGATGGCAAAAAACAACATTTGAGAGTGCGCTGTCCCTGGTACTAGAGGGGGTACGCAGCTGGAGGTTGAATGTTTGAAGGGGTACGGGACTATAAAAAGTTTGGGAACCACTGAAGTAGTGGATTTGGTTATTAATTTCATGCCTCCCTGTCTCCCTGTTGCTGTGCTCGCCACAGTTGAAATGCCTGAGTTAGATGACTTGGTGAAACTATACTTTAGAATTGGCTTCAGTGACAAGGAAATGGTTACTCTTTCAGCACATAATAACCATAGCTTGAGTCTTTTCAAAAGGAGGTACCAAACAGACTTGGATGAGGTATTTATTCCAAGTATAGGTGGTAACATGCATTCAGTGCATTCGGAAAGTATTCAGACCCCTTTACTTTTGCAATTTTGTTGTGTTACAGCCTTTTTCAAAAATGTATTTTTTTTTAAATCTTATCAGTCTGCACACAATACCCCATAATGAAAAAGTAAAAACTGGTTTGTAGAAATGTTTGCAAATGTATTAAAAATTCAAACCTGAAATATCTCATTTACATAAGTATTCAGACTCTTTACTCGGTCCTTGGTTGAAGCACTTTTGGCAGTGATTAGAGCTTCAATCCACATCGATGGAACAGTAGTGGAGAGGGTAGCAAGTTTTAAGTTCCTCGGCATACACATCACAGACAAACTGAATTGGTCCACTCACACAGACAGCATCGTGAAGAAGGCGCAGCAGCGCCTCTTCAACCTCAGGAGGCTGAAGAAATGTGGCTTGTCACCAAAAGCACTCACAAACTTCTACAGATGCACAATCGAGAGCATCCTGGCGGGCTGTATCACCGCCTGGTACGGCAACTGCACCGCCCTCAACCGTAAGGCTCTCCAGAGGGTAGTGAGGTCTGCACAACGCATCACCGGGGGCAAACTACCTGCCCTCCAGGACACCTACACCACCCGATGCTACAGGAAGGCCATAAAGATCATCAAGGACATCAACCACCCGAGCCACTGCGTGTTCACCCCGCTATCATCCAGAAGGCGAGGTCAGTACAGGTGCATCAAAGCTGGGACCGAGAGACTGAAAAACAGCTTCTATCTCAAGGCCATCAGACTGTTAAACAGCCACTGCTGCCAACACACTGACAATGACACTGACTCAACTCCAGCCACTTTAATAATGGGAATTGATGGGAAATGATGTAAATATATCACTAGCCACTTTAAACAATGCTACCTTATATAATGTTACTTACCCTACATTATTCATCTCATATGCATACGTATATACTGTACTCTATATTATCGACTGCATCCTTATGTAATACATGTATCACTAGCCACTTTAACTATGCCACTTTGTTTACATACTCATCTCATATGTATATACTGTACTCGATATCATCTACTGTATCTTGCCTATGCTGCCCTGTACCATCACTCATTCATATATCCTTATGTACATATTCTTTATCCCCTTACACTGTGTATAAGACAGTAGTTTTTTGGAATTGTTAGTTAGATTACTTGTTGGTTATTACTGCATTGTCGGAACTAGAAGCACTAGTACTAGAAGAACTAGAAGCACAAGCATTTCGCTAACCATGTGTATGTGACAAATCAAATTTGATTTGATTTGATTTGAAGTATTCTACAAGCTTGGCACACCTATATTTGGGGAGTTTATCCCGTTCTTCGCTGTTGATCCTCTAAAGCTCTGTCAGGCTGGATGGGGAGTGGTGCTGCACAGCTATTATCAGGTCTCTCCTGAGATGTTCAATTGGTTTCAAGTCAGGGCTCTGGCTGGGCCACTCAAGGACATTCAGAGACTTGTCCCAAAGCTACTCCTGCATTGTCTTGGCTGTGTGCTTAAGGTTGTTGTCCTGTTGGAAGGTGAACCTTGGCCCTAGTCTGAGGTCCTGAGCGCTCTGGAGCAGGTTTTCATCAAGGATCTCTCTGTACTTCACTCCGTTCATCTTTCCCTCATTCCTGACTAGTCTCCCAATCCACAGCATGAAAAACATCCCCACAGCATGATGCTGCCACCACCATGCTTCACCGTAGGGATGGTGCCAGGTTTCCTCCAGATGTGACGCTTGGCATTCAGGCCAAAGAGTTCAATCTTGGTTTCATCAGACCAGAGAATCTTCATCCTCATGGACTCTGGGAGTCTTTAGGTGCCTTTTGGCAAACTCCAACTGGGATATCATGTGCCTTTTACTGAGGAGTGGCTTCCATCTGGCCACTCTACTATAAAGGCCTGATTGGTGGAGTGCTGCAAAGATGGTTGTCCTTCTGGAAAGGTCTCCCATCTCCACAGTGGCACTCTGGAGCTCTGTCAGAGCGACCATCAGGTTCTTGGTCACCTCTCTGACCAAGGCCCTTCTCCCCCGATTTCTCAGTTTGGCCGAGAGGCCAGCTCTAGGAAGAGTCTTGGTGGTTCCAAAATACTTCCATTTAAGAATAATGAAGACCACTGAGTTTTTGGGGACCTCAATGTTGCAGAAATGTTTTGGTATCCTTCCCCAGATCTGGGCCTCGACAAAACCCTGTCTCTGAGCTCTACGGGCAATTAGAGCTCAGAGACAGGGTTTACTTCAATTACTTCAACCTCATGACCTTTTGCACTGACTTGCACTGTCAACCCGTGGGAACTTATATAGACAGGTGTGTGCCTTTCTAAATCATGTCCAATCTACTGAATTTTCACAGGTGGACTCCAAGTTGTAGACACATCTCAGGGAATTTTGAGTCTCATAGCAAAGGGTCTGAATTTAAATAAGGTATTACTGTTTTTTATTGTTAATCAATTTGCAAACATTTCTAAAAACGTGTTTTCGCTTCGTCATTATGGGGTATTGTGTTTCGATTGACAAGGAAAAACATGTATTTAATCCATTTTAGAATAAGGCTGTAACGTAACAAAATGTGGAAAAGTCAAGGGGTCTGAATACTTTCCAAATGTCCTGTAGATAGAGACTGATGGGTTGTGTATGTATGCAAGTGTGTGAGCGGTGAAAAGTAGGGGGAAAAGAAACAAATGGCCACGCACACACACACGCACCAAGTTTCCCCCTACTAACTTCAGAACATAGGCATACACCCTTCTACAGTCATGGTGCATTATGAGCACAAACAAAAAACAATCTTGTCACTGACATCGAAGAGACCTGGGGTTGAGTCCCTGTCAGTCTGCCCTTCAAATTCGCTACAATGCTATTCTGATTTGCCTGGCCTACATACAGTAACTTAGAGTCTAAAAGCTAGGCCTATATGACAAAAGGGAAGTTCAGAATAGGGGGGAACAAAAAGTCTTTGCATAATGGCAACTATTAACGACCCTATCCATGGTGCTTTACAAACATCTGTATTTCCCCATTATGACAACTATCAATCTAACAATTATAGTCTAGTAGGCTACGTGAGTACACCCAATGAATCAAATTATCTTGGGATCCTGGAGACCAGGGGCTATGCGTGTGTATGTGTCCCATGTCAAGCTTCTCTCCAAATTTGCTACAATACCGCTATTTTGCAGCCCATTATAAACCTGTAGGCTAGTGGCAAGGCCTCCACATTTTTTTGATACCCCTACCCAAGGTAGTGGTTGTAGTTCTGGGGCCTGACCAGGTTGCACAGCTAACTGGTCATTCTGGGCAAGCAGCAGTAACAAGGGCAGTATCCTTCCTGTATGACTGGCAGGGTATTCAGGGCTGTGTGGTGATGAGTTTCCATTTCTACAACAGTTGGGTGCAGGCACTCAGCAGATACAGCTTGCATGCCAACGAGACCCATTGACTAACTGTGTTATCTCAGGCTTTATGATGCTGGGGATACTCCAGTAGTGGAATGGTTGTCTGGTATGAAGCAGAGTCTGTGAAAGGGCTGTCACAAATAGACCTGCCCTTAGATCCTTCAAACACACAGTTATTGACCTGCGGTTTGAAGTTTTTTATGTTGAATGTGGCAAAAGTCCTGCAGGTCATGTTCTTTATATTCCTTTGGAAGTCAGGTAGGATGATTATTTGGCCAATACATACTGTGGGTAGTTGGCTGTGATTACGGTCTGGGGGAGCACAGCAGGAAATGAGGAGAGTGACAGAACCTGTGCGGGTGACCTCAGGTTACCTTGAGGCAGGGTTGGGGAGTAACAGATTACATGTAATCCGTTACATGTAAAGGATTGCAAAAAACTGTAACTGTAATCCGTACGTTACCAGCAAAAATATAGTAATCAGATTACAGATACTTTTGAAAAACTAGATTACTTTGAGGATTACTTTTAAATTCAGAAAGTATGTTTGCGTAAAAAAACCTGTGGCACTTCTCTGTTTTGTCAATGACATTCAAATCAGCATTGGAAAAAGGCGCAAGTTTAAGTTTCTTCCACCTAAGTGAGTCCGACCACAAGTCAGAGAACACTATCATGACACACCAAATGTGTTTGATGGATCGCGGGAAAAGAGCAGGAATAGGCTTTTGTAGACTACAGTCCAAGCTATGTCTTCCAATGTTGCAGCTGCTGTCTGCATCCAAAGATTATCCAACGTGAATAAACGCTTGGAGGTAAGGATGACAGCAGTGGTTTAGTCTACAGCGATACAGATATCACTTATTATTGGTATCTACATAAGGCATTGATGTGAATCACACTGCTGCGCTCTCATTTAGCTATTTGCGCTTTCAGATTGTGGTTGTTGTGGATGGCTGTAAACAAATCTAAATGTGTATTTGAACCCAATAATGGTTGAATTAAAAAATTCAAGCTGCCTATCAACCATGGTTTTTGAAACCAGTAGACAGCCAGTGAAAAATGTGCTCTTGCAACAGCTGCATAATGCGGATCCCAGCCTCTGGAATTAAAGTGGGTCTTTTATTGCTCAATCTAATTCATTCTGATAAAAAAAATCGATAGGCCTAATGGACACATGCTCAAATTCGCACAATTCTGAAAGACTTAAAGGGACAATCTGTAGTTGCTACATCCATTTCTGGACTTATAAATGATATACACAGTACCAGTTAAAAGTTTGGACACACCTACTCATTCAAGGGTTTTTCTTTATTTTTACTATTTTCTACATTGTAGAATAATAGTGAAGACATCAACACTATGAAATAACACATATGGAATCATGTAGTAACCAAAACACTGTTAAACAAGCATCAGCTTTGCACACTCTTGGCATTCTCTCAACCAGCTTCATGAGGTATTCACATGGAATGCATTTCAATTGTTAAAAGTTAATTTGTGGAATTTCTTTCTTAATGTGTTTGAGCCAATCTGTTGTGTTGTGATGAGGTAGGGGTGGTATACAAAAAATAGCCCTGTTTGGTAAAAGACCAAGTCCATATTACGGCAAGAACAGCTCAAATAAGCTAAGAGAAACGGCAGTCCATCATTACTTTAAGACATAAAGGTCAGTCAATCCGGAGAATTTCAATAACTTTGAAAATGTCTTTCCTGAGAGCACATTCTTGACATGCAAATCCAGTTCAGGTGTCACATGGGCTGGCCAGCCATGAGTGGTAGCAAAATAGGTACATATGAGGGCAATGCATGCCAGCACTTTACAGATGGCATTTTGCTGTTGAATGGCCTCCTGACATGTGGCAGTCCAGTTCCATTGGTACCTGTCTTTATTAACTGCCAGAGGGGGACTGATGGTGAAGTGGGCCTATCGAGGACAGTTCTGGGAGATTCAGGATGGCATTTCTTATCAATGGGTGTTGGTTTATTGTTGTGAACACCTGCCTTATTCACTTGTCAACACCATAATGTCACCAATTCAACATATAAAGCAAATCCACTACAAATGGTGGATATGATGAATTTTTTAAAGAAATGTGCAAGCTCAACCCAAACAGCATAAGAGTGCACCGGAACATCCCAATGTACATCACAAATGCAGTGAGCCAGCGGAAGGTCATTTATTTATTGATTCATTGCTAGTCCAATACAGCTGCTGTATTGGACGAGCAATGAATCAACACTTAATTCTGAATAATGAGGTGACTCAAGAGCCAAATCCTGGAGGCACAAGTTATACCACAGTTGGTATACCAGAAGTTGCGTTCTACTACCTTTTCTATTTCCAGACAATGTTTTTTGAGTGTAAATATGGCATGTAGTATTGGATACAGGTCATATGTCCAGTCCACAAACCTGAAAGATATCTCTCATTTAAAACATGGATATACAGGTGATTAAACCACCATTTAATGGTATTGTGGCAACCATATTGGATTATGGATGCCATAATTGCCCCCTAACGTAATTGCAAGAGGCTGAACATGCTGTATAAAATCCACAGAGGAACCTTTGGATGAAAATACATGACAGTTTTCACTGTCTCAGCCCACTTGTTTTCCTTAGAGCTGATTATATTACAATAGCTACAGCATCAAAAAACATGTGCAACTGAGTGATGAGTGCAAATTTGACATGGAAAGTTGTACTATTAATCAGCTACCAAAAAGTAAAGCTTACATTCATCATAAATATTCATGATTTTCAGCCTATTGTATCTCTGTGTTGACAGTGTATATTTCCAAGATGCATTAAGATATCCTAATGCTGTTCATTTGTGTATGCAGTGTAGACAACTGACTACTTTTATTCCAAATTATAGCAATATCAGAGCTTGCAATATTGGGTTACATGAGCTTATGAGGTCCACCCTCCAAACAGGATTATTATGCACATTTTGAGTTTAGGGGGTATGTCACAATATCTATAAATGTAACCATTTTTGCAGTAAAATAATCATCCATTTCATTCATTAGAGATGTGAATAATCCTGGTTGTGTTTTGTTCTACCTCAGGTAGGGGTATCTCAACAACAAAAGTCCTTTTTGAGTATTGGCCACTAGCTTTCTGTAGAGGGCCACTAGGCTGAGTACCCTAACCTGTAGGCTAATAGTATGTTACAGTGGTCAAGTGAAAGTAAATTATAGGTCTATCCTATGGCTGCGGGCAGAATGTAGCGGGTCCCGTGTGGCTCTGTTGGTAGAACAAAGTGCGTGTTCAATGCCAGAGTTGTGAGTTTGATTCCCACAGGAGAGTTGTGGGTTTGATTCCCACAGGGGACTTGTATGAAAATGTTTAAATGGTTATATGCAAACATGTCCGTGGGAGGAGAGTAAACTCAAAGACCACTCCTACATGTGTAACAGTATAGCTTCCGTCCCTCTCCTCGCCCCAACCTGGGCTTGAAAGCAAAGTCACCGACTGAAACACTATTAGCGCGCACCACTGCTAACTAGCTAGCCATTTCACATCGGCCACACATGCGCAAAGTAGCTCATATTTCACATCGGCCACACATGCGCAAAGTAACTCATCTTAGGAGAGTTGCAACTTGGGCATTCCTGCATCTGCAGGAACCCCAATTTATACTTCTATTGGTTCATTGTTAAGCTATGACTCTATGTAAAGTAGATAGTGGTAATGCATTATAATGTTGGATGCCAACCGCCGATAAATCCCATAGAAGAAGGGGCAGGGGCAACAACAGCAGCTAGCTATAACTAGTACGCACCGGTAGAGTGTCCTTCACCCCTGCCTGTCGGGCACTGTTTTCCTGTAGTTCTGTTAATGATGACAAGGGCAGGTGTTCGACAGGCGGGAGCGAAGGACGCTGTGTGCTTGCTTAGCCAGCTAATCCTAATGAGGGCTCTGGTACACAGCATGCGGGAGCGACACTGTGTGCTAGCTAACTAGCAAGCTAGCTAGCACACAGTGTCGCTAGCACAAAGTCTCGCCCCAGCCTACCTCCTGCTGTGTACCAGAGTAGCTAGTGGTAAGAGGGGGTAACACTGGTAGACAGTGTCCTTTTCCACCGCCTGTCAGGCACAGTTTTCTCTGGTACACAGCAGCAGGGAGGCAGTACAGTGTGCTAGCTAGCTAACTAGAAATATCCTTGGACCCCCGCCTGATGGGCACGGTTTTATCGGGTACACAACAGGCAGAAGGCAAGCTAGCGGTGTCGCTCCAGCCTCCCACCTGCTGTACTAGTGGGAGGATGGGGTGATCGGTAGACAGTGTCTTTTACCGCTGCCTGTTGGGCACTATATACCCGCAGTTCTGTTAATGACGGCAAAGGCAGGTTTTAAGCGGGATTGAAAAAGTGTCACACAAGCATGAAGATGTTGTGCTCGGGGGGTGGGGTTCATGAAGGAACCAATGGGATGCTCAAGGAGGGGCGTTCCTGGAGGAATGCCCACATGCTGGAACACCCAAAATGTGGGCTGCAGTTGTACATTATTAAATCTAAGGCACTGTTTGAATAAATGTGTGGACGGATTCTCTCTTTCTTGAAATAATCACCGATCTAAATATAGGCCTATGAGCTCAATGATCATAGGCTATATATAGAGTTAAAGTCGGAAGTTTACATACAGCTTAGCCAAATACATTTAAACTCAGTTTTTCACAATTCCTGACATTTAATCCTAGTAAAAATTATCTGTCTTAGGTGAGATCGGATCACCACTTTATTATAAGAATGTGAAATGTCAGAATAATAGTAATAATAATAATAATAATTAATAATCTTTCATCACATTCCCAGTGGGTCAGACGTTTACATACAATCAATTTGTATTTGGCAGCATTGCCTTTAAATGGTTTAACTTGGGTCAAACGTTTTGGGAAGCCTTTCACAAGCTTCCCACAATAAGTTGGGTGAATTTTGGCACATTCCTCCTGACAGAGCTGGTGTAACTGAGTCAGGTTGTAGGCCTCCTTGCTCACACACATTTTTTCAGTTCTGCCCACAAATGTTTTATAGGATTGAGGTCAGGGTTTTGTGATGACCACTCCAATACCTTGACTTTATTTTTCCTCAACAACTTTGGAAGTATGCTTGGGGTCATTGTTTATTTGGAAGACCCATTTGCGAACAAGCTTTAACTTCCTGACTGATGTCTTGAGGTGTTGCTTCAATATATCCACATAATGTTCCTTCCTCATGAAGCCATCTATTTTGTGAAGTGCACCAATCCCTCCTGCAGCAAAGCAACCCCACAACATGATGCTGCCACCCCCGTGCATCACAGTTGGCATGGTGTTTTCTTCTTGCAAGCCTCCCCCTTTTTCCTCCAAACATAATGATGGTCATTATGGCCAAACAGTTATAATATTTTTGTTTCATCAAACCAGAGGACATTTCTCCAAAAAGTACGATCTTTGTCCCCATGTGCAGTTGCAAAACATAGTCTGGCTTTTTTTAAGGCGGTTTTTGAACAGTGGCTTCTTCCTTGCTGAGCGGCCTTTCAGGTTATGTCATTATAGGACTCGTTTTACTGTGGCTATAGATACTTTTGTACCTGTTTCCTCCATCATCTTCACAAGGTCCTTTGCTGTTGTTCTGGAATAGATTTGCACTTTTGGCACCAAAGTACGTTCATTTCTAGGAGACAGAACGCGACTCATTCCTGAGCGGTATGGCGGCTGTGTGGTCCCATGGTGTTTATAGTTGCATACTATTGTTTGTACAGATGCACTTGGCACCTTCAGGCGTTTGGAAATTGCTCCCAAGGAAAGCCTATCAGAAGCTTCTAAAGCCATGGCATAATTTTCTGGAATTGTCCAAGCTGTTTAAAGGCACAGTCAACTTAGTGTATGTACATTTCTGACCCACTGGAATTGTGATAGAGTGAGTTATAAGTGAAATAATCTGTCTGTAAACAATTGTTGTAAAAGTGACTTGTGTCAAAGTAGATGTCCTGACCGACTTGCCAAAACTATAATTTGTTAACAAGATATTTGTGTAGTGGTTGAAAAATGACTCCAACCTAAGTGTATGTGAACTTCCATCTATCAGTAATGTCTTCAGGATGGACCTTCCGAGTGGTGCAGTGGTAGCTGTGTCACTAGAGTTCCTGGTTTGAGTTCAGTCTCTGTTGCAGCCGGCCGCAACCGGAAGACTCATGGGGTGGTGCACAATTAGCCCAGTGTCGTCCGAGTCCTCTGGCTTCTGGGTTAAGTGGGCATTTTGACTTTATTCTCGAAATATTGCCACTTTATTTACAAAATTGTATTTTGACTTTGTTCTCAAAAATGTATTTAAAGTTTATTCTGGAAATGTATACTTGATTCTCCAAGTATTTGTAATATGTACGCTAGGAGTCAGGAAGCAAGTACAGGGTGTCACGACTTCCGCCGAGGTTGGCTCTCCTGCCCGTTCAGGCAGTGCTCGGCGGTCGTCGTCACCGTCCTACTAGCCACTACCGATCCCTTTTCGTGTATCTGTTGGTTTTGTCTGATTGGTTTCACCTGTGTGTTGTTTAGTTAATTAGTGTCTGTATATAATGTAGGTTGTCCCACCCTTGTTTTGTGCGGGATTGTTTATTTTGTCATTCATTTTCGTCTGTCGTGGTTATCGTGTTTCTTATTCTCCGGTTAGTCTGTTATCCTGTGTTGGATAATTTCACCCTGTGTGTGTTTGGGTTGACCGTGTTTGTTTGTTCACCGGAGAATAAACTTTATTATCGCATTCTGCTCTCTGCGCCTGATTCCACCCACCTTGATTAGACGTGACAGAATCCCGCACCACCATGGAATCAGCAGGAGCAGCAGCGTCTCCTCTCCCATCGACGGAAGAGAGGGTCCTCCATCATACCAGCGTGCTTCACCGGATTGGTTCTGCTATGGACCAAATGATGGAGAGAATGGATCGATGGGAGAGGAGTGGCCTCCCCACCTCATCTTTAGCAACCCCTTCTCCAGCACCTCCTGTTTCTGCGACCACATCTGGCTCTGGGGCTCTTCGGCTGACACTCCCACGGGAGTTTGACGGATCGGCGGCTGGGTGCCAGGGTTTCCTCCTTCAGCTGGAACTATACCTGGCTACCGTGCGTCCTTCTCCCTCTGGAGAGGAGAGCGTGTGCGCCCTAGTCTCCTGTTTGACTGGGCGAGCCCTCGAGTGGGCCAACGCAGTGTGGAATGGTCCGGACTCGGCTAAGGATAATTACCCAGAGTTCACCTGCCGATTCCGAGCTGTTTTTGACCATCCACCCGAGGGTCGGGAGGAGTATCCTCCTGCACCAGTTGTGGTCGACGAGGGCACACGTCCAACCGGTGCTAGAGGAACTCGTCTAGGAGTCGGGAGGACAGGCGGAACACTGCTCGATCACCCCAGGTGAGTAAGCACCAAACTCATTCAGAGCTTCCTGTCGGTCATGTGTTTGTATTGATTTCTTTCCCTGGTTTTTCCCCCTCTCTACAGCATAAGGCGCTAGTCGATTCAGGCGCAGCTGGGAATTTTATGGATCGTGGGCTTGCGTTAAGGCTAGGGATTCCCCTGGTGTCGTTAGATCGACCTTTCCCCGTGCACTCCTTAGATAGCCGACCATTAGAGTCAGGAGTGATTAGGGAGGCTATGGTACCGCTGGACATGGTAACGCAGGGTGATCATAAGGAGCAGATTAGCCTGTTCCTTATAGATTCACCTGCGTTTCCCGGTGATTTTCTGGCGACAGGGGGCTCTTAAGGGGTGGTCAGAGGAGTGTTCAGGTAGGTGTATAGGAGTTGCCGTTGGTGCGACTACGGTGGAGAGTCCAGACCAAGTTTCCACCGTGCGCATTCCCTCTGAATATGCCGATTTGGCTATCGCCTTCAGTAAAGGGAAGGCGATCCAATTACCACCTCATCGTCGAGAGGACTGCGCGATAAACCTTCTGGAAAAAGCTGCACTTCCTAGGAGTCACGTGTATCCATTGTCCCAGGAGGAGACAGTTGCGATGGAAACATATGTTTCCGAATCGCTGGGACAGGGGTACATTCAGCCCTCCATATCACCCGTCTCCTCAAGCTTCTTTTTTGTGAAGAAGAAGGATGGAGGTCTGCGTCCATGTATTGATTATAGAGGTCTAAATTCCATCACAGTGGGGTTTAGTTACCCACTACCTCTCATCGCTTCGGCAATGGAATCATTTCACGGGGCGCGATTCTTCACAAAACTGGACCTGAGGAGCGCGTATAATTTGGTACGTATCCGGGGAGGAGATGAGTGGAAGACCGCATCTAGTACCACTTCTGGTCATTATGAGTACTGCGTCATGCCATACGGGTTGAAGAATGCTCCAGCCGTTTTCCAATCCTTCGTAGATGAGATTCTCCGAGACCTGCTCGGGCAGGGAGTGGTAGTGTACATTGATGACATCTTGATCTATTCTGCCACACGCGCGGAGCATGTGTCTCTGGTGCGTAAGGTACTTGGGGGACTACTGGAGCATGACCTGTATTGCAAGGCGGAGAAATGTGAGTTTTTCAATCAGTCCGTTTCCTTCCTGGGGTATCGTATTTCCACCTCCGGGGTGGTGATGGAGGATGATCGCGTTACAGCCGTGCGTAATTGGCCGACTCCGACCACGGTGAAAGAAGTGCAGCGGTTTTTAGGGTTTGCCAATTACTACCGGAGGTTTATCCAGGGTTTTGGTCAGGTGGCTGCTCCCATCACCTCACTGCTGAAGGGAGGACCGGTGCGCTTGCGCTGGTCAGCAGAGGCGGTCAGAGCTTTCAATCGTCTGAAAGAGCTGTTCACCAATGCGCCCGTGTTGGCGCATCCGGACCCCTCTTTAGCGTTCATAGTGGAGGTGGATGCGTCCGAGGCTGGGGTTGGAGCCGTGCTGTCCCAACGCTCGGGCGTGCCATCCAAACTCCGCCCGTGTGCTTTCTTTTCGAGCAAGCTCAGCCCAGCGGAGCGAAACTATGATGTGGGGGACCGGGAGTTGTTAGCTGTAGTCAAGGCTCTGAAGGTGTGGAGACATTGGCTTGAGGGGGCTAAATACCCTTTTCTCATCTGGACTGACCATCGTAATCTCGAGTACATCCGGGCAGCTAAGAGACTAAATCCACATCAGGCTAGATGGGCCATGTTTTTTACTAGGTTCCAGTTTACCCT
Source organism: Oncorhynchus kisutch (assembly GCF_002021735.2). Taxonomy (NCBI): domain Eukaryota; kingdom Metazoa; phylum Chordata; class Actinopteri; order Salmoniformes; family Salmonidae; genus Oncorhynchus; species Oncorhynchus kisutch. Next base: position 60,085,385 of record NC_034190.2, on the reverse strand, counting down.
CACGTATCGGCCAGGCTCCCAAAACACTAAAGCTGACACACTGTCTCGCCTCTATGATACCGTCAGTAGAGCCAACTCCCATCATTCCACCGTCATGTCTCGTGGCACCGGTGGTATGGGAGGTGGATGCTGAGATAGAGAGGGCCTCACGGTCAGAGCCGGCTCCTCCTAACTGTCCAGTAGGGACCAAGTACGTGCCGAGGGTGGTCCGGGACAAGCTGATTAGGTGGGCTCATACTCTTCCCTCCTCGGGTCATCCTGGTATCAAGAGGACAGTGCAGAGTCTGAGAGGGTGATACTGGTGGCCCACACTGGCTAAAGACGTGAGATTTTATGTCTCCTCCTGCTCAGTGTGTGCTCAGTGCAAGGCTCCTCGGCACCTACCTAGTGGGAAATTACAACCGCTCCCCGTTCCACAACGGCCGTGGACACATTTATCAGTGGATTTTCTTACCGACCTTCCCCCGTCCCAGGGAAGTACTACGATCCTGGTCGTTGTGGATCGGTTTTCTAAGTCCTGTCGTCTCATTCTGTTGCCCGGTCTTCCTACGGCCCTGCAGACTGCTGAGGCTTTGTTTACCCATGTCTTCCGGCACTATGGGGTGCCTGAGGACATCGTCTCTGATCGGGGTCCCCAATTCACGTCCAGAGTGTGGAGGGCATTTATGGAGAGACTGGGGGTCTCGGTTAGCTTAACCTCAGGTTTTCACCCCCCGAGAGTAATGGGCAGGTGGAACGCGTTAACCAGGATGTGGGCAGGTTTCTGCGGTCCTATTGTCGGGACCGGCCTGGTGAGTGGGCTAGGTATGTTCCATGGGCCGAACTAGCCCAGAACTCCTTACGCCGCTCCTCTACTAACTTGTCTCCTTTTGAGTGTGTGTTAGGCTACCAGCCGGTCCTGGCTCCATGGCATCAGAGTCAGACCGAGGCTCCTGCGGTGGAGGAATGGGTACAGCGCTCCAAGGACACCTGGAAAGCCGTTCAGGACTCATTATGGTTAGCGGGAGAACGGCAGAAGAGGAGCGCTAACCAACACCGCAGTGAGGCCCCGTGTTTGCACCGGGGGACAGGGTCTGGCTCTCGACCCGAAACCTGTCTCTCCGCCTGCCCTGTCGGAAGCTGGGGCCGCAGTGTGTGGGGCCATTCAAAGTCCTGAGGAGAATAAACGAGGTGTGTTATAGGTTACAACTTCCTAGGTATTACCGTATTAACCCCTCGTTTCATGTGTCTCTCCTCAGGCCGGTGGTGGCTGGTCCCCTGCAAGAAGGTGAGGTGTCTGAGGTCCCTCCGCCCCCTCTGGACATCGAGGGGCCCCCGGCGTATACAGTTCGAGGCATTCTGGATTCGAGACGCCGGGTGGGGGGCCTACAGTACCTCGTGGACTGGGAGGGGTACGGCCCGGAGGAGAGATGCTGGGTTCCGGTGAGGGACATTTTGGACCCTTCTCTCCTGATAGAATTTCACCGCCTCCACCCGGATCGCCCAGCACCTCGTCCTCCGGATCGTCCTCGAGGACGGTGGCGGCGCGCAGCGGGAGCCGCGCGTCGGGGGGGGGGGGGGGGGGGGTACTGTCACGACTTCCGCCGAGGTTGGCTCTCCTGCCCGTTCAGGCGGTGCTCGGCGGTCGTCGTCACCTTCCTACTAGCCACTACCGATCCCTTTTCGTGTATCTGTTGGTTTTGTCTGATTGGTTTCACCTGTGTGTTGTTTAGTTAATTAGTGTCTGTATATAATGTAGGTTGTCCCACCCTTGTTTTGTGCGGGATTGTTTATTTTGTCATTCATTTTCGTCTGTCGTGGTTATCGTGTTTCTTATTCTCCGGTTAGTCTTTTTTAATTTTTTTAATTTTTTTATTTCACCTTTATTTAACCAGGTAGGCTAGTTGAGAACAAGTTCTCATTTGCAACTGCGACCTGGCCAAGATAAAGCATAGCAGTGTGAGCATACAACAAAGAGTTACACATGGAGTAAACAATTAACAAGTCAATAACACAGTAGAAAACAAAGGGGGGGTCTATATACAATGTGTGCAAAAGGCATGAGGAGGTAGGTAAATAATTACAATTTTGCAGATTAACACTGGAGTGATAAATGATCAGATGGTCATGTGCAGGTAGAGATATTGGTGTGCAGAAGAGCAGAAAAGTAAATAAATAAAAACAGTATGGGGATGAGGTAGGTGAAAAGGGTGGGCTATTTACCAATAGACTATGTACAGCTGCAGCGATCGGTTAGCTGCTCAGATAGCTGATGTTTGAAGTTGGTGAGGGAGATAAAAGTCTCCAACTTCAGCGATTTTTGCAATTCGTTCCAGTCACAGGCAGCAGAGTACTGGAACGAAAGGCGGCCAAATGAGGTGTTGGCTTTAGGGATGATCAGTGAGATACACCTGCTGGAGCGCGTGCTACGGATGGGTGTTGCCATCGTGACCAGTGAGCTGAGATAAGGCGGAGCTTTACCTAGCATAGACTTGTAGATGACCTGGAGCCAGTGGGTCTGGCGACGAATATGTAGCGAGGGCCAGCCGACTAGAGCATACAAGTCGCAGTGGTGGGTGGAATAAGGTGCTTTAGTGACAAAACCGATGGCACTGTGATAGACTGCATCCAGTTTGCTGAGTAGAGTGTTGGAAGCCATTTTGTAGATGACATCGCCGAAGTCGAGGATCGGTAGGATAGTCAGTTTTACTAGGGTAAGCTTGGCGGCGTGAGTGAAGGAGGCTTTGTTGCGGAATAGAAAGCCGACTCTTGATTTGATTTTCGATTGGAGATGTTTGATATGAGTCTGGAAGGAGAGTTTGCAGTCTAGCCAGACACCTAGGTACTTATAGACGTCCACATATTCTAGGTCGGAACCATCCGGGGTGGTGATGCTAGTCGGGCATGCAGGTGCAGGCATCGACCGGTTGAAAAGCATGCATTTGGTTTTACTAGCGTTTAAGAGCAGTTGGAGGCCACGGAAGGAGTGTTGTATGGCATTGAAGCTTGTTTGGAGGTTAGATAGCACAGTGTCCAAAGACGGGCCGAAAGTATATAGAATGGTGTCGTCTGCGTAGAGGTGGATCAGGGAATCGCCCGCAGCAAGAGCAACATCATTGATATACACAGAGAAAAGAGTCGGCCCGAGAATTGAACCCTGTGGCACCCCCATAGAGACTGCCAGAGGACCGGACAGCATGCCCTCCGATTTGACACACTGAACTCTGTCTGCAAAGTAATTGGTGAACCAGGCAAGGCAGTCATCCGAAAAACCGAGGCTACTGAGTCTGCCGATAAGAATATGGTGATTGACAGAGTCGAAAGCCTTGGCAAGGTCGATGAAGACGGCTGCACAGTACTGTCTTTTATCGATGGCGGTTATGATATCGTTGAGTACCTTGAGTGTGGCTGAGGTGCACCCATGACCGCACCCATGACCGGCTCGGAAACCAGATTGCACAGCGGAGAAGGTACGGTGGGATTCGAGATGGTCAGTGACCTGTTTGTTATCCTGTGTTGGATAATTTCACCCTGTGTGTGTTTGGGTTGACCGTGTTTGTTTGTTCACCGGAGAATAAACTTTATTATCGCATTCTGCTCTCTGCGCCTGATTCCACCCACCTTGATTAGATGTGACACAGGGAGTGAATATTTAATAAATAAATGAACATGGAACAATACAAGAAACACGAGTAGCATACAGACATGAAACACAAAATAGAGTCAATAGCGTCTAGGGAAAGAACCAAAGGGAGTGACATATATAGGCAAGGTAATCAGAAAGGTGATGGAGTCCAGATGAGTCTGATGAGGCACTGGTGCGCGTAACGATGGTGACAGTTGTGAGTAATAATAAGCAGACGGGCAACCTTGAGCGCCGGAGAGCATACGTGACAGTACCCCCTCCCTGATGCGCGGGTCCAGCCGCAGGACGCCGACCAGAGGGACGGTCCCGGGGACCAAGAGTGGGCTGATCACTTCTGCTGAGGCGTGGGAACCTGTCGAGCCAGCTGAGGCATGGGAGCCTGACGAACCGACTGAGGCATGGGAGCCTGCCAATCCAACCAAGTCTTGTGAACCTTTCAAGCTACCTGAGGCATCCTCGGAAGCTTCGGCCATGGGCGCTTGATGGGCCAACTGAGTCTTGTAAACCTGACGAGCCCGAAGTAGAAGGCATTTAAAGCTATAATATTTCATTGTGCACTCTAGTTGTTACACTAGTGTGACACTTATGGCCTCTCTGAGTTGAAATAGGTGTTCTGTTAACATCTCATTGACACCATCCTGACAAGCATACAGCTCATATGATGTTCTCACCTGAATCATAACAGGTTATGATACCCATACTGACACCTGACCTTACACTTACACATAGCAGCTAACACTGCAAAATAATATCTTGAAACATCATTCATGCTTTCTGCTCAAGCATGTTAATACCAGTCAGCGGAAGAGCTTTATTTTAACCTATTATGAAAGGCAATATGTCACTCTCATGACAAACAATGTTACATGCATCAGGGACTGTACATAATTGTTCGATAACTTTTGATAACATAGCAAGAAACAAATGTAGCCTACTATTGACACTTTGTATAAACCTGATATCACAAGCAATTCTGGAGTAGGAGAGGTCAGATAGTGAAGATTTCAAAAGACTGTCTTTCTCTAGCAGGCTGCGAATAGTGAAGGGAGCCCAATTAATTTTTCAAGGGATTTTTCAGTCACGACTGCATACACTAACCTACCCCAGCTGCATGAGAAATGTTTCCCATTGTCCTCATTATGTCGTATTTGACATTTGTGAGATCTTTTGCCGCTTTGTTTGCACTGGTGTATCAGGGGTTCCTCCGGTGCCACCCATGAGGGCCTATCTGTATCAAAGAGTACCGTCAGAAATCTGACACACATCAAAAGGCTTTGCAGAGCTTACTGAGGCTGGAAAGGGACTTCATTGAAGTCTATGAGCCAAGCTGTTGTGCATCATATTACAAAGATATGAAACCCCCATGATGTGGTATGAGTAAGAGTGTAGGCAGAAATTAGACTATGGGTTGGATTTGTTTTTTTGGGAATGGTACTATGATAAGTATTGAAATAGACATCCCCCATTCATAAGCCATTGCCCTGCGAAACACAGACACACACACACACCAATATTGACACATAAAATTAACCAAAACTGTCTTCCCATTCATGTTGTTGGTAACTTCAACTTCATTGACAGGATTTGAACAAAACGACAGTATAGGTGAATACCAAACTGAACAATCGTGGGTCGTGTTCATTAGGCACCAAACAGAGGACAACGGATTGAAGTAAGGAGAGACTACCCATACTTGTCCAATAAAACATTTGAACTCTTCACTTTTTATTGGAGAACATTTTAATTGGAGAACGTTTGAATTATTTTCCATTGTGTGTCCTAATGAAAACGTCCCATGTCCCTCTACTCCTGTACAACCCTAACTGCTTGAAACTCCTATCTTCATATTTATTTAATTCAGGTGTTATTGTCGATAGTGATCGGCACTCTCGTATTCTACTGAACACTACAGTCTGTAATACTTGTTTTTGATTTCCTCACGTTTTAAGCCATGTAGCTCTCCCACCCCACCTGTCAAGTTCCAAGAAAGCCCTAAAAGCATAACAGTAACCATAACCAAAAAGGAATCCCAGATTATAGGATAATATTGTCACAGCGCTAACAGTGTGATTATCTATAAGGATGCATGCATATGACAGATAAAATGTGTGTCAATAGCCATTAGTTATTCTGCAATCAACAAACCTTCAGATATTGCGTCAACGTTTATAATACTTAATTTTGTTACTGAGGGGAAAAGACACATGCTTTTATTTGCAATTGAACTCATGGCTCATGTTTTTTGGCCAGTGTGAATTTCCTAGTGCATTAACCTTGTGCAAACTGACAGGGAGTCGGTCAGGTTGAATACATTCAATTAGGTGCTTCAAGCTTATCAAGTTAGCATTACCTACTTTTGTTGATGCTGCTGACACCCACTATTATTTCTAATGGGAAAGCAAGTGTAAATCACAATGAAATGTTATTCATTTATGCCTCAGTGCCTATTGTCCGTAGTCACACGGTTGGGATGTGAAAGTTGTACTGAGACACTGTGCCAGGCAACATTAAAAATTTTTTTTTTAGAAATAACGATCAATCTATGCTAAATGACATCATATGCGTCGACCCATTTCAAGTTTGTCAACAAGCCATGGGTGCAGTTTATTCTGGAGATTTTCCCCGTGCTACAACAAAGCAGAGTCAACACAAGCAAAGAATGGAATGAACATTATTCATACACACACACACACACACACACACACACACACACACACACACATACACACACACACACACATACACACACACACACACACACACTCGCACGAACACACCTGTGAGCACACACACACACACACACGCACGCACACAAACACACACACAAATTATCACACCTCTCATCTCATATCACTCTGTCACAAAAAACACACAAGCTGGTAGGCATTCCTGTTCTCAAGGGACAGACCCCACCCACCAGAACGACTTCTAGTTTTCCATTCACCCTTTGTTGGTTTGTGTATGACCCATCCAATGTTCTGTACACAATTTTTTTTTTACATTTATTATTTCACATGTATTTAACCAGGTAGGCCAGTTGAGAATATGTTCTCATTTACAACTGTGACCTAGACAAAAAGCAGTGCGACAAAAAAACAACATAGTTACACATGGGATAAACAAATGTACAGTCAATAAAACAATAGAAAATCTGTATAAAGCGTGTGCAAATTAAGTAAGGAGGTAAGGCAATAAATAGGCCATAGTGGCGAAGTAATTACAATTTAGCAATTAACACTGGAGTGATAGATGTGCAGATGAGGATATGCAAGTATAAATACTGGTATAAATACTGGTGTGCAAAAGAGCAGAAAAAAAAAAAATATGGGGATGAGGTAGGTAGTTGGTTGGATTGGCTATTTACAGATGGGCTGTGTACAGCTGCAGCGATCGGTAAGCTGCTGTGACAACTGATGCTTTAAGTTAGTGAGGGAGATATAAGTGCCCAACCTCAGTGATTCTTGCAATTCGTTCCAATCATTGGCAGAAGAGAACTGGAAGGAAAGGCAGCCAAATGAAGTGTTGGCTTTGGGGATGACCAGTGAAATATACCTGCTGGAGCGCATGCTACCGGTGAGTGCTGCTATGGTGACCAGTGAGCTGAGATAAGGTGGCGCTTTACCTAGCAAAGCCTTATAGATGACCTGGAGCCAGTGGGTTTGGCGACGGATATGTAGCGAGGACCAGCCATCGAGAGCATACAGGTCGCAATGGTGGGTAGTATATGGGGCTTTGATGACAAAACTGGATCCAATTTGCTGAGTAGAGTGTTGGAGGTTATTTTGTAAATGACATCGCCGAAGTCAAGGATCGGCAGGATAGTCAGTTTTACGAGGTTATGTTTGGCAGCATGAGTGAAGGAGGCTTTGTTGCAAAATAGGAAGCTGATTCAAGATTTAACTTTGGATTGGAGATGCTTAATGTGAGTCTGGAAGGAGCGTTTACAGTCTAACCAGACACCTAGGTATTTATAGTTGTCCACATATTCTAAGTCAGAACCGTCCAGAGTGATGCTATGCAGGCGGGACGGGTGCGGGCAGCAATCGGTTGATGAGCATGCATTTAGTTTTACTAGTGTTTAAGAGCAGTTGGAGGCCACGGAAGGAGTGTTGTATGGCATTGAAGCTTGTTTGGAGGTTTGTTAACACAGTGTCCAAAGATGGACCAGGTGTATACAGAATGGTGTCATCTGTGTAGAGGTGGGTCAAAGAGAAAAGAGTCTGCCCGAGAATTGAACCCTGTGGCACCCCCATAGAGACTGCCAGAGGTACGGACAACAGGATCTCCGATTTGACACATTGAACTCTATCTGAAAAGTAGTTAGTGAACTAGGTGAGGCAGTCATTAGAGAAACCAACGCTGTTGAGTCTGCCGATAAGAATACGGTGATTGACAGTGTCAATAGCCTTCGCCAGGTCGATGAAGACGGTTGCACAGTACTGTTTTTTATCGATGGTAGTTATGCTATCGTTTAGGACCTTGAGTGTGGCTGAGGTGCACCCGTGACTAGCTCGGAAACCGGATTGCATAGAGGAGAAGGTTCGAGATTCGAGATGGTCGATGATCTGTTTGTTCACTTGGCTTTCGAAGACTTTAGAAAGGCAGGGCAGGATGGATATAGGTCTGTAACAGTTTGGATCTAGAGTGACCGCGGCCGCTTTCCAATCTTTGGGAATCTCAGACGATATGAAAGAGAGGTTGAACAGACTAGTAATAGGGGTTCCGACAATGGCGGCGGATAATTTTAGGAAGAGAGGGTCAGATTGTCTAGCCCAGCTGATTTGTAGGGATCTAGATTCTGCAGCTCTTTCAGGACATCAGCTGTCTGGATTTGGGTGAAGTAGAAACGGGGGGGAGGGGGGCTTGGGCCAGTAGCTGCAGGGAGAGCAGAGCTGTTGGCCCGGGGTAAGGGTAGCTAGGTGGATAGTGTGGCCAGCTGTAGAGAAATGCTTATTGAAATTCTCGATTATCAGTGGTGACAGTGTTTCCTAGCCTCAGTGCAGTGGGCAGCTGAGAGGAGGTGCTCTTATTGTCCAAGGACTTTACAGTGTAACAAAACCTTTTGCAGTTAGTGCTACAGGATGCAAATTTCTGTTTGAAAAATCTAGCCTTCCTAGGTGCCTGTGTATGTTGGTTCCTGACTTCCCTGAAAAGTTGCATATGACGGGGACTATTCGAAGCTAGTGCAGTGCGCCACAGGATGTTTTTGTGCTGGTCAAGGGCAGTAAAGTCTGGAGTGAAAATTTTAATTTTTTAAAAGGGGCATGCTTATTTAAGATGGCGAGGAAGGCACTTTTGAAGAACAACCAGGCATCCTCTACTGATGGGATGAGGTCACTATCCTTCCAGGATACCCGGACAAGATCGATTAGAAAGGCCTGCTCGCAGAAGTGTTTTAGGGAGCGTTCAACAGTGATAACGGGTGGTTGTTTGACCGTGGACCTATAATGGACGCAGGCAATGAGTCAGTGATCGCTGAGATCTTGGTTGAAAACAGCAGAGGTGTATTTAGAGGGCAAGTTGGTCAGGATAATATCTATGATGGTGCCCATGTTTACAGATTTGGGGTTGTATCTGGTAGGTTCCTTGATAATTTGTGTGAGATTGAGGGCATCTAGCTTAGATTGTTGGTGTTAAGCATATCCCAGTTTAGGTCACCTAACAGAACGAACTCTGAAGATAAATGGGGGGCAACTAATTCACATATGGTGTCCAGGTTACAGCTGGGAGCTGACGGGGGTCTATAACAAGCGGCAACAGTGGGAGACTTATTTCTTGAGAGATGGATTTTTAAAAGTAGTAGCTCGAACTGTTTGGGCATAGACCTGGATAGTAGGACAGAACTTTGCAAGTTATCTCCACAGTAGATTGCAACTCCGCCCCCTTTAGCAGTTCTATCTTGACGGAAAATGTTGTACTTGGGGATGGAAATTTCTGAATTTTTGTTGGCCTTCCTGTAGGATTCAGACATGGCAAGGGCATCAGGGTTGGCGGAGTGTGCTAAAGCAGTGAATAAAGCAAACTAAAGGAGGAGGCTTCTGATGTTAACATGCATGAACCCAAGGCTTTTCTGGTTACAGAAGTCAACAAATGAGAGCGCCTGGGGACTCACAGGGCCTGGGTTAACCTCTACATCACCAGAGGAACAGAGGAGGAGTAGGATAATGGTACGGCTAAAGGCTATAAGAACTGGACGTCTAGTGCATTCGGAACAGAGTAAAAGGAGTAGACAAGGGCATGGTAGGGTGTGGAGGTAAACCTAGGCATTGATTGATGATGAGAGAGGCTGCATCTCTGGAAGCGCCAGTTAAACCAAGTGCGGTCTCCGCATGTGTGGGGGTGGGGCAAGGGAGCTAACCGAGGCATGTAGAGCGGGACTAGGGGCTCCGCAGTAAAACAAAACAATGAGAGCTACACTAAACAACAGTATACAAGGCATATTGACATTAGAGAGAGGTATAAAGCAATCACAGCTGATGATTGGGAGGGCTGAGACAACAACGGGTAAACAGCTAAGACAACAACAACGGGTAAATGGCGATGAATGGGCAGAGAGGGTCAGTTAGCTACACACAGGGCCTGAGTTCGAGGCTGGGGCCGACAGATATACAAAAGGAAGTACCGTGTTAATGAACAGTCCAGTAGGTATCAACTGTGTAGCCGAGTGATCATAGGTTCCAATAAGCAGCAATGGACGAAACAGGGAGCCGCTCGGCAGTCGTCACTACGCTAGGCAAGCGGGAGACACGGTGCTCAGAGAGTTAGCGGCCCAGGGCTAGTAGCTAGGTCCACACCGACATCAACAATGCAGAGGCCGGTTGAGAGCACATTGGCAGAAATATGTCAGCAGACCAGTCGTGATGCATCGGCGGGTATCAGTCGTTATGGAACTGGGCATTAACTACTAATACCCAGTTGCAACCTCTCCAAACCAGGTGTCAAAAATCTCATACTATACCACACAAATATTACACACCAAATATTTCCCCCTTTAATCAGAACTCTGACATTCACAAAACCCAATCTAACTGAGCAGACACAGTGTTTAATTTGATGATGTCCCAATCACTTTATTTTAGTGTCCATTCTCTTAAATTAACTGTACATACTGTATGAGCGTCAATAAAGGTCACATCAAACTATTAAAGTAATGCAGTGTGGGCCAGGGCCGGACCGAGCCTTTTGGGGGCCCTAAGTGATATTTGGCGATATTTGGTCACATTCCTGCGTTTCATTCCTGCAATTTCAAGCACATTTTATAGATTTCTTCACATTTTGTCATGGGACAGAGAACATTTTGCAGTTTGAAAACAAATGTCATGCCATTCTACACACATTGCCATGAGGTGGAGAGACAATTGTGCAGTTTTAAAGCTAATTTCCTGCAATTAAACACATTTTTACCATGGGGTGATGAGAAACCTTTGCAATTTCAAAGGTAATATCCTGCAATTCTACACAGTTTGCCATGAGGTGGAGAGACAATGTTGCTGTTTTAATGCTAATTTCCTGCAATTCTACACGTGGCCATCACTTATGCCATATTCATATGATATCCGAGTGAGAGTGACTAACAAAATTAATGGGCGTAACTGAAGGTCAGGGTCAGTGGGCACATGCCCTGTGTGCTCGGAAGGAAATTTGTTGATTACTACAAGGTTTAGATAGCTGGCTAGACTTTCTAAGCAATACAACATTTTTTAACTGACATCGGCTAATTGAGTGATTGTCAGTGACTGACATAACAAGTGGGAAACTGCTGATGCACTTCTAAATTTCACCTTGTGTATTCTACTTTTCTAACTCAAAAGTAAGTATTTTTTTTGGGGGGGGGGGGGGGGGGGCGTTTAGCAGCCGCAGGGCCCTAGGTGCAGTGGCAACACTGGTGTTGGGTTATTTTACACATCTTTATGTGTAATTCAGTTTACTTATAAGGGTCAAATATAAATCACATTAACAAGGTTATCCTTTCTTCTCCAGAAAGTGTTTGTTTACAGTACATAGACACTTTACAAGGTTTGAGGCAACATAGCAAATGCACTGTCCTCATTTATTGGTCCTGGGGCAGTTTGGAGTTTGAACCATAATAATTGTTTGGATTGTGTTAGGTTAAGCCACAGATCCTGCACCAAGGGGCCATCTCACCCGTGAGTTGGGATTATCCAGAAGCTATTTAGACTGAATTGGTTCAAAAGAGGCTATAAGGATAATCAAAAAAGCTATTAATGGCAGTCAGTCGGGCAACCTATGGCGTGTGATCAAAAAGAAGAGGAGTTAAATGAGCAAATAAGCATACCTCTACACCCCCTTTACAGATATCTTTACACTCAATTTATGAAATTAGCCATAGGAACAGATATTTTGGATTCAGGTCTCAATCTCTCAACCAAAAATCTAAAGAATAGGACTAAATTAAATCAAATATTAAATGCAGTTCAAATAAGATGGAGATGTGAATCCAACATATACATCATTAACTTGTAAATTACATTTTAAATCAACCAAAGCTTGAAACCAAAATCTTATCTGTATTGCCTATTTTTTGTTGAATCCTGGGTAGAATTGAGGCAATAGCTGTTGATGACTTTGCAAATGTTATGTAAGCCAAAATAACATTATTGATGATGCTCTGACAGTTACACCTACGCTATGGAATGACTTAGATAGAAGCAGTAAATCTATTTCATTTTTAAGTGGAGATCTTGCAGCAGTCATTCTCACATTAGCACAATGGTAATAGTCAGTAAAAAAATATCAAAACTAAGCAGCGCTAGGCATAGTTAAAACCCTGGATGGGAGACCAAAGGGATAGCTGTAGATATAGTCATTCTTCAGTAGGAGGTTTTTTTCTGATAGTACATATAATGTTAAACATCTGACGTTGTTTCAAAAGTACAAATTCCAACTTTTTTAAACAATATTAGTTGAAAATTGGTTGCCATGATAAAAGAAAATCCTGTGGTTGAAATTTCACCATAACACGTTGATGACTTTTTGCATATCCAGTGTATTGTACACAGATTCCACGTCACAATGCACTGACAAACTGTGTTAAAACAATGTTGATTCAACCAGTTTGTGCCCAGTGGGGAGGCAGTCCTCATTACATAATATGAATATCAATTACTGTATTGACCACACCTGTGGTAACAGATGTTGAATGTGAGGGTAAAATGTTGTGTTCTTGTTTTAATTCTTTATAAGGTGTCTTATTAGATACTAGTTACAAGAGATTTAAGGAAATCAAAACGTACATACTGTGAATTATAAATCATGCTTTATGCTCTATTATCACAGGCAGTGAAAATATAAAACGCTTTCCAACCACTATAAATCTACTCTCGCTTTATAGTCTGAAAATGCTGAGTCATCACTTGAAAGGAAAGTACCCATGTCATGTATTTAGTATCTTGGCCTGTTGAACATTGTCCAATATTTTCTGTTGATTAAATATTGATTTCTATACATTTTTGGAACACCATGAAAAATGCTTCCTTGAGTAATATTATGCAAGGCGAAGCAGGTATCCAGTCAGCTTGAGGAGATTTTTATTCAGTGTTTTGAGGTAAAGAATAAGGTTATTATACTGTGCATTATGTTTACCTATGCACGTCTACCAGTTTTAGCTATATGATTATTCCGAAAGATTGCTTGAAAGTACCTATCCTGAACAGACATTAAGCTCCACAAAATGTAATTTTCACTGCAATAAGTCCTTAAGCAATCACGTATGAGAAAGATGACAATTTTCAAAAGTGGATCTGATTTGCTTGCCATGCTTATCGAAATGCTCCTCATCAAATTGGTTTGGTTTCTTTGAATGGGAAATAATTACATTTGTTCACTGCAGGGTTAACATTGATTTAATATGAAATAGTTAAATAGGAGGCAGATGGTGACAGTTAGATGGAGGACCTTGAATTTAAATTCTCTGCTATCTATAGTCCGCTATATTCTCTGTCTCTGTACACAAATGAGATCATGATAGTAAAATGTTCAATTTAGAAGACCTACAGTATGGAGACATGTTCTTAGATAGATTCACTTTGTTAAATGGAACATTTCTCTGGTTATTGCAAATGTTATGACCTTGTCTAAAACAAATTGTCACAATGAATATTCAACCTCTGATTCTGCCCCTACAGAAACCCATTCTGTCAAATACCAATGTAATAGTGTCAAAGCTCACGTTAAGTTAGGACATTATCAATCTCCCATAGCACCTACCTGTGGTTTCCCTATATTATGACTTAATTTGCTGTCTTTATTTCAGTACCAAAGCATACGTTCGATTATGAATGTGCAAAAGCCAATCTTGGGAAAACGATACTCCATAGTATAGCCGTAGCTTGGATGTTACATTATTTTCATATTTTTAATTACATATTTAGAAGTGCCTCATTTATTTGTTCATCACATGGTTCTGCTTGACATTTCACTATTTTCATTATTTGACCTTGAACTTGATATTGATAACCATTTTGTAATGGTGTTTGTCTTGTGGAGTAAAAAAAGGGCAGCCCGAACACAGCATTTGGATTAACAAGCTGCCACCTGGATAAAAGCAGTTATCGGTCAGTGCTGGGTGATTCAGAAAGCAGCACAGAGACCAGACAGAAGACAGACCTCGCTCAGTTGTACCACCGTTACCTGGGGAGAGGTCAGGCTGCTACCGGGAAACTGAAACCCTGCTCGGTAGTGATGGGAAAACTAGGCTTTCTGAGCAAGTTGACATTTATTGTCATGAGTCTTGTCGTAGAGACAGAATTGAGCGATTTCCCCGTTAGATAAGCCAGCTGCAAAGACAAAATTTGCTTTATATAAAAATGTATTATAACAAAAAATGTGCTTTTTGGTGTTAATTTAAGGTTAAGGTTAGGTGGTTGAGGTTAGGGTTAGGGTTAAAATCAGATTTTATGACTTTGTGGCTGTGCTAGCTAATGATCACTCTGCAGAGCTGCCTCCAGAACAAGTTTCATGACGAAAAACGCTAACTTGCGCTTTCTGAAGGATTTCACCAAATTCTGCTGAAAAACAGGTCTGAGCTTTAAAAACAATGCATATTAGTGGCATCTGCTGGAAAACAATAAATACCAACATTTGATATTTAGTCGCTAGTGGAAGTCTACACCACTTGCAGAGTATTCATAACCTACACATTTTGAAAGTGGAAGAAAATGATAGAAATTTTTGCAAAATAATACTCTTATAATTAAGATGTCTTGATTGCATAGGTCTTCACACTCAAGTTAACTTGATGGAAGCACCTTTGGTAGCCATTACATCTGGTAGCCATTACATTTTGAATAAGATTCTACCAACTTTGCACAGCTCTTAGGGCAAAATATATCCATTGTTTTTTTCTAAATGGCTCAAGCTCAGAAAATTGGTTGGGAATAATTCATGACAGCAATATTCAAAAGAAGATTTAAGTCGGGACTAGACAGTTCAGGAACACTTACCACCTCTTTGAAAGTAGCAGGCAATTGTCGCATCTATTTTATGTGCAAACTTTCTAAATGTCAACAAAAACAAGTTAAAGGGATACTTTAGGATTTTGGCAATGAAGCCATTTATGTACAGAGTCAAATGAACTCGTAGATTCCATTTTATGTCTCTGCGTGAAGTTGCTAACTAGAGTTAGCGCAATTGCTAACTAGTGTTAGCATGCAAGTAGATTCCATAAACGTCCAGCCATTGCGCTAACACTAGTTAGAATTTGCATGTGAAACTACGTCTAACTTTCTTAATACTGGATGCAGACACATACAAATTGTATTCATGAGTTCATATGTCTATGAGGAAGTAGATAAAGCACTTCAATGATAAAATCCCCAAATATCCCTTTAATGGAAAAACAGCTATTGACTCCACAGACTTTTATATCTACACAGTGAATGGAGCCTAAATTGACCGAGGCCCCTCATAGATACCATGCAATTTGGATTGATGACAAGTTGTCATTTAAAATACATGTAGATGAGCAAACACAGATGTGGATAATTAAATTGGGCTTCTACAGAAATAGATTTTAGTAGAAGAGTATTATTATGTTGACTTTGTCAGCCTTGGACTATGGTGACGTGATCTATATGAACGCAGCTGCCACTTCTGTAAAACCATTGGATGCTGTTTGCCATAGTGCACTACACTTTATTATGGGTGACTGATATTGTGCACATCACTGTAATCTGTATCAGAAAGTAGTCTGGTTGTCTCTGAAAATGAGGAGAACATAACATTGCCTTTTGTTAATTTATAAAGCTCTCATTCAAAAACGACATATTACCTCATATCGCTGCTAACCTACAGAAGTACAAAATACCTTACTCGCTCACAGGAATAGCTAACTCTTGGAATTCCTTGTCGCCTCCGAATTATGGACTTTAGTTTTTATGTGTGTACTTGGAACAAATTTCTGAATAGCCCATGATTGGGCACTAGTGCCTTTCGGGTATTTTAAGGTATTGGGGAGTAATTGATGGCATGTAATTAGTTATATTACCAGCAAAAATATTGTTGTAGAGATTACAGATACTTTTGAAAAACTAGATGATTACTTTTTCGATTTTAAATTCAGAAAGGATGTTTAAAAATATATATAACAATATGACACCTTTCTGTTTTCCTCAATAACAGAAAAAAGGTGCAAGTTTAAGTTTGCTCCACGTGAGCGAGTCTGACCACAAGTCGGAGACCACTATGATGACACACCAAATACATTAGATTGATCATTTTTGTCTTCTTCTAATGCCTCTTAAGGGAAAATGTATCCAAAAATAACTGAAAGTAATCAGATGACATTATTGAGTTTGGGGAATCCAAAACTTACGTTACAATTTTGGACAGGTAACTAGTAACTGTAACGGATTACATAAAAAACAATTATAATAATACCCAACCCTGTTGGTAAATGTACATGTTTTTTTATCATTTGTATTTTTGTATTGTTTTATTTCTCATGCACCTGCCTGTCACGCCTTGGTCATTGTATTTTGTGTTTTCGTTATATATTTGGTCAGGCCAGGGTGTGACAGGGGTTTATGTTATTGTATTTCGTATTGGGGTTTGTAGTATTTGGGATCGCGGCTGATTAGGGGTGTTGTATAGGCTTGGCTGCCTGAGGCGGTTCTCAATCAGCAGTCAGGTGATTCTCGTTGCCTCTGATTGGGAACCGTATTTAGGTAGCCTGAGTTTCGCTTTGTCTTTCGTGGGTGATTGTTCCTGTCTCTGTGTAGTGTTCACCAGATAGGCTGTAATAAGTTTCACGTTCCGTTTGTTGTTTTTGTATTTATTAGTTATTTCATGTATCGTCACGATTTTCTTCATTAAAGACATGAGTAACCACCACGCTGCATTTCGGTCCGACTCTCTTTCGACAAACGAAGAACACCGTTACAGAATCACCCACCACATACGGACCGAGCGGCGTGGTAACAGGCAGGAAAAGCGAAAGGAGGACGTTATGGACAGCAATGGCATGGAGTATACGACGTGGGAGGAAATCGACAGGTGGGCGGCCGACCCAGAGAGAGTGCAGGAGCCCGCATGGGATTCGCTAGAACAGTGCGAAGAAGGCTATAGGCGAATGGAGTTGGAGAAACAGACACGGCGGCGCAGAGCGAAACCCGAGAGTCACCCCAAAAAATGTATTGGGGGGGGGCTCAGAGGGAGAGTGGCTGAGCCAGGAGATGGACCTGAGCCAACTCTCCTTGTTCATCGTGAGGAGCCAAGGAGGAGACCAGAACCAGAGCCGGTGTTAGAGGTGAGCGAAGCAGAGACTGTGAAGGAGTTAATGGGGAAAGTGGAGTGGAGAGTAATGAGGGAGTTGCTAGCTTGGTGCTATAGATATCATATTCGTCCGACGGATCGTGTCGGGGATTTGATGGCACCTGAGTTAGCGCTCCATACTCGTCCTGAGGTGCGTGTTAGTCGGCTGGTGAAGTTGGTGCCAGCCTCACGCACCAGGCCTCCTGTGCACATCCCTAGCCTTGCACATCCTGTGCCACCTCCACACACCAGTCCTCCGGTAGCAGCTCCCCGCACCAGGCTTCCTGTGCGTGTCCTCGCTCCAGTATCACCAGTGCCCGCACCACGCATCAGGCCTACAGTGCGCCTCGCCTCTCCTGCGCTGTCGGAGCCTCCCGCCTGTTCAGCACAGCCAGAGCCTTCCTTCCCTCCTGCGCTGTCGGAGTCTCCCGCCTGTTCAGCACAGCCAGAGCCTTCCTTCCCTCCTGCGCTGCCGGAGCCTCCTGCCTGTTTGAAGCAGCCTGAGCTGCCAGTCTGCAAGGAGCTGCCAGTCTGCAAGGAGCTGCCAGTCTGCAAGGAGCTGCCAGTCTGCAGGGAGCTGTCAGTCTGCAGGGAGCTGTCAGTCTGCAAGGAGCTGTCAGCCTGCATGGAGCAGTCAGAGCTGTCAGTCTGCAAGGAGCTGCCAGTCTGCAGGGAGCTGTCAGTCTGCAAGGAGCGGTCAGTCTGCAAGGAGCTGTCAGTCTGCAAGGAGCTGTCAGCCTGCATGGAGCAGTCAGAGCTGTCAGTCTGCAAAGAGCTGCCAGTCTGCAAGGAGCTGTCAGCCTGCATGGAGCAGTCAGAGCTGTCAGTCTGCATAGAGCAGCTAGATCTGCCAGTCAACCAGAATCTTCCAGATCTGCTAGTCAACCAGAATCTTCCAGATCTGCTAGTCAACCTGAATCTTCCAGATCCGCCAGCCTACCGGAGCCTACTACCTACCTGAGCTTCATGTCAGTACTGGGCTTCATCTCAGTACTGGGCTTCCTCTCAGTACTGGGCTTCCTCTCAGTACTGGGCTTCCCCTCAGTTCCGGGCTGCCCCTCAGTTCCGGGCTGCCCCTCAGTTCCGGGCTGCCCCTCAGTCCCGAGCTGCCCCTCAGTCCCGAGCTGCCCCTCAGTCCCGAGCTGCCCCTCAGTCCCGAGCTGCCCCTCAGTCCCGAGCTGCCCCTCAGTCCCGAGCTGCCCCTCAGTCCCGAGCTGCCCCTCAGTCCCGAGATGCCCCTCAGTCACGAGCTGCTCCTTAGTTCTGTGGGGTTCTGGGTGAGGACTATTAGGCCATGGTCGGCGGCGAGGGTGGATTATCCCAGGACGCGAAGGGGAGGAACTAGGACATTAATGAAGTGGGGTCCACGTCCCGAGCCGGAGCCGCCACCATGGACAGATGCCCACCCGGACCCTCCCTATGGTTTTGAGGTGCGTCCGGGAGTCCGCACCTTGGGGGGGGGGGGGGGGGGGGGGGGTTCTGTCACGCCTTGGTCATTGTATTTTGTGTTTTCGTTATATATTTGGTCAGGCCAGGGTGTGACAGGGGTTTATGTTATTGTATTTCGTATTGGGGTTTGTAGTATTTGGGATCGCGGCTGATTAGGGGTGTTGTATAGGCTTGGCTGCCTGAGGCGGTTCTCAATCAGCAGTCAGGTGATTCTCGTTGCCTCTGATTGGGAACCGTATTTAGGTAGCCTGAGTTTCGCTTTGTCTTTCGTGGGTGATTGTTCCTGTCTCTGTGTAGTGTTCACCAGATAGGCTGTAATAAGTTTCACGTTCCGTTTGTTGTTTTTGTATTTATTAGTTATTTCATGTATCGTCACGATTTTCTTCATTAAAGACATGAGTAACCACCACGCTGCATTTCGGTCCGACTCTCTTTCGACAAACGAAGAACGCCGTTACACTGCCTTGATTGTTGTAATTTGTATGATATCACTGGTTCCTTATTGTGTATTTTCTGCATTTTTGGGAAGCAGGGCTCCCTTGGAAAATATACATTTGTCTCAATGGGACTTCCCTGATTAAATAAAGGTTAAATCAAATATAGAAAACGTGAAAAATGTTCAAGATAGCATGCAAAGGTCGCCGGTTAATCTGAGCAGAATCTTGAACAGGATTGATCACCATGTACTATTAATGCAATCTCAATCGTAATTCAGGTCATTTGGTTATGCTATTAGATGAAGCATATGATAACGCATTCAGTTGTTGTATAAATTAACTAAATAACTGACATAATTGTCCCATATGAACTTTGTTGTTCTTTTAAATGGTTAAAAGCGCTATGATAACACATTTAGGTGACAACTAAACCAAAAATCTGACATTGTTTTTGCATTGAAATTTGGTTAAGAGCGTACACTCTTACAAAAAAGGTGCTATTTAGAACCTAAAGGGGTCTTTCGGCTGTCCCCATAGGAGAACCCTTTTGAAGAACCCTTTTTGTTTCCGGGTAGAACCCTTTTGGTTCCAGGTAGAACCCTTTTGTGTTCCATTTAGAACCCTTTCTACAGAGGGTTATACATAGAACCCAAAAGGGTTCAACCTGAATCCCAAAAAGATTCTCGTGTGGGGACAGCCAAAGAACCCTTTTGGAACCCTTTTTTCTAAGAGTGTAGTGATAACACATTCGGAATTCAACAAACTTTTGGCTGTGTTTTTGAGTGGTGAATATACAGTAGCTTGTAAACTCATTGATTAACATCTCAACCAAATATGACCTAATTGTCCATCTTGAAATGACATGGTGTGCCCAATGGGGAGCATTACCACAGTAGACAAAATAAGTGATCAAAAGACATATTTTTCACTGGTGGAGCCTTCTTGTGTTGTAGCCTGGGTGCAAAATAAATACATAAAATGCTGTCAAAATAAAACCCTTGAAAAAAATGCCCTAAAAAAAATCGGAATCTTGTCAGTGTTGTCATGAGTCATAAAGACAAACATAATTTGGGCATATGTTGCTGAATACAAAGTGAGCTACATTTCTAACTTATAGTATTTCCGATGTGTCATTGGCTCACCACAAAAAAAATTGCTGGAGTAGCTACAGGCAGCTTCAAGGCAACCAGAAAGTTTGAACCAATTGTTGTATGCCGCTTGTGCACTTTTAAAATGTTATCTTAAGATAGCTAGGTGGGACAACCACATATCACAGTCATAGTACTTTTTTCCTCAATAAAGCATCTATCAGCAATGTCAGAACTAGTAAGGGGGAAAATAGTAAATTGCGAGTGTTAATTCACAAAATGATTTTTGGTGTGTGAGGGGGGGGGGGGTGAGGGGGTGAGAAGGGTGTGTTAGGGGGGTGAGAAGGGTGTGTTAGGGGAGTGCTGTGGGATTATTTTAGATCATCTTTGAAGAGGTAAGGTTTCAGATGATAGCTATATGATTATTCCGAAAGATTGCTTGAAAGTACCTATCCTGAACAGACATTAAGCTCCTCAAAACGTAATTTTCACTGCACTAAGTCCTTATCAAATCACGTATGAGAAAGATGACCATTTTCAAAAGTGGATCTGATTTGCTTGGCATGCTTCAGAAGATGGGCAGGGTCTCTGCTGTCCTAGCTTCAGGGGGAAGCTGGTTCCACCATTGGGTTGCCAGGACAGAGAACAGCTTGGACCTGGCTGAGCGGGAGCTACCCTTCCGTAGGGGTGGGAGGACCAAGAGACCAGATGTGGCAGAACCGAGTACTCGGGTTGGGGTTTTGGGTTTGAGCAGAGCCTGAAGGTAGGGAGGGGCAGTTCCTTTTGCTGCTCCGTAGGCAAGCACCATGGTTTTGTAGTGGATGCAGAAGAGCAGGGTGAGATTGGAGAATCTAGGAAGGTTAAACACCAGGCTGGCTGCAGCATTCTGGATAAGTTACAGGGGTTTGATGGCACAAGCGAGGAGCCCAGCAAACAGCGAGTTGCAGTAGTCCAGATGGGAGATGACAAGTGCCTGGGTTAGGACATGCACCGCTTCCTATGTGAGGTAGGGTCATACTCTACAGATGTTGTAGAGCATGAACCTGCAGGAGCAAGTCACTGTTTTGACGTTTGCAGAGAACGATGGTGGTGTCCAGGGTCAGGCCAAGGTTCTTTAAACTCTGGGAGGGGGACACCATTGAGTTGTAAACCGTGATGGAGAAGTCTTGGAGGTGGCAGGCCTTCCCCGGGAGGAAGAGCAGCTCCGTCTTGTCGAGGTTGATCTTGAGGTGGTGGGCCGACATCCAAGCTGAGATATTCGCCAGGCACGCAGAGTTGCATGTCACTGGGGTGTCAAAAGGGGGAAGGAGAAAAGTAGTTGAATTTCATCTGAATAGCAATGATAAATTATATGAACATATGATGGAGCCGAGTGACTTGGTGTATAAAGAGAAGAGGAGAGGTCCCAGAAACCAGGTAGGAGAAGAGGAGAGGTCCCAGCCTGCCAGGTAGGATGCAATCCAAGAGTGTGCAGAGCCTGAGACGCCCAGCCCTGAGGGTGGAGAGGAGAATGTAATGTTTGATGGTGTTGAAGGCAGCGGATAGATCTAGGAGGATGAGAACAGAGGAGAGTCAGCATAGGCAGTGCGGAGAGCATGACACAGAGAAGAGCAGTCTCAGTTGAGTGACCCGCCTTGAAGCCTGACTGGTTAGGGTCAAGAAGCTCGTTCTGAGAGAGATGGCAAGAGACTTGGTCAGAGACCGCAAGAAAGAAGATACCAGTCCTTAGTTCTTGAGGTAAGAAGGGTCAAGTGTTGGTTTCTTGAGGAGGGGAGCGACTCAGGCCATTTTAAAGTTAGAGGGGACGCAGCCAGTGGTCAGGGATAAGTTGATGAGGGAAGTGAGGAACGGAATAAGGTCTCCTTTGTCGGTTGGCCGGACCTCAATAGTCGCAGGATTTCATCTGGAGAGAGGGGAGAAGGAGGTCAAATCGTAGGGTAGTTCTGTGAGATTGGGACCAGTGGACTCAATAGGCAGAATGGATGTCATCAACCTTCTTTTTAAAGTAGTTGACAAAGTCGTCCACAGAGAGAGAGGATGGAGGATTAAAGGGGGAAGAGTAGGTGAAAAAGAGATTCCTAGGGATAGAGGCAGAAGCTTGAAATTGATAGAAAGTTAACAGTGCACAAGTGACATACAGCAATTGGTTCAAACTTTCTGGTTGCCTTGAAGCTGCCTGTAGCTACTCCAGAAATCCTTTTGTGGTGAGCCAAAGACACATCAGAAATTCTATATGTTGGAAATGTAGCTCACTTTGTATTCAGCAACATATTCCCAAATTATGTTTGTCTTTTTGATTCATGACAGCAATGACAAGCTTCTGATTTTTGAAACACAATTCATCAGGATTGGCTGTATGGATGTTTAAGTGATGTTTTGCAAATAACAATAAACACCTCACTGTCAACTAGGGATGAGAGCACTTCCCTGGAGTGAAAGAAAATGTGTACACCAAAGTGAGCAAAAAGACAAGAACTTGCTATTTTAATTGGAAATATGCACTGTCAAAAAAGCTTTAAGGCAATTTCAAGGTAACAGAATGACGCTGAGACTACGATTTTCGCTTTAAAATGTATGCCAAACAAAAACCATTGATTGCATAGTTAAACAAACAATAAAACTCTATGCACAATGGCTGCTTTAAATAATTTCCACTCATCATTTTACAAAAACACATTTACTCGAATAACAGTGCAGATATAAAGTTTG
This sequence comes from Oncorhynchus kisutch, assembly GCF_002021735.2. NCBI lineage: Eukaryota > Metazoa > Chordata > Actinopteri > Salmoniformes > Salmonidae > Oncorhynchus > Oncorhynchus kisutch. Next base: position 60,062,307 of record NC_034190.2, on the reverse strand, counting down.
GTAAGAGAATGACCGTAAAATCTCCCTCAGAAAGGCAGAGTGAGTGATTTTGAACAATGTTAATATCTCTGCCGTTTTTGAAGTCATGCACCCTTCCGTCCTTGACTTTCCTAAATAAGTCTATTTAACGCAAGTATGTTGTTAGAATTTGTGTTATAAGCAGTTTTAAGAGTTTTACTAAAGCGCCAAAAAGTGACTTTTTCAGCTACACCTACAGTCACATGCAGGTAAGAAATGATGATTTCTATATAGTATCAAATCGAGCATATTCTAAAGTTTCCAAAACATGTGCCATTGACAAATAACTCTCAAAATTGAAGAGATGAGCTCTATTTCAAAATATAACTTTTTTCAAGAATAACCACTGTTCCATGCGCTACATACATGAGCACGGACAACAGATAGCCTACAGTACTATCAAGTACTGAAACTGCTATTGTGCTATTTGAAATAATAACTTCCTTGTATTCTAATGATGTCCAAGACCTTCATAAACACAACCAAATTATACTTTTTCCAATAGCATAAATGGAAAATATTTCTTAGACTGTTTGAGTCCACCCCCAAAAAGGCCTTTCTAGTGTTAAATATCTGCTCTTAATTAAGATTCAAAGATGTCTGCAGAAAGAATGGGGTGTCAGCTATGATATGACACCTTGTCACCTTGACAATCTCTCTTGGTTATTGAGCTACATACTGTAAGTAAAGTGGCCTAACACCCGGTAACAGAATGATGGAAACAGAAAAACATCATGGGTCTTTGATCTGTACTACAGTATATAGAAATGCATAATGATGAATGTCATTCTCTTCATGGTGATGTATCCTGAATAGGTAGAACAATGTAATATCCTCCTTTACATATTTGGGTATTATTCTACACTCTGGCTATTCTAATGAGTTCCGGCCCCAAACAAGAATTAATCATTACCAATCATTGACTTGTATGTTTCACAAGTTTAGACATCACAGTACAGCATTGTAGAAGAAAACACTGTACAGTACAGCACAGTATAGTCCAGTACAGTAGAGTTTAGTATAGTAGAGTTTAGTACAGTACGTAAAGTACAGTACAGTAATTTATACAGTACTCTACTTTAATGTACTGTACTGTACTAAACTCTACACTACAGTACCGTACTGTATATATTGTACTGACCTATACTCTACTTTTAAACATCCATGGACGTCCGGTGTCAGTCAGTGCTCAGTGGGTGAAGAGGCTGGTTACAGTAATTGGAAAGAGTGGGGGCTCATGGGTAGGTGTCTGTAAGAGCGCGGAGAGGTTACATTAACTGGAGAGAGAGAGAGAGAAGCGAGAGACGGAGAGAAAGAGGGAGATAGAGAGGGAGGGATTGTCCAGACAGTTTTCACACTCTTGCTTTGACCACCACATGACAGAAAGAGAAAGAAAACAGTTAAACATAACAATAATAAGCTGAACATAACAGCATGCCAGGAAGGGAGGAAAGTAGAAGGTGACCTAACTGTGGTTTGTGATTACTATGATTTCCCATTGTAACCAATTCAGTTACAGTCATCTGTTACGGATTTTTCTGTCACTCTGTTACCTATTTGGTATCAGAATGATGCGTTTTAATCACTTAATAAATCCCAAACCAAATTGTTATCAGTAAAAACACTGTAACTAATTGGTAGGTCTATCTTTACTTGTTTCTTCTGTGAACATTCATTATCCTCCCGACCCTTGAGGAAGATGAATTAGAAAATATCTTAGATATTTTTGGAAACAGAATGACAAGACACTGGGCAATATTTCTTAAGGCCAATAATGTCTGCGAAACTAAATATAAATATTAGAATAGGGATCTTTACTTACATTAAGGGTCTTTAGTTACTACATTACTGTGTTTTGATGTATTTCTTAATACCTTTACCCACCTTGGTACACTTTAGATGACACCCAGTGTCAAAACAGCTGACATAACTTAATATGGTCATAACACTGTCATGGACCCATACATTTACACCTGTTGTGACATATACTGCGTTATTTTATGGCTGGTTATGACACTTACATAAGAGTGTCAAAACCCACATTTATTTAAATGAGAATTTTCACTGCCAAGAAGTTTCCTTTCAGTTGAAAGTTTGTTTCTTAAATCCTTTGTTGTTGTTGTTGTTGTAGTAACGTCTGTCATTAAATGAAGACAAGGTGCAGCGTGGTAGGCATACATTTTCTTTATTAAAATGTTCCACCAAAAAAAACAATAAACAACTCAACGAACAAAAAGCTTAGGAGTGCAACCCATGCAACAAACAAAGACAAGATCCCACAACAGAAGGTGGTAAAAAGAGCTGCCTAAGTATGATCCCCAATCAGAAACAATGATAGACAGCTGCCTCTGATTGGGAACCATACTCGGCTAACAAAGAAATATAAACATAGATTTCCCCCCCTAGTCACAGCCTGACCTACCAAATAGAGAATTTAAAGGATCTCTAAGGTCAGGGCGTGACAGTTGTAATGAATTCTTTACATTCATGTTTTTTTTCATCATACTTTAAATAACTTGTAGAAAATACACTTTATGATACTGTCATTAAGCATTATGATCAGTGGTGGAAAACATATGCAATTGTCATACTTGAGTAAAAGTAAAGATACCTTAATAGAAAAGGACTCAAGTAAAACAGAAAGTCACCCAGTAAAATACTACTTGAGTAAAAGTCTAAATGTATTTGGTTTTTAAATATACTTAAGTATCGAAAAAGTAAAGTAAAAATAATTAATAATTCCTTATATTAAGCAAACCAAACGGCACAATTTTCCTGTTTTTTATTTATGGATAGCCAGAGGCACACTCCAGCACTCAGACATAATTTACAAATTAAGCATTTGTGTTTAGTGAGTCCGCCAGATCAGAGGCGGTAGAGATGACCAGGGATGTTCTCTTGATAAGTGTCAGATTTTTTTTTTAAATCTGTCCTGCTAAGCATTCAAAATGTAGCGAATACTTTTGGGTGTCATTATTTTCTGTAGGAATGTAGTGAAGTAAAAGTAAAAGTAGTCAAAAATATAAAGAGTAAAGTAAACTACAGATACCCCCCCAAAAAGTTTTAACCATGTTTTGAGGCTCAGTGTTAGTGTTTACAATTTCATTTTTGCAATCAATTAAGTAAACAAGATTATATTTAGGGGTTCTGATGGAGTAACATAACCCCTCGGAAAGTATTCAGAACCCTTGACTTTTTCCACATTTTGTTACGTTACAGACTTATTCTAAAATGGATTCAATTTTTTTTCATCAATCGACACACAAAATACCCCATAATGAAAAATCTAAAACTGGTTTGTAGAATTTTAAAAAATGTATTAAAAAAAATAAACAAATATTTACATAAGTATTCAGACGATTTACTCAGTACTTTGGCAGCGATGACAGCCTTGAGTGTTCTTGAGTATGAGGCTACAATCTTGTCACACCTGTGTTTGAGGAGTTTCTCCCATTCTACAATGCAGATCCTCTCAAGCTCTGTCAGGTTGGATGGGGAGTGTCGGTGCACAGCTATTTTCAGGCCTCTCCAGAGATGTTCGATCAAGTTCAAGTCCGGGCTCTGGCTGGGCCACTCAAGGACATTCAGAGATGTGTCCCGAATTCACTCCTTCGTGGTCTTGGTTGTGTGTTTAGGGCTGTTTTCCTGTTGAAAGGTGAAACTTGGCCCCAGTCTGAGGTCCTGAGCACTCTGGAGCAGGTTTTCATCAAGGATCTCTCTGTACTTTGCTCCATTAATGTTTCCCTCAATCCTGATTAGTCTACAAGTCCCTGCCACTGAAAAATATCCCCACAGCATGATGCTGCCACCACCATGCTTCACCGTAGGGATGGTGCTAGGTTTCCGTCATACGTGATGCTTGGCATTCAGGTCAAAGAGTTCAATATTGGTTTCATCAGACCAGAGAATCTTGTTTCTCATGGTCTGAGAGTCTTTAGGTACCTTTTGGCAAACTCCAAGCGGGCTGTCATGTGCCTTTTACTGAGGAGTGGCTTCCGTCTGGCCTCTCTCCCATGAGGCCTAATTTGTGGTGCTGCAGATGGTTGTCCTTCTGGAAGGTTCTCAAATCTCCACAGAGAAACTCTGGAGCGCTGTCAGAGTGACCATCGGGTTCTTGATCACCTCCCTGACCAAGGCCCTTCTCCCCCGATTGCTCAGTTTGGCGGGGTGGCCAGCTCTAGGAAGAGTCTTGGTGGTTACACATTTCTTCCATTTAAGAATGATGGTGGTCACTGTGTTCTTGGGGACCTTCATTGCTGCAGACATTTTTTGGTACCCTTCCCCAGATCTGTGCCTCGACACAATCATGTCTCGGAGCTCTACGGACAATTCCTTTGATCTCATGTCCAGTCAATTGAATTTACCACAGGTGGACCCAATCAAGTTGTATAAACATCTCAAGTGTCACGTTCTGACCTTATTTCCTTTGTTTTGTCTTTGTTTTAGTATGGTCAGAGCGTGAGTTGGGGTGGGTAGTCTATGTTTGTTTTTCTATGTTGTATTTTGCGTTTGGCCTGGTATGGTTCTCAATCAGAGGCAGGTGTCGTTAGTTGTCTCTGATTGAGAATCATACTTAGGTAGCCTTTTCCCACCAGTGTTTCGTGGGTGATTGTTTTCTGTGTCTGTGTGTTCCACACAGAACTGTTTCATTTTTCGTTTCTGTCTTTCAATTTGTTATTTTGTATTTTCGTGCTCAGTGATTTTGTTCATTAAAACATGACGAACACGTACCACGCTGTGCATTGGTCCGATCTCCCATACTCCTCGTCAGAGGAGGACAAATCCCGTTACATCAAGGATGATCAACGGAAACAGGATGCTCAATTTCAAGTCTCTTAGCAAAGGGTCGGACGGTTAGGACATCTACTTTGTGCATGATACAAGTAATTTTCCCAACAATTGTTTACAGACAGATTATTTCACTTATAATTCAGTGTATCGCAATTCCACGTTCATCTGTACAAACAATAGTACGCAAGTATAAACACCATGGAACCACGCAGCCGCCATATCGCTCAGGAAGGAGACGCGTTCTGTCTCCTAGAGATGAATGTACTTGGTACAAAAAGTGCAAATCAATCCCAGAACAACAGCAAAGGACCTTGTGAAGATGCTGGAGGAAACAGGTACAAAAGTATCTATATCCACAGTAAAACAAGTCCTATATCGACATAACCTGAAAGGCCGCTCAGCATTGAAGAAGCCACGGCTCCAAAACCGCCGTAAAAAAGCCAGACTACAGTTTGCAACTGCACATTGGGACAAAGATTGTACTTTTTGGAGAAATGTCCTCTGCTCTAATGAAACAAAAATAGAACTGTTTGGCCATAATGACCATCGTTGACCATCGTTATGTTTGGAGGAAAAAGGGGACTGCTTGATTGCCAAAGAACACCATCCCAACCATGAAGGACGGGGGTGGCAGCATCATGTTGTGGGGGTGCTTTGCTGCAGGAGGGCTGGTGCACTTCACAAAATAGATGGCATCATGTGGAAGGACAATTAGGTGGATATATTGAAGCAACATCTCAAGACATCAGTCAGGAAGTTAAAGCTTGGTCGCAAATGGGTCTTCCAAATAAACAATGACCCCAAGCATACTTTCAAAGTTGTGGCAAAATGGCTTAAGGACAACAAAGTCAAGGTATTGGAGTGGCCATCACAAAGCAGTTTTAGAAGCTTCATAGTCTTTCTATCCAATACTACTAATACTGTGCATATATTAGCATCTGGGATAGAGTTAGAGGCAGTTTACTCTGGGCACCTTATTCATCCAAGCTACTCAATACTGCCCCCCTGTCACCAAGAAGTTAACAAATTATAGTTTTGGCAATTCGGTTAGGACATCTACTTTGTGCATGACACAAGTCACTTTTCCAAATGCCTGAAGGTTCCACATTCATCTTTACAAACAATAGTACGCAACTATAAACACCATGGGACCACACAGCCATCATACCGCTCAGGAAGGAGACGCGTTCTGTCTCCTAGAGATAAACGTACTTTGTTTTGCGAAAAGTGCAAATCAATCCCAGAACAACAGCAATGGACCTTGTGAAGATGCTGGAGGAAACAGGTACAAAAGTATCTATATCCACAGTAAAACGAGTCCTATATCAACATAACCTGAAAGGCCGCTCGGCAAGGAAGAAGCCACTGCTCCGAAATAGCCAGACTACGGTTAGAAACTACACATGGGGACAAAGATTGTACTTTTTGGAAAACGTCCTCTGGTCTGATGAAACAAGAATACAACTGTTTGGCCATAATGACCATCGATATGTTGGAAGGAAAAGGGGGGAGGCTTGCAAGCCGAAGAACACCATCCCAACCGTGAAGCAAGGGGGTGGCAGCATCATGTTGTGGGGGTGCTTTGCTGCAGGAGGGCTGGTGCACTTCACAAAATAGATGGCATTATGGGGTAGGAAAATTATGTGGATATATTGAAGCAACATCTCAAGACATCAGTCAGGAAGTTAAACCTTGGTCACAAATGGGTCTTCCAAATGGACAATGACCCCAAGCATACTTCCAAAGTTCTGGCAAAATGACCTAAGGACAACAAAGTACTGGAGTGGCCATCAAATGTATTGGAGTGGCAATCACAAAGCCCTGACCTCACTCCTATAGAAAATGTGTGGGCAGAACTGAAAAAGCATGTGCGAGCAAGGAGGCCTACAAACCTAACTCAGTTACACCAGCTCTGTCAGGAGGAATGGGCCAAAATTCACCCAACTTACTGTGGGAAGCTTGTGAAAGTTGTGAAAGGCTACCCGAAACGTTTGACCCAAGTTAAACAATTTAAAGGCAATGCTACCAAATACTAATTGAGTGTATGTAAACTTCTGACCCTCTGGGAATGTAGTGAAAGAAATAAAAGCTGAAATAAATCATTCTCTCTACTATTATTCTGACATTTTACATTCTTAAAATAAAGTGGTGATCCTAACTGACCTAACACAGGGAATTTTTACTTGGATTAAATGTCAGGAATTGTGAAAAACTGAGTTTAAATGTATTTGGCTAAGGTGTATGTAAACTTCTGACTTCAACCGTATATACACTACTGTTCAAAAGTTTGGGGTCACTTAGAAATGTCCTTGTTTTTGAAAGAAAAGCAATTTTTTTGTCCATTAAAATATCATCAAATTGATCAGAAATACAGCGTAGACATTGTTAATGTTGTAAATGCCTATTGTAGCTGGAAATGACAGATTCTTTATGGAATATCTACATAGGCATACAGAGGCTCATTATCAGCAACCATCACTCCTGTGTTCCAATGGCACGTTGCATTAGCTAATTCAAGTTTATAATTTTAAAAGGCTAATTGATCATTAGAAAATGCTTTTGCAATTATGTTAGTACAGCTGAAAACTGTTGTCCTGATTAAAGAAGCAATAAAACTGGCCTTCTTTAGACTAGTTGAGTATCTGGAGCATCAGCATTTGTGGGTTTGTTTACAGGCTCAAAATGGCCAGAAACAAAGGACTTTCTTCTGAAACTCGTCCATCTATTCTTGTTCTGAGAAATTATGGCTATTCCATGTGAGAAATTGCCAAGAAACTGAAGATCTCGTACAACATTGTGTACTACTCCCTTGACAGAACAGCGCAAACTGGCCCTAACCAGAATAGAAAGAGGAGTGGGAGGCACCGGTGCACAACTGAGCAAGAGGACAAGTACATTAGAGTGTCTAGTTTGAGAAACAGACGCCTTACAAGTCCTCAACTGGCAGCTTCATTAAATAGTACCCGCCAAACAACAGTCTCAACGTCAACAGTGAAGAGGCGACTCCGAGATGCTGGCCTTCTAGGCCGAGCTGCAATGAAAAGACACATCTTAGACTGGCCAATAAAAAGAAAACATTAATATGGGCAAAAGAACACAGACACTGGACAGAGGTACTCTGCCTAGAGGCCAGCATCCCGGAGTCGCCTCTTCACTGTTGACGTTGAGACTGGTGTTTTGTGCGATGACATTTGGTTTCAATATTATATTTATTTAATTAGAACACGATGTCTAGACTTTAGCTTTTAAATGTGAATTACCCCATTTTACCCTATTCTTAAAGAAAACATATCATTTAAAAGTTTTAAAAAATGCAGGTACCAATCCCAGATTACTTCTAAAATTATGTAATTGTTCACCAACAGATAAAATGTGTCCACAGATATGGAGTGTATCTGTAATGCTTAAGCAAAATTATCTGTACAGCTCACACTGCCAGTGCCAGCAGCATCAACTTTGTCATTCCCGAGGAGTGGTTCACAATGAACATTTCGTGTAAAAACCCGCAGTGGGTGAGTACATAAACCCCTCCATAGGCTACCATGGCCAAAACAGTGGCTTTCTGTTGCTTCTCTGTGGCGACCAGTAGGCTAAGCACTCCGCGTCCCTTCTCGTTGGTTGTTAAATAATTAATAAATTGCGTATGAAATCCTGAAAATCCCTTACTGTTTAGCTGGTCGGTTTGGTGTCCCGCTGTGGCACAAAGCGAAGCTTCTGCTGTGCCTCAAATGAATTTGACAGCCGTGGATGTGGTAGCCTACACCAAGTGCCAGTCAACCTCGGTTGAGCGCGCGCCATGGTTAAGATTTGAAGTGGATTATATCGTTTTGAGTAAACCTATTGTATTTATTTGGAACAAGAAAACATCTATCCGACTGAAATGTGTTCTCAGTTGACTACTTTCAGAGCCAAGTGAGTAACTCAAAAACTACGTGTCTATCACTGACACTGGAGAGAAGAGGAATGCGTGGTTTAACATGGATATCGGGCAAAGGATAAGCATCGTTAAAAATTGCAGGAATTATAGACAGGTAACCCATAACATTTGTGTTGTTGCTGTAGTTATGATTTTTGTTAAATGTTTTTTAAGCAGAATTGTACAAACACAATGAATACAGTTTTAGTTGATATGACCAATATCAATCATGGGATCAAAGTAGGCATACAGTACGTTGTCACTGTATGCTTCTTGGTAGTTGAATTCTGTGTGTTATTACTCTGCATTTGCAGGTGTCTGCTATCGTCTGTTTTTTTTGTTGCACTTCACAGTCTGATTAATTGTCTGCATTTAATTTGGTTAATGTTTGTCTCTCTTAAATGATTTATTTTAATAACAAACGTACAGTTTAGCCTACTGTAAATTCAATTTAACCTAAAAAATGGAATATTTCCAATAAGCCTAATATTTTAGAATACATGTTCTTATAGCCTATGCCCATATGATCTCAAAGACGAAAGTACCAGCAAGATTGTAATTTTCAATTTATACATTTCCACCCTATCAATTATACCTCATGTAAAAAACCAGTGGAACTAATTTGCCAAGACAAGCAGTGAGCAACAGGGGATTGGAATTATTCCAATCACATCTGTCACCCTTTCAATGATTGTAGGCTACAGAGCGCTCATCAGTCAAGGACTCTAGCTAACTCTATTCACAAAGGTATCTTTTGCCGGGGGTTGTTAAGAGGTCTCTACTTTCACATCAACATAATTTCACAAATACAAAATATACACTTAACATTAACTGGTTTTAACACATTTGCAGATTAACATATTTTTCAGTTACAATACTTGTAGGGCATCCTTTCCCCTCTGTTACACAGAGTTGTTCTGAGCACGCTAATTAACCAAGGTGGTCACCTCTGTCTTCAGTCTGTCTTCTGTAAATAGGCGCTGTAACATGGAAATATGGCCATGTGGGAACCCTAACCTTATAAAGGTGTGTAGTAATTTAACATTTTTTTATTATTATGTCCCGTTGATATGAAATATAAGGTCCTTATGTTTCCAAAACTGTTGCACAAACATGTTCAGACCGGCTCTTAAGTGTCCAAAACCGTATCGCAAACAAGGATTATTCACGTTTCTAAACGTTCAAACAAGGCATCGGGATTGTAGTTCACATGGAGCCTGCTATGAGTGGTACTAATGGCTGGGATAGTGCAGAATGCCACCTTGGGTTCTTGAGAGCAAACCTGCACCACCTTGATTGTGTGGTCATATTGTCCAAGTTAATTTGCATATGATAAACTTAAGTCATATGTTTCATTGATTGTGTTTACAATACACTTAAATATTCTGTTATTGGTTGGAATTAACTCTGACATAGTCAGTCATTGCATCTAAAGCACTGTCTTTCAATTTGAGAAGAGTTACATTTCACTAAATGCATCCCTGTATACCAAAACAAGTGGCGGGAGACCCCAGTATGTTGTCTTTCGAATTGTAGAAAGCTTAAATTGTGCAAAAAGGGAATCGTCAACACTTCTGAAAGTATCTGATCTCAATGCAACACAATTGTAGGATCTACAATTGTAGGATCTACAATTGTGTATGTAGACATAGGTCATTGACTGTACTAAATCAGTAGAGCTTCATGTATTTGATAGTGTAGCAAGTTCAGTTGGTTTACTTGGTTACCCATGTACTAATAAGGTTTCAACATTGAGCAGTGGTCATAGTATGGTGATCAATTGCAAAGTTTTTTTTACTCTGCTTGAGCTTAGCCATTATAACTGGGCTTCTGGGAAAATGGGAATTCCATATGGTTTATATTGTAGCTTCAAGATTGACATGGTGCATGGGGAACCCTTTGACATATTTAGATGATTTGCTTATGTCACATGGGAGGCAGTACGAGTGCACTCTGAGCGCCCCTGGTGGGGTCTGGAAGAACAGAGAAGCTGGTATGTATTATGTCATGCCTGCGGGTTGTGCTTCGATCAAAACACCATTAGTGTCTTTGTCTAGTGCCACTTTTAAGGTGTTTTTTTTTGGCAAGGGAATATCTTGGCACATTTTCAACCCCCAAGTTATACCATTTGTGGGGAAGAAAGAAGTGATAGGACACATTGAAATAGTGTCTTAATTGTATGATGCAGGGGAGAACGACTGCCCTCTTCCATTGAAGCCACAGAGGTTCAAGTTTGACCGCGGTACTGCAGGCATTGTTAGCAGAAAGAGGATCCACCATTATAGTGAATGGAAAAATGTCAATCTTTGTGGTCAATCTTTGGGTAACTAAAAACATTTTTAGAAGACAATCTGTGTACCAATAATTGCTTCTAATACACCAGATGTATGTCCTTGAACCCATTATTTTTTAAATCTCAGACAGAAGAAGTTTTAAGGATAATTTAGTTGCTAATAGCAGCCTGCAGTACCACGGTCAGGCCTTCACCTTGAGTTACTCAATGAGAGGCGGCAGCATTGAGCTAGCCTCCAACACTTCTTGGAGTAGCTCAAACTGCTCATGTTTGTCTCCATGAGACACCACCTTAATTAACTGAGTTCATTTGACTTCAATGCACTATTGCATGTCATGTGATCAATGGCTTTGTCCATTCGTATATACTGTAATTGGTATAATGCCATAATGTAACTACGGCCAGCGCTCAACTCTTTCTTGCAGTAGTCTCGTTAATCTTTAATTCCCATTAGAGTTGAATCAAAGGACAGAGGATTGGTGGAAATATTCTGTCCCTCTCTACCACTTGTCTTAACTTGAGCCCCATCAGAAAATGTATTTTAAATGACGGGAAGGCACTTGGAGCAGTCAAATGAGCCTTGCAGACTAGGAATGAAATAGAGATGGTGAATGTGGATCAAGTGAAGTCAAGGCCTGAGTGATTAAAGATGCAGCATCATATTCTATTTTTCCTGGTCTTGTCTTTACTGAGGAGTGTGGGAGTATGTCTCATTCATGATTCAGAGCTTGGGGGGAGTGCTCATGCATTTTAGTGTGAATATTGTCATCTGGACTCCTCGACAGTAAGGAGCAGGAGTACTGTTCTATTAATAAATTTGTCCTGAAAAATGTATAGTATTGGAGAATGTGGGTGGTGAGGGGTCAAATCAACTGCCATCGCTGTAGCCTGAGAGTATGGCTACCATCAACAGTCATTGGTCGTGTTCCCCTGCTCAGACATTGCTGCCAGATCTTGCAAAGCCTGGATTGGTATTTTACATATTAGCTAACCACATCATATTTTATAGCAATCTGGTGCCCGACGGCAGAGTCAATGACATGTAACCCAACCATTGGTTGATGCATGCAAAGTCTGAGCATGGGAACATGACAATTTCCTTGTCTTTGATCTTTTGCTATTTAAAGGGGTAGTTGCAGACCAAAGTCTGATTTTCTTAATTCCTGAAAAGTGGTATAAAGTTAATCAGCCATAACATCTGCTGTGTACATCCAACTGTAGATCCCACGATGCAATAGGATGAATTTACAGGCTCAAATACCAAACGAATGGGAAGGATTGCCACCATCTAATTCCAACTGATTAAATGGTGCCAAACGTTTTCATTAATTTGGGTTTGAGGCCTTCAGACTTCTTAATTTAGTGAGATCTACAGTACAACATATGTTGTAGAATAGGAATTGGACTTGAATTAAAGACACTTTTGAGGCAAGAAACATCAGACCCTAACTTTTTGATGCAAATAATCCCTTAAACCTCAATGTAAATCTGTCAATTTGGATTGAAACATACCCATAATAAAATGGAACTATAAGATCACCAGGTCAAAAAACAATAACCTGTATTTACAGCATTTCCTACTCTGCTTCAGTGGTGTGTATTCATGGATGCCAAGGGAAGCCAGGCTTCCCCAAAATACGTACCATGAAAATTTAAAAAAAAAAACATACAAAATATTTTATCTTTCGTCTCTGTGTTTCATAAATGTCCTTCAAGAGGCTGAATGTATCTCACTGGAGAAAGCATCCAAGTGAACGAAACAGCGCCCCTTTGTCTCAGTATGTGTAGCGTATCTATCTGATGCTATCTGGTCAGCAAGAGTATGACATTGTTGCCCCCCGTAGCATTGAATGCAAGGGAAGCCAAAGAGCAATCAGCATTGAGCTAAACTGAGTGAGCTCAGCTGTGAATGGTCCTGGCGCGCCAAAAGAAAGTGTCAAGGGAAGCCAGTTTGAATTTGGCTTCAGACCAATCACATCACAAGCCAAACGTCATTATTGACAGAAAAAAAATTGAATTGTTGCATCTCGTTTTGTTGTTGTCCTCCGGTGGCTAGCTAGCTAGCTAAAATCATCCCTTTCGTAATTTAGCCAAGGATGGAGATAGGGATTTGGACTTGTGGTTTTACTTAATTCTCCATAATGGCCAATGATTATAACAGCGATTCTGATCCAACCATAAATTCATACATTATGCCCCTGGTCTGAGAGGATGAAAGTTACATGAGCTAGATGTAGTATGCTAATGTTAACGAGCTGTCCTGGCGCATCATTTCCCATGAAAGGAAGTTAGTCTAGCAAGCAAGTATTTTAGCCTGGGAGCCTAGGTCAACAAAAACTAAAAGCTTGTACTGTACGACAGAGTTATAGACCATTTAGGCAACATAAAATAGGAGGATGGCATTGCTGTTTCTCTTCAAGTGGGGAGAGTCAACATGTTTTTTCTACTTGCACACACGCACGCACACACACACACAAATACACACACAAAAATCAGTCCCATGGACAGTGACATCATTTTTAGCTTACGTTAATTGGACTAAATCGTTTTTGGTGTCTTTTAGTTATCACTGTATTAGACTAAGCATAGGTGATTCAATTATGTTGAAATGTTGAAGTTGAAATGGTTCTGGAATAGTGGAGGTATCTCCTGTTTTCTTTGTGACCGGCGGTAACTCTCCGTGGTTCTAAATCAATAGATGTTTTGTAGTCCCAAAGTGTTGGAAACAGTACCTTGCTTGACCATGCTGTAGGTCATGTAACTGTTTGTTACATGCAATGTTTTGTGCACTTCACCAGACAGATGTTGCTCTCCGGTTTTGTAAAGAAACAAATGTGCGGTTGAATTTATTCTGCCGCTGTGTCTTCTTATTGTCTCGGCCTTAGGCCTATATATCACAGTGTCAAGGTATATGAACCACTACTGTTCTGCTTCCAAACTGTCAACATTTGGTTATTTTATATCCACAGGATTTTAATCACAAAATGCGTCACAATTTCCTAGAGACACAGCCAGGGCTGTACAGTATGGGAATTTATTGGATAGACATTTACCATCATTAGAGAAAACAGAGATGGCTACATGTTCGGTTTCATTAGCCACCGTGTCCTGTGATCGATTATACTCCATGTCGGGATGACACAGGACTGAAACTGTAACAGAGGAAGAGAACATATGAGATGTGCTATATGATTTCCCTTTGAAGGCTTTTTGCAGGTTATTTATCCTTCACTTGCACAAACTGTGCAGATAAGCTTATTGCAACTGCGTCTTATCACGGCAATGGAACTAAACACTGCAACCTGCGATTCAAATGTTTTGCATCCATTGCATGTTATACAGATACGGTATCCTAACAGCCATAGCTATCAAAGGAACTTTCTCAAAGGGTCAGAATAGACATGAGCAGTGGCCATTTTGAATTTGATTTAGTCATAGGGGGATTCCACATCACACTAGAACAAAAAAGACCATGATTTTTTGAATTTTCAGGTCATTTCATCCATAGAAGGGTCCTTTGGAGGAAGGATTTTTTTTCACCTTTATTTAACCAGGTAGGCAAGTTGAGAACAAGTTCTCATTTACAATTGCGACCTGGCCAAGATAAAGCAAAGCAGTTCGACACATACAACGACACAGAGTTACACATGGAGTAAAACAAACATACAGTATAAACAAGTCTATATACGATGTGAGCAAATGAGGTGAGATAAGGGAGGTAAAGGCAAAAAAACGCCATGGTGGCAAAGTAAATACAATATAGCAAGTAAAACACTGGAATGGTAGATTTGCAGTGGAAGAATGTGCAAAGTAGAAATAAAAATAATGGGGTGCAAAGGAGCAAAATAAATAAATAAATAAATGAAATAAAATAAATACAGTAGGGAAAGAGGTAGTTGTTTGGGCTAAATTATAGGTGGGCTATGTACAGGTGCAGTAATCTGTGAGCTGCTCTGACAGCTGGTGCTTAAAGCTAGTGAGGGAGATAAGTGTTTGCAGTTTCAGAGATTTTTGTAGTTCGTTCCAGTCATTGGCAGCAGAGAACTGGAAGGAGAGGCGGCCAAAGAAAGAATTGGTTTTGGGGGTGACCAGAGAGATATACCTGCTGGAGCGCGTGCTACAGGTGGGTGATGCTATGGTGACCATTGATGACATATATTTGACATTTGTATCTTGAAGCATAATCGAGAAATAATTGATTAAAGTTGGAATATTGGTGACACTTTGACCTTACCGAGGCCTCCTTTAAGACTCCATCATGTTTCATCGTTAGGTACTACAAAGCAAATATTTGTGTAATATGAAGGTTTACCGCTTGCTCTATAATTTTTGTAGTATTTTGATTTCAATAAAACTTGTCATACATTAATTTATGAATATAAAAAATGTGATTTTTTATGTGATTTTTGATTTGGCAATTTGTTCAATATATTGTTAAATATAATATACTTTACAGGCATATCAAACTTCCAGAGTGGGATCTCTGCCTGCTACTTTTAGAGTTATGATCCAATTTGCAAAAGCATTACCAACAGAGTGAATGTGAAAATGGATTCAAAATGGTTGCCCTCTGCTGGTGATTTGCAGGATGTGCAGTAATACAAGTAATCGGAGGGCTGTGATTGGTTACATTGCCAACTATGCCAATTTCTCTGTATAAAATGGGATTTAAGTTTAAAACCAGAAGATATCCCACTCTGGAACTTTGATATGCACGGAGAGTATAGTATGTTCAACGATATACAGAAATATTAGACAAATTAAAATGCTTATATTTTCTATATTCATAAATTAATGTAAGAAAACTGTAATTTAAATCAATACCACTCATATTACAGAGCTAGCGTTAAAGCTTCATATGACACACATTTTTGCTTTGTAGCACCTACAGATGAAACAAGGAGGCCAAAATGTTTCAAATGTTCCAACTTCAATAAAGTCATCTCAAATTATTCATTTACAATTGTCAAATATATTTCCATAATCCTTCCTCTAAAGTATCCTTCTATGGATAAAATGTCATGAAAACCAAAAACAACATGGTCTTTTTTTGTTCTAGTTTTGTGAGGAATCACCCCATAACAAGGCTGTTCAACTCCCCTGAAGGCACACAAGGCCACATACATTCACTGATGGATAGACAGGTCTGTCTGTTGAACAATGAGGAATAAAAAAACAAGTGCCAAAGGCTTAGCCTGGTTTCTTCATAAAAACTTTTTTGGTAGCACTATCAATAATTAAAAAAGACATCAACAAGTTATGGCGAAGATGGTATGAGTGGGAGTTGAAATATAAAAGCAAGGCAACAATTAGCCCCAAGCCAAGTATAGATATAGAGTGTATAATTCTGTAAGTGTAACATAAAATGTTAAACGGAATTTATTTGTCAAACTTTAAAATGGCTTTAAAGGGATAGTTCACCCAAATTATATATATACCATACCAGTCTGGACACATCTTTTCTTTATTTTTACTATTTTCTACATTGTAGAATAATAGTGAAGACATCAAAACTATGAAATAGCACATATGGAATCTTGTAGTAACCATAAAACTGTTGAACAAATGACAATATATGTATATTTGAGATTCTTCAATGGAGCCACCCATTGCCTGGATGACAGCTTTGAACACGCTTGGCATTCTCTCAACCAGCTCCATGAAGTAGTCACCTGGAATGCATTTGAATTAACAGGTGTGCCTTGTTAAAAGTTCATTTGTGGAATTTCTTCCCTTTTTAATGCGTTTAAGCCAATCAGTTGTGTTGTTGTGACAAGGTTTGGGTGGTATACAGAAGATAGCCCTATTTGGTAAAAGACCAAGTCCATATTATGGCAAGAACAGCTCAAATAAGCAAAGAGAAGCGACAGTCCATCATTATTTTAAGACATGAAGGTCAGTCAATCCGGACAATTTCTTCTAGTGTAGTTGCAAAAACCATCAAGCGCTATGAGGAAACTGGCTCTCATAAGGACCGCCACAGAAGAAGAAGACCTAGAGTTACCTCTGCTGCCGAGGATAAGTTCATTAGAGTTAACTGCACCTCAGATTGCAGCCCAAATAAATGCTTCACAGAGTTCAAGTAACAGACACATCTCAACATCGACTGTTCAGAGGAGACTGCATTAATCTTGCCTTCATAGTCGAATTGCTGCAAAGAAACCACTGCTAAAGGACATCAATAATAAGAAGAGACTTGCTTGGGCCGAGAAACAAGAGCAATGGACATTAGACTGGTGGAAAACTGTCCTTTAGTCTGATAAGTCCGAAAAACAACCACTGTTGTTTTGTGAGATGCAGAGTAGGTGAACGGATGATCTCCGCATGTGTGGTTCCCACGGTGAAGCATGGAAGAGGAGGTGTGGGGGTGCTTTGCTTGTGACACTGTCAGTGATTTATTTAGAATTCAAGGCACGCTACCACAGCATTCTACAGCGATACGCCATCCCATCTAGTTTGCGTTTAGTGGGACAATAATTAGTTTTTCAACAGGACAATGACCCAACACACACCTCCAAGCTGTGTAAGGGCTATTGACCAAGGACAGTGATGGAGTGCTGCATCAGATGACTTGGCCTCCACAACCACCCGACATCAAACCAATTGAGATGATTTGGGATGAGTTGGACAGCAGAGTGAAGGAAGAGCAACCAGCACGTGCTCAGCATATGTGGGGTCTCCTTCAAGACTGTTGGAAAAGCATTCCAGGTGAAGCTGATTGAGAGAATGCCAAGAGTGTGAAAAGCTGTCATCAAGGCAAAGGGTGGCTACTTTGAAGAATTTAAAATATAAAATATATTTTGATTAGTTTAACACCTTTTTGGTTACTACATGATTCCATATGTGTTATTTCATAGTTTTGATGTCTTCACTATTCTTCTACAATGTAAAAAGTAGTAAAAAAATAAAGAAAGTGTGTCCAAACGTTTGACTGGTACTGTGTCCATTGATTATTGAAGAATATAATTAATAAATGCCTCATGAGCTTAGTTCTCTCATACCCCATCAGAACCTAAAATATAAGCTTTTTTATCCATTGTTTGTAAATTATGTAATTGTAAACTAACACTGTATAGCCTCAAAACATGGTTAAAACTATAAATTGAATCATATGGCAGTCCTTGCAACCATAGTTCTGTTCATCAGATCAGTTCCAGGGCTTGCCCCTTTAACTCTCTCGCTTTAACATCTTTAAATGTCTTAACACCCCCCCTAATGTTTTGGTGCATCTGATCATTAACTACAGTTTATGCAGCAATGTGTTAATATAAACAACCAAATAAAATTTAAGAATGAATCAGGAAATTTTAGAGCCACCATTTTAGGCCACTGGGGTTATTAATTTGTAAAAATTAATACAGACACCAATTCCCAACATAATTTGAGGATGAACATATCCCATGATCAAAAGGCAGACTTTTATCACTCGCTCTAACCCTTTGTTTAATGTCTCCTGTCTAAGGGCTTACTCAGTAATAGAGATCAAGAGATTGCTGTCAAAGGTGTTTCTGATTCCAGCTTTTAAGAATGAGTCAACTCCGCTGGACTGATATTTCAGTTCCTACCTTCTGGCAACTCCAGTAGAGTACTTGTCGATCTGAATATGCTAATTTAGTCCTTTCCGCACATCAAACATTCATGTGGATGACAGAATTTACAAGGATGTTGGTGAACATTTATGCTTTTACAATCATAATAGACAACATGATTCGTCCTTCCATCAAATAGAAAACATATTGGCTTTGAAGAGTGTAGTGTCATTATATATTGAGACCTGACAGTTTCAAGGATTCCTTGCATGTGTCAGACACTGTGTTGATTAATTTATCAAGAGTGTTTTCTCACAATTATTCTCTCAAAGGATGAGTATTAATATCCAGTGACTGGGGCACAAGACTTTGTTTTATTGTTAAAACCCAACAGTTCCTCACAACATTTGCATCGTAATGACCGCCTGATAAATTAGAACTAGAATGACACACTAAACCCAATCTCCATAATGAGATTTATGGGGGAAAGTGTCGTCTTCAATGTTTTAGCATGTGCGGAATGGGTGCAGTGCTGGGGAATGTGTCAAAGATACAGTTGATTTATTCAAATATGCATCAGTATGCTTTGCGTTGCCTTAAAGGCACACAAAGATAAGAGCCATGCAGAAAACAGAGAAACTGTGAAAATAACCCCCTGTCTATTACTGGCTGCTCAGCCATTGCACCAACTTTTTATTTAATTTTTTACTTTCCCTCTCTAAAAAATATTTCTGAATGCTTGTTGAATAGCCAATGATATGTGTTTTCTTTTCCTCATTAAAGGCACAATCTAGAATACTTCCTGTTGACCATTTTGTCGATGGTCATTTAAATTAATGCCTCATGAGTAATCTCTCAAGCTTACCACTTTGCAAGGATTTTGCACCTATATGGCTACTGTATGTCCGGATAAAAGTCCATATAGGGCCATGGGAAAAAAATTATAGGAAAACCTTATATTCAGAGAAAGCTAGGGAGCTGTTAAATACAATGGACTGGTCCATATTTGTGTGACTTACACAATTGGCACCCCACATGGTCAAAAACAACATAAAATATAGCTGCAAGTATTGTAGCAATGAAACAGGGTGCTGGCTTTTGAGCAGGCTGAAGAGACGGTTGCATGGAACATTCTATATGGACCCATGACCCATGGGTTCTATATGGACCCACACCACTATGCGAAGTTCATAGGAGCATATTAAATTAGGAGTCTATATTTTTAGCAAATTAAGGCATAGATACATTTTTCAACCATTTTCCATCTTAGAAATTATGTAAAGGCTTTCATTTCTGGAAACAAAAAGTTATCAGAAATAATCAAAACACAATGTAAATGTTTCAACCATGCCAACTAACACTTATATTTTTTTTAATATTTTTTTTTAACCTTCTGTAAGTCTAAGAAATATTGCCTTGTATATTGTAATTCCCTAAACAAGAAATATTTTCTAATTTCTCTTCCTCATGAGAAGAGAGGATAATTAAAGTTCACTGAAGTAACAAGTAATGGTAGATGTGCCAATGTCCAATTTGTTTATTCATTATTAAGTGCTTAAAACCCGGTAACAATTGGTGACGGAATTACCAAAAAAACTTACTGCAAGTGAATTGGCTACAAGGGGAAATCATAATAGCCACAAACCACAGTTGGGTCACCTGCTACTGGTCTCCTTTTCACTGGCATACTGCTATGTTCAGCATGTCTGTTTTCTTTGTCTTTGTGTAGTCTGATGGTCAAGCCAAGAGTATTAAGTGTCTGGACATCCCCTCCCTCTCTCTCTCTCTCTCTCTCTTAATGTCACCTCTCCCAGCTCTTACTAACACCTTCCCAAGAGCCTCCTCTTTTTCCGGGTCCATCTGTGGACGTTAACTTCAAGGCCAGGGTGGACTGACCAAATTTCAACTACTTTTCAACTTCCACGTAACCAGCATCCTCACCCACTGAGCACCGACCGACACCAGATGTCCAAATCTGAACCTATCATAGATGTATGTTTCACAAGTTTGGATATCACAGTACAGTGAATACAGTAGAATACAGTATATTACAATACACTAGTACAGTACAATAAAGCAAAGTAGAGTATTGTACAGTAAAAGTATATTATATTGTAGTGTATTCTGCTATACTGAACTACACTCTTCTTTACTGCACTGAACTCTACTCGACTGTACTCTACTGTACTCTACTCCACTGTACTGAACTCTACCCTACTCTGCTCTGCTTTATTGTACGGCACTGTGCTCTGCTGTACTGCGCTGTGATGTCCCAACTTTTGAAACACGAGAATGACTTTTGTATCCATAATTATGCATTTCTGTAAAACAAAAGATAAAATAGTACATCAATAACGTTATTACACCACTACAAAGCTACAATACAAAATGTATAATACCGCCATGCAGCAATATTACAATGCACGTGTGTATAGTGTGCGTGTGCTAGCATTTGTGTGCGTATGTGTGTGTCTGTTCCTGTGTGTGTCTCTTCACAGTCCCTGCTGTTCCATAAGGTTTATGTTTTTTTTTTTTTTTATCTGAGTCTACTGCTTGCATCAGTTACATGGAAGAGTTCCATGTAGCCATGGATATGTAGTACTGTGCCCCTCCCATAGTCTATTCTTCACTTGGAGATTGTGAAGAGAACTCTGGTGGCATGTCTTGTGGGGTATGCATGGGTGTCCAAGCTGTGTGCTAGTAGTTTAAACAGACAGCTCGGTGCATTCAGCTTGTCAACATTTCTTACAAAAACATGTTGCAGGGCTATAGTTGAACTGAACCACAGACTCCAGGTTGTGGCCTCAAATAAAATACATGCTTTGTAAACAAAAAGGTGTCGGGCCCTTCCCAACAATGCAGAGAGAAAAAAATAAAAGCAATAATGCAGTGATTTTAAATATTTAGATATTTGTTTTGTCACCTTAAAAACAGTCTATGGCCAATGCAAACAAATGCTAATATTAGCATTTCTCAGACCGCTTCCTGTACGTAGTCACTCCTTGTTCACAGCTATGGGTGCCAAGTGCTTACACTCCCCTGTTTAGCATGTTTTAAGAAAGGGAGATTGACTTACATGGAGTTTTAGTCCAAACATACTTTTAGCGTTATTGGCATGCAGCTAGTTTCACAAATTATTGCAGTCACTCCTTGTAACGGCTTTCTTTAGGTGAAGTAGAGGCGGACCAAAATGCAGCGTGGTGGTTATTCATGTTCTTTAATAAAGACACTAGACATGAATAAACTAACAAAAACAATAAACATGGAAAACCAAAAACAGCCCTATCTGGTGCAAACACAGAGACAGGAACAATCACCCACAAACACAGTGAAACTCAGGCTACCTAAATATGGTTCCCAATCAGAGACAATGACTAACACCTGCCTCTGATTGAGAACCATATCAGGGTAGACATAGAAATAGACAAACAAGACATCCAACATAGAATGCCCACTCAGATCACACCCTGACCAACCAAAACATAGAAACATACAAAGCAAACTATGGTCAGGGTGTGACAGGGTGTGACCCCCCCCAAGGTGCGGACTCCGGCCGCAAAACCTGAACCTATTGGGGAGGGTCTGGGTGGGCATCTGTCCGCGGTGGCGGCTCTGGTGCTGGACGTGGCCCCCACTTCACCATAGTCTTAGTCCCCCACCTTGTCCGCTTCCGTGGCCTCCTAGCCACGGCGACCCTACTTAATGACCGCACTGAACAGAGGGGCGGCGGCTCGGGACAGAGGGGCGGCGGCTCTGGCGCCTCTGGGCTGAGGGGCTCTGGCGCCGGACAGGCGGGAGACTCTGGCAGCGCTGGACAAGCGGGAGCCCCTGTAAGGATGAGCCGGAAAGACAGCCTGGTGCGGGGGGCTGCCACCGGAGGGCTGGTGCGTGGAGGTGGTGATGGATAGACCGGACCGTGCAGGCGCACTGGAGCTCTTGAGCACCGAGCCTGCCCAACCTTACCTGGTTGAATGGTCCCGGTCGCCCTGCCAGTGCGGCAAGGTGGAATAGCCCGCACTGGGCTATGCAGGCGAACCGGGGACACCGTGCGCAAGGCTGGTGCCATGTAAGCCGGCCCAAGGAGACGCACTGGAGACCAGATGCGTAGAGCCGGCTTCATGGCACTTGGCTCGATGCCCACTCTAGCCCGGCCGATACGCGGAGCTGGAATGTACCGCACCGGGCTATGCACCTGCACTGGGGACACTGTGCGCTTCACAGCATAACACGGTGCCTGCCCGGTCTCTCCAGCCCCCCGGTAAGCACAGGAAGTTGGCGCAGGTCTCCTACCTGGCTTCACCACACTTCCTGTGTGCCTCCCCCCAATACATTTTTGGGGCTGACTCTCAGGCTTCCATCCACGCCACCGTGCTGCCTCCTCATACCAGCGCCTCGCCGCCTTCGTCGCCTTCTCCGCCTCCAGCTCTTCTTTGGGGCGGCGATATTCTCCAGGCTGTGCCCAGGGTCCTTTACCATCCAACTCATCCTCCCATGTCCATTCCTCTTTTCACTGCTGTTGCCAGTTACCACGCAACTTGGTCCTGTTGTGGTGGGTGATTCTGTAACGCTTTTCTTTAGGTGAAGTAGAGGCGGACCAAAATGCAGCGTGGTGGTTATTCATGTTCTTTAATAAAGACACTAGACATGAATAAACTAACAAAAACAATAAACATGGAAAACCAAAAACAGCCCTATCTGGTGCAAAACACAGAGACAGGAACAATCACCCACAAACACACAGTGAAACCCAGGCTACCTAAATATGGTTCCCAATCAGAGACAATGACTAACACCTGCCTCTGAT
Source organism: Oncorhynchus kisutch (assembly GCF_002021735.2). Lineage (NCBI taxonomy): Eukaryota > Metazoa > Chordata > Actinopteri > Salmoniformes > Salmonidae > Oncorhynchus > Oncorhynchus kisutch. The sequence goes on along the minus strand of NC_034190.2, from coordinate 60,038,956 downwards.
TGAGAACCATATCAGGCCAGACATAGAAATAGACAAACAAGACATCCAACATAGAATGCCCACTCAGATCACACCCTGACCAACCAAAACATAGAAACATACAAAGCAAGCTATGGTCAGGGTGTGACACTCCTCACTGATTTCAAGGGAAGGAAACAAATATCTAAATATGTAAAATCGCTGAATATCCATATAAGATTCCAACTTAATAGACAGAATAAATAAGGTTCCCCCTTTCCATTTGATTAATTTCTCGCTTCAACTGCCAATCAGCCAAATCATACACACAACATTTAATGCCAACTTCAGTCAAAAATGTGATTTCCCTGTGATTTATATGTATTTCCACAATATGAAGTTGGAATAATACTGTGAAATTGTGAAAATGATGATGCCCTTTTAGTGTAAGAGCTGTTTGAAAAGACCATCTGGTGAGATGGAGTTTTGGCATGCCTGGTGACATTACCAGGTGGTAAATTGAGTTAATTGACCAATAAGAAAGAGAGTTCCAAACCTCTTTGCCAATAACAGTTTTCCTTTCCCAATCAGACCACTCCCAGACAGCCCCAGCTACATTCTTGTTTGAGAAATTGTTCTTTGTTAAGAAGCTATTTTGTTTCTTTCTGACCATTTTAATTGGAAAAAATCACATTAACGTACTTCACTGTTACCCAGAAATGATTTGATATTGACGCAAAAATGGCTGCATTGAACCTTTAATATAATTGATCGACTAAATTAGAAATGATCACATTGTGCCATTGCAATTACCTCAATGCTACAATCAGCCTGTTCTTACCTTAGATATATCATCAATATCCATAGATCTATAGAAACATATACCAGCATCAGTTAGTTGTACACTGGTTCATATTATTATATTGCAACTTTATTTGTGACTTAATTTGAGGAGAAGGACATGAAATTCAATTGCCAGTGAATGAGAATGGTTCTCACCATGGATAGTCAGCTCTTTATGTCAGAAATGCATAATCCTTCCAGCTCAGAACTCAAAATGCTAGGATGGTGGTTTATTATATTTGTCATGTTTCATTTGAAGAGTATCCTGATTATACAAAGAACATTGGCCTACATCTACTGTAAACATGCATTATAATTATTTTGGCACAAGCAATTTGTTCGCATTTTGCTAAGATAGATAAATGACTGTGTGTGAATGAAACTACAACATGTTATGGTACAAAATACACATCAAATACACTCCCCTCCCTATGTATTTGGACAGTGAAGCAAACATTTTAAGTTACTCCAACATTTTGGATTTCAGACCAAATGTTTCATAAACAGTACAGAATGTCACCTTTCTTTGAGGGTGTTTGCATGCATATCTGTTTTACTGTTTAGAAATATATCCCCCCATTTGAAGTATTCATAAGATATGGACAAATTCACTTATAGTGCATTAAAGTAGTCAAAGGTTTAGTACTTGGTCCCATATTCCTAGCACCCTATGACTAAACCAAGCTTGTGACTCTACAAACTCGTTGGATGCATTTGCAGTTTGTTTTGGTTGTGTTTTGGGTTGTTTTTCCCAATATGAACTGAATGGTGAACGATGACTTTAGTCATTTTCTTTCCAAGTGAGTAGATACATTTCTGAACATTTCTAAATTAATCTTGATAATGCCATGATTAAGAAAAATCATGAATGAATCGTGAATAATGATGAGTGAGAAAGTTACAGAGGCTACAATTAAACATGCTAACCTCTCACCATTAACAATAACAGAGGAGGTTAGCATTTTACAGGGGTATGATCTTTGTTGTTCTGTAACTTTTTCACTCATCATCATTCACGATTAATTCATGCTTATCCATAATCACTATATCATCCACATCAGAAATATTTTCCATTCTTACTTACTGGGGCTGAGCTCCCTGCCATCCAGGACCTCTATATCAGGCGGTGTCAGAGGATGGCCCGAAAAATTGCCAAAGAATCCAGCCACCCAAGCCATAGACTGTTCACTCTGCTACCATCCGGAAAACGGTACCAGAGCATCAGCTCCAAGACAGCTTCTACCCCCAAGCCATAAGATTGATAAATTGTTAATCAAATGGTGACCCTGACTATCTGCATTGATCCTATGTTGGACTGACTCTGACACACACACACACACACACACACACACACACACACACACACACACACACACGCACACGCACCCGCACACACACACACACACACACACACACACACACACACACACACACACACACACACACACATACACACACACACACACACACACATACACTACATAAGCACACACACGTAACACACACACACATTCTGATGCCACACAACCGCACACACATTATCATCTATCCTTGTGCCTAGTCACTTTACCCTGCCTTCATGTACATATCTACCTCAAATACCTTGTACCCCTGAACATTGATCTGGTGCTGATACTCCCTATATAAAGCTTCATTGTTTTGTATTTTATTCCTCTTGTGTTATTATTATTATTATTACCTCTGTAAGTGTTTCACGGTAAAGTCTACACCTGTTGTATTCATTGCATGTGACGAATCAAATTGTATTTTTTTTGACAAAAAAAGTGACCAAAGAATTGCACAGTATATTCACCATTAATTTCCTATTGGGCAAAACATAATCCGGAACCCAACCAAAACAAGCTGTAAATGCATCCGCATTTTTTGTCACAAGCTTGATGTAGACATTGTGTGCAATGATTATGGGACAAAATACTAAACTTTTGACTACTTTAATAACCTACACTGTATAAGTGAATAATTATGACTCCCTCAAATGGCGGGACTAGGAACATAAAGTGCTTTCATTTCTAAATTGTAAAACAGATACAGTATGTTTGAAAATACACTCAAGTAAAAGGTGACATTCTATACTCTTAAATCATTTGACATTTTTGGTCTCAAATTCAAAATGCTGGAGCATGAAGCAAAATTCAATATTTTAGCTTCATTGTCCAAGACATACGGAGGGAAGTGTACTTCCAAAATAGACATTTATTTTGGGAAGCACACATGGGAAGCACACAAACACAGACAGGGGTTTATTAAACCATTTCAAGCCCTGGACAATGTCGAGCGCCAATGCTTAACAAGTTTTGAAAACCGGTTTATGACTTTCCAGATGGAATAGATTTTCATCTTCCTCTTGTCTTTTCTGTCTTGGGAGTGGTTGCCTGGGGAACGTGAACAATTACTGTCCCCGTGATATAAAACACTGTGACTAGCCAGTGGCCACTGATTCTGAATGTCTAATGTCCTCTCTCTCTCTCTTTCTCTCTTCCTCTTGCTTTCCTCCCCTCTGTTCTTTTCGTGCCGACCAAAGGCCAGAAAAGGTGCCGGAAAGGACAAAGCCAGGATTCTGCACACCTGTGGTTGGATGTGAGCCTATATTAACCTGAGACAGTTAAAATGGAGTTGCTATGGAAACTGATGATGCTGCTATCATTTGCGGAGTTCCTTGCAGGTAAGCTCCTTAAGAAATGATGCTTTAGCCTTGCCAATGATGTTGCTTGGAAGTTGTCATCCTTTTTCATTCGTAATCATCAAGGGAAAATAAATGTTAAGGCATGGAGCATTGACATTGGGAACATATGGCATTAGTGTGTTATAGGACAGGCAATGCAAAGCTTTCAGGCAGTGCCCAGACATCATCCTCCATTCACCGTTCTGACCTGAAGACACATTTAAAGTCCTTAAGATGTGGATAATGGATACCATTCTTTATTCTTTATGTTAATCCTGGTTGGAGAGAAAAAAAAACATTGAAAAGCGAGGTTGTGAGTCTAAAAGAAAGTCTCATCTAGCGCTTGAGTGCACAGTCATTCATTTAAAGTACAGCTCGATTGGTACCCTAATTGAGGCTACGCTGGTAGTACAAGAGTCCTGCTATTGATCTTGTTTTAACGAGGCTATGAAGCGGCTTAATTTCTCTCACTTACAAAATGGCAGGGTCAAACGCTATAGCCCTGTAGATGTCAGTATTTGATACTGACTGCCAGATGAATATAGATTAAATTGCTGGATGATTATCCAACATCTTTGGTCATTTCAAGAGAGAATAAGACTGTCAACCTCCCCCACCCCTACCCTCACCTTCACAGCTGGAATTTAGAGCAATTAGAATATGCTGGTAAAGCTATAGTTAGGGATTTTTAAAGCTGTTCAATTGTGTTTTTTTGTTTGACATTATTTTGTTTTTCAAATCCCGGAATATAGCTTTAAAGAGCTTAACAGCCTTGCGCACATGTTCTTACACGGCAATTAGCGCGACTCATCACAATATCCAGTGCACTTCAGTGGTTACCTAATGAGACAGTGACTCACCTTGGGATTAGTCATTTCACTATTAGACTGTATCACATATGCCCTGGTTTAGGATGTAAACATAGAGGTAGGCCCTCATTTATCAAACATTTATAGAAATAAGTGTAGATTTGAGCTGTTAGTGGCAGTGCGCAAGGTTCTGATTTATGAAAGTTTCACATTTGATTTATAGGTGGCAGGTAGCCTAGCGATTCGGAGCGTTAGGATGACTAGGTGGAAAATCTGTCGATGTGCCCTTGAGCAAAGCACTTAACCCTAATTGCTCCTGTAAGTCGCTCTGGATAAGAGCGTCTGCTAAATGACTAAAATGCAATTGTGAAATGTCTAAGCGTGAATTAGTTAACTGATCTGACTTGATTGTTTGTGTGCACGTGACCTGTAATTAACATGAATTATACCACAGAATTAATGAATCTGATTGGCTAGAAGGGCATTTTAGAAATGATTAGGGGGTTGAATATAATCATCAAGATGATTTTCAAGGAACACAGAATCAGGATAATAAGATATAATATTATAGCTTGGTTGGGAATAAAGCTAGCATAGCTTTAATATTCAGAGAGGTCTATTTCAACTGTCCTCTGTGTTTCAGAGGAGCACAGAATGAGTGAGTAAGGTGGGTAAGTGCAAGGTTTTAGTATTCCAAGAGAGACTTGATAAGCATTTTAATATTCAAGGTCATATGCCCTATTGAGCACAGGAACACAGTGTGAGAGAGTGAGCCAGGTACTGCAATGTAGCGCCCACAATATTAACTCCACAGATTTAAATACATCGAATTCAGCCCAAATTGAGCGTGTCCCTTCTCATAAATGCCTAGGCATTTGGATCGATATAAGTTGTCTTTTAAAACACACATTTCAGAAAACCCTACAATTGGACCCCAAGTGCCTTTCCCGCAGTTCAGAGTATTGGTAAATTACCTCTTCTGTGAGGATTGTGCGTGTTTTTTATAATTGTGTTTGGGGATTTTTGTGTTTTTTGTGCTCCTGTCTTTGAAGTAGTTGTGTCACTAACTCCTTGTTATGTACTTTATATTGTTTACTGTCTTGTGAAGCAGGGCTTCGTTGCACAAGAGACATTGGTCTCAATGGGACTTTCCTGCCTAAATAAAGGTTAAATATATTTCACAGCAGTTTAGATTGTACATTGATTCTCTACACTATACATTGCTTGTTTTGTCACATAAACTGAAATTAGGTGAACATGAGAGAACTTTAGCAATCTGGTAATGGCGAAGCAATTTCTAAATATTGTGCTTTTAAGGCCGCTCTAATAATTACAACAATACTCACAATACTCAAATAGTCACAACAATACCCAGAATACTCAAATAGTCACAACAATACTCACAATGGCACCTTAACTACTCACCCATATGACTGTTAAGAGTTGTTAAGTTTGTCATTGTTCACTGTCATTATAGCATGGTGCTCTAGGATTGCACACCACTCCTGATTACAATGTTATTTGTCTTCTTTCATTGAGTGTGCTTGCCTGGAGCAATGGAACCAATGGAATAGTACAATAAGTGTAAACTTCACCCATCTGGCACTCCAGACAGGCTCATTCATACACAAAGTATTTTTTACTATTTAAATGCAGGTCTGTAATACACACAATGAGATTTGACCATGGCCACGTGGTGTGTAGTCCTGGGTCGTGTTCAGTAGGAAATGCAATATAAAATAATTCTCCCTATTGGACACATCCCTTTTGTTTAGTCCAAAACTGATGAGGAAGTTGTACAACACTTTTCCATCGGTCCTCATCCAACTTTTATTTCCTATAAAGCAACAATTTATTTCAGATTTTTCTTAGACCATTTATCAAGCAAAGGCAAGGAATCCATAAAACTATATACTCTGCTGTCAAACCCCAAAATTAAATCCCCAAATAGTATAATCATGCATTCTTGGAGTATGTTTTGACATATACAGTAATAAACAATGATAAATGTTACTATTAGTATAGACCACGGCAACTCATAGATGACAAATAACCCTCTTAGCAACGTAGGAGATGAAAAGGTAGGGTTATTACAGTAATTAGATGACAAATGGCATTCTCAGCAGCCATATGTTTTTGACTTTATATAGACATTTAATGGAGCAAATCAACAACGCTTTAAATTGTCATTCCTTGTGCGGAGATGGATATGATCAATGTTTTCTTTCCCCCAAAGAACATAGTATTAAGTATTGATAGCATATTCCCAGAATATAATTGACTTCCTATTACATACTGTATATGGGCCCTATTTCCTTTTATTAAATTCTGTATGGTGTGCGTGAGTGATTTGGATATCAATGTGAAAATGCAATCACACGTGACAAGCATGAAAACACATGATATCTGTCATTCCATCCACATGATATCTGTCATTCCATCCACATGATACAGTATCTGTTATCCCCCCACATGACATCTTCTATTCCTTCCACTTGTTAGCCAAAGTTAATATCATAATTAAGTTGGATTATTTTGTTGTTTGTGTGAAGGCCTCAGGAAATTGGCCCCAAATGTCTCCAGTACAGGTAGACTGCCCTGAACCTCTAATTCCTACATCCCACCCCAACCTTCCTACATCCTCAGAATAACATTTGGAACCCCTCAATGAGAGACATTTAGGGTGAATCTTATCTGTCGGGACAGAGGGAAGAGATGCTTTAAAAAGCAAGATTGGCTTTTTTATTTGATGCATAAAACCCAAAGCTGAAGCGAATGGATTGGGGACCTCACAAACTACCAATACCTCCCCCACAGTCGACTTCCCATGTGGCTGTTTATTCATGCTGAGGTAAGCTCACTGAATTCATTTGCTGTCAGCCCGTATTGAATTTGAGATTAGTTTATATTTCAGCCCTCCAAAGCACCCTTTTGCTCTCCCCCTGTGCTGATGCCGGTCTTGTGTAGTCTCTGGCCCTCAGCCCCGCCACATATCATCATCTTGCAGCAGGTGAGAGATATGAGGGATGCTAGCTTTAAAAAAAATAAAGTTTCGTAATGACCTCTGTCTCTGTCTAGGGGCATTGTGCAGTAAACTTCCCGTAAGTATTCTGAGCCTGTCTACCTTTAGAAATGCAGTGTAACTTCCTTTTAAAGAATGACTGGTTTTAGCCCCTAAATAGTATTCTTATTTCTCAAAATCCCCCCAAAAAACGTTATCCATGTCAAACAATGCTGGAACACAGCACTTTTTACTTTTTGTTTTTCTTTGTTACCAGAAAGCAAGATTGAAATTATTCCTACCTCCCTACTGAGTTACTACATAAATTCCCGTTGGGCAACGGGGAAGTTTCACAGAGTTTGCATCACTTTGGACTAACCCCCCAGGCACAGCCCCGAGAACTCAATCCCATCCCATCTCATTATCCCACAGTTATTCTTCAGAACGGTTGCCATGGCGTTGCCAAAGATCAGCTCGGTTCAGCTTGGGCATACCTGTTAAGACTCATATTAGTTACGCTGATTAATTTCCCATTTAAATGAATAGAAATTGAGTTAACTTTGCACTCTGAAACCACTTTGGGATTGATTAAGAGAACAGGATAAGTATCAAGGTTATAAGAGGCTGATACTTGCTTTTTTATAGATGGTTCAGTGGGGTTGTTGGTGCCTGCATGTGTTTTGTTTCTTCACTATGAGTAAACTTATGCATGCAATGATGCATACGTAAATATCTAGTTTATAAAAAGATAAAAAACATTTAAAGGGATAGATAGACATTTGTAGATAGCGTTGCACCCTCTACAAGCACTATTATTATTTGCCCCTGTTGGCTATCTATGAACGTTTGAACATCTTGGCCATGTACGGTTATAATCTCCACCCGGCACAGCCAGAAGAGGACTGGCCACACCTCAGAGCCTGGTTCCTCTCTAGGTTTCTTCCTAGGTTCCTGCCTTTCTAGGGAGTTTTTCCTAGCCAACGTGCTTCTACATCTGTATTGCTTGCTGTTTGGGGTTTTAGGCTGGGTTTCTGTATAGTGACATCGGCTGATGTAAAAAGGGCTTTATAAATACATTTGATAGATTGATTGATTGAATTAAAATTCTTTCAGATAGCAGATAGCATTGCTCCCTTTTTATTATTTTAATATTTGTATTATATTCCTATCATCCTCTCCCCAATTGGAGGACTTGTGTTAATTGATAACATATCACGCATGCGTGTCTAGATGCTTCATCCTAATGGTGAAGCAGAGTGCATCTTTTACGTTTTACAGCTACTGTACTCTGAGTGTGTATTCTCTGTGTTTTTTTTCATCTCTGTCCTCTTGAGGCAACATGTGTGCATCGATTAGCCAAGTCATTTATCAACACGTTCACTCACTCCCTCTGTAGCAAATGTCGATTCATTTCATGATTATGTTCACCGGGGGCTTACATGGTTACGTGTTTGTGTACAGTATGTGTTTGTGCTTGTATGGAGCTCTCTGTAAGAAGTGTCCTCTGGTAATCAATCAACTTCAGCTCTGCTTCAGGGAACAAGGCTTATCTAACAAAGACTATAATTAGGCTGTCTTCCATTTTGTGTAACTTTCTCAAACGTGTTTATCCTTGAGGAGAAGAACAATCGGAGCACACAAGATCCCCGTCAAACAGCATTCTCTCTCTGAGAGTTGTTCTGAGTCCCGGGAATAAACCTGAACACCCTGAGACTGGAATACAGTATCTCTTCCCCACAAATTACCTAGTGTTCTTACCTTTCTGCTGTTCTGAGAAAATGCAAATGTATCCTCAGAAAGGCAAATGTATTCTCCTTCCTAGAAGAAAGAGACATGTTTATTTCAAAGAAGTGTTGTTTGCCATAGTCCCACAGGTCATTCCTTTGCTGTTCAGATCCTGTAGATCTTTGCAGCAGTTACATTCACTCAATAGTGCTTTACTAATGAGCTAAAAAAGAAATGTCATAGTAGAATACGGTAGACGCCCCATTTTCTTTGTTGTGTCAGTGTTAACAGAGCGTTATGCATTAATGCATTTATGTAAGAGATGGCATTGAAATATATTTATGTAACTATGGAAAGAATGTCATGTTATTCCTACATCAAAATACGTTTTTTTTTCAACTCATGTTAATTGCACTGTCAAACCCACTCGTGGTTTTTAAGAGATAACCGGGGACTGTAGGCTATTTACATTCGTAGACTTCACGTTTTAAGGTACAATACAGCCCTGATATACCAAGTACAAAAACTGTTAATCTGCTGTCCTTTATTCAGCACACTCTCTTTGCCTCAATCTTCTGTAAGGAAATCATTTTTATGAGCTGCTAATTGTGTTGATGCGGGCTATAGCACATATGCAGGCTATAGCTCCATTTCAGTTATTTCAGTATTTTTCTCGAGGTGCAGAATTTCATAAAACATGGCAGATGCCAAACTTGTTCCTTCACATTATTGTTTCCTTTTTTGTTTCCAAAAACATTTTCTTCCACATCAACCTAATTTTGCAAGCAAAAGCTTTTAGGTTAAAAAAATACCATCTTACTCCCAAAGTTGTTGTGGCATTTGTTTCAACACTTTGTTTAATGTGCATCATCCATGAGAGAGATCATTTAAATGGGATTAGTGACATACTGTAGTGGACAAACATGATACCCTCCATGCAATGTAGTTTAGAAATGAGTGCCACACCGACTATTGTACGTGGTGGTACAGTTTTGTCAGCAGCTTTTCTCTTTTGCTCAGGACCCTACTAAATTCAAAAGTGGTTTCTGAGTTTTCATGCTAAGATTGATATGGAACTCTAACAGGTGGGGGGGGGGGGTTTCAAGTGCGTGTTTTAATTGATGGGCCATTCCACTTAACTATTCTGTAACCGGTGTCTGTGAAATGGGACAGCAGACAAATAGCCAAATGATGATAATTTAGGTGAAAAATCATAATAACAGGTACTTTTTCAGGCTGATGGGCTACATCACAGCTTTATTCTCCCCCCCATTCAGACCATCCCTCCTTCTAGATAATGTTGCTGTTTCTCCTCCTGGCAGGAAACAACGTCCTGCTGAGGCCTGTGTTCACCAAACAACCAGGCAGTGTGGTGTTTCCCGTCCACCCCACTGAGACCATCAGAGAGGTGGTGTTCAGCTGTGAGGCCCAGGGACATCCACCTCCCTTCTACAGGTACCAGCTGTCACTGTTACTTCAAGTTTGGTTTTGGCAGGTGTATATACAGTGTACATTTTACTTTTTTTATCCAGGTTAGTCTTAATGAGATAAATGTAAACATATTTTATGATATCTCACATTTTACCACGGGTTACTTTAACCCTTTACACGATGGGGAATTTTCCTATATGAACAGGGCCAAATCAAAAGCTTTTTCAAATAAATAATGTAAGAAGCATGTGCATGCCCATGGTAGCAATTGAATGGGAACAGTTTGGAGATTTTAAGGAAATTCTAAGAACAAAGATTAGAGCAAAAGCCATTCACCTGAAACAATATTGAGTTCAAAGATTACACTGTTGATTTTATGTGCATTTGACCTTTACTGTACTTTTCGAATCCATTTGTCAATAACGAAATCTGGAGATAATCAAATCAAATCAAATCCATTTATATAGCTCTTCGTACATCGGCTGATATCTCAAAGTACTGTACAGAAACCCAGCCTAAAACCCCCAAACAGCAAGCAATGCAGGTGTTGAAGCACGTTGGCTAGGAAAAACTCCCTAGAAAGGCCAAAACCTAGGAAAAAACCTAGAGAGGAACCAGGCTATGAGAGGTGGCCAGTCCTCTTCTGGCTGTGCCGGGTGGAGATTATAACAGAACATGGCCAATATGTTCAAATGTTCATGAATGACCAGTATGGTCAAATAATAATAATCACAGTAGTTGTCGAGGGTGCAGCAAGTCAGCACCTCAGGAGTAAATGTCAGTTGGCTTTTCATAGTCAATCATTAAAAGTATCTCTACCACTCTTGCTGTCTCTAGAGAGTTGAAAACAGCAAGTATGGGACAGGTAGCACGTCCGGTGAACAGGTCAGGATTCCAAAGCCGCAGGCAGAACAGTTGAAACTGGAGCAGCAGCACGGCCAGGTGGACTGGGGACAGCAAGGAGTCATCGTGGCAGGTAGTCCTGAGGCATGGTCCTAGGGCTCAGGTCCTCCGAGAGAGAGAAAGAAAGAGATAATTAGAGAGAGCATAGTTAAATTCACACAGGACACCGGATAAGACAGGAGAAGTACTCCAGATATAACAAACTGACCCTAGCCCCCCGACACATAAACTACTGCAGCATAAATACTGGAGGCTGAGACAGGAGGGGTCAGGAGACACTGTGGCCCCATCCGATGATACCCCTGACAGGGCCAAACAGGAAGGATATAACCCCACCCACTTTGCCAAAGCACAGCCCCCACACCACTAGAGGGATATCTTCAACCACCAACTTACCATCCTGAGACAAGGGCGAGTATAGCCCACAAAGATCTCCGCCACGGCACAACCCAAGGGGGGGCGCCAACCCAGACAGGAAGATCACATCAGTGACTCAACCCACTCAAGTGGACCTGTTCTTCTCTCTGACTCCAACTTGTTCTGGAAAATATAATAAATCTTATTCTGTTTAAGACTCCACACATTGGATTTGTGTTCCATAAACACCTTTCGCAGAAGTTGTTCCATGTAATTAGACTCAATAGCTATTCACTAAGCCACTTCAACAGCATGTAGTGTCAGACAATATTGGCACCGTAGTTAAGAACTCTAAACGGGAAATTACGGGAAATTAAATCCCGCCATGTGCGGTTAGCATTCTTACCTGAAAGAAAGAAATACTTTGGATATACACTGAACAAATATATAAACGCAACACGCAACAATTTCAATGTTTTTTCCTAGTCACAGTTCATATAAGGAAATCAGTCCATTTAAATAAATGATATAATCTATGCATTTCACATAACTGATATGCATCTGTTGGTCACCTGTAAAACAGCTAGGGGTGTGGATCAGAAAACCAGTCAGTATCTGGTGTGACCACCCTTTGCCTCATGTAGCGAGAAACATCTAATTTGCATTGTGTTGATCAGGCTGTTTATTGTGGCCTGTTGGTCCACTCCCCTTCAATGGCTGTGCGAAGTTGCTGGATATTGGCGAGAACTGGACCACGCTGTTGTACACGTCGATCTTCCCAAACATGCTCAATGGGTGACATGTCTGGTGAGTATACAGGCCATGGAATAACTGGGACATTTTCAGCTTCCCGGAAGTGTGGACAGATCCTTGCGACATGGAGCCGTGCATTATCATGGCAAAAAATGGGCTTCAGGATCTAGTCACGGTATCTCTGTGCATTCAAATTACCATCGATAAAATGCCATTGTGTTCGCTATCCGTAACTTATGCCTGCCCATACCATAACCCCACCGCCACCATGGGGCACTTTGTTCACAAAGTTGACATCAGCAAACCGCTCGCCCACACAACGACCACATCTGCCCGGTACAGTTAAAACCGGAATTCATCGGTGAAGAGCACACTTCTCCACCATACCAGTGGCCATCGAAGGTGAGTATTCACCCACTGAAGTTGGTTACGACATCAAACTGCAGTCAGGTCAAGACCCTGGTAAGGACGACGAGCACGCAGATGAGCTTCCCTGTTTGTGCAGAAATCCTTTGGTCATGCAAACCCACAGTTTCATCAGCTGTCCAGGTGGCTGGTCTCAGACGATCCTGCAGATGAAGAACCCGGATGTAGAGGTCCTCGGCTGCTGTGGTTACACGTGGTCTGCGGTTGGACATACTGCCAAATTCTCTAAAATTACGTTGGAGACTCGTCACAATGACGATGACTGCCCATCGCAAACACATTCTGACCATTCTGATTGGCCCCAGAAACCGATGGGTTGGACCAGAATGGGCCTACAAGAATCATGAATCACGTTAGTGGCTTTAATATTCTGATTGGTTAGAGAAGATTCAATCGCGGATGAATTTGTTTTGTACAATGCCCCTCATTTTGATGTCAGCACAACCGACTTATAGGATGGTAGTTTCAGACTGAATGTATGGGACGATCCATAGAGCAGCGGAATTAAATTCAGGATACGTTATCAGGCAAATTTCCACCCTGTCTGTCTTTTTTCCCTGTTTGTTGCCTAATGATGACCCAAGATAATTGATATTTGATAAGGAAATCATGAATTTGAACCATGTCATTGGATTTAGGTTAAAAGTTGGGTGAAAGAAAGACAAACATTTCTGAAATGTCTTTATGTTTTCCACGTTAATTCAACATCATCACATTGTTTTTTGTTGTTTTGTTTTTTACGTAGAAACAACATAGATTAATTTAGTTTGTGACCAGAGGGTTTGGACTTCACTGTCAAACTCTGCGTATTGTGTATTGTCCCTCTCCGGGAGTCGTCCCCAGTGCATTGTCCTAGGAATGTATTGATGCCCCGTTGATCACCAGCTTAAGTGATGACAAATTAAAACAGATGACAAATTATGATTTGCTTTAAAGAGCATCAGTTGCATAAGCTATTAATTTTCAATCTATCAAACAACGACGGCTGTTGTACTCTTGTCACTGTAATTAAATGCAAATTGCAAAGCCAAGCATTTAATATGCAATAGGTTGAAACGATCCCTCATAACATCAGCGTATTTGGCTGTTAATGTAGCTTGAAGATCCTGGGTGTTATGCCTAATGGGCACAAATTGAAATGAATGTACAAGATCTTATCACTTCCACTGGATAGAATACTTAAGCAATCTGTTTCTACAATGCAGCCTCCGACACCAGCCTAAAAGATGGGAACCTAATAATTCTGTCTTCAACTCACATTAAATTCGTACACCTGTGTGTGTGTGCAGAGTGTACTCGCATGCATGCACACACACACCACATTGAAGTAAGCTGTTCCAGTGTATGAAATTAGTTTTGAAAAGTTAAGAGTCCTTCACTCAGTCTGCATCATAGTACATCAAATGGGTCCTTAGAGCTGAGAATAGAGCAGCTCTTTTTCAGGAGGCGCCAAGGACACATTAATTTAAGGCATACTTAAGACTACTCCTCGACCGCTGTCACTGAAAGCCCCCTCTGAGTTGTCACCGTGGTCCCTTGATTTGTCTAGTCTGGAGCCATTCCAGCTGCAAAACCAAATCGATAAATCAATCTAATCAGCCAATCTGCCGTTAGGCACCGCTCCACTGAATAGGCTTCTCTCTCTCTCGCGCTCTCTCTCTCTCTCTTTCTCTCTCTCTCTCTTTCTCTCTCTCTCTCTCTCAGAAATGGAAACCTCAGGCTTATTTGACTCAAGGAGTTGTGGAATTCCAATCAGCACAAAAGGATCTAATATTCAATATAATTGTGCCTTGTCTCTGAAAGCTATTTCTCAAGAGCTCCTCATGGATACAAAGATAGTTTTTCTTGTTAGGCTTGTTTGCTCTCCTCTCTGTTCATTTTCTCTCTCCTTGACATCAAACTGTTGGGATTAACTGGATGCACTTCTCTTGTGTTCATTATTAACAGTTTTGAGGTGCAGTCAAACTGTATTTGAATAGGTTCTGTAACTTTTGATCATCAAAATTAATCAAAATCTAGAAGGAAAAAAATTGTGAAAATGAGCAATACACTAATTCTCTTCATGTTGCACAGTGATTCAGGAAGAATAGATGTTCTAACTTACTGTAGCAAATTATTGTGAAGCACACGCAAGACTTCAAGGTTTGGGTAGATTCAGCTTTCAATTCAGGAAATTCAGAAAATGAGCTGAAAGTTGTTCAGGTTTTTCCAAATCAACTGAATTGACCACAATCCTACATTACTCAAAATGTCCAAACATCTTGACAGCTGTTCACCCAAAAAGTGTTAAGGTGACCGCTTTGTTGTCATTTGAATTCCAGATTCCACCTAGCGTTGTTCTGTATTCAATGTCTTTGATCGCATTACCCTTAATCAAAAGGACTGTTATTATAGGGTTGGCGTAGGGTTATCCAAGGGATTTTAAAACAAATCTGTGCTAGATTATGGTGATATTGTGCTAGATTATGGTGATATTGTTTACATGCAAGCCTCAGCCAGCAGATTTAAGATACTGGACACTGTGTATCACAGGATGCTTAGATTTATAACAAATGCAAGATCACTCACCCATCACTGTGATCTATATGGTGAAGTGGCCCTCTCTTCCTACACAAATGCTGAAGCACTGGTACATTACATCTTTGTGTACAAAGCATTGCTTGGACTATTGCTTTTTTACCTGTCCCCCTCACTAAAAAGGTAATCACAAACTGATAGTCCCCGTTCTCAGCTGCTACAATCTTTCACGGTTCCTAAGGCCAGAACTGAAATGGGAAAACTATAATTTTCGTATAATCCTTGGTGTTGGAACGAGCTGCAAAATACTTCAAACTGGAGGAGAGGGTATCGCTTGCTGAGTTTAAAGCATTGAAAGGGGAAAATGTTGTTGACCTTTGTGATTGTTTTTAATGTATCGTATTGTGCTCTTGTGTTGTATTTACACGCTGACTACTTCCTGTTGACTTTCCAGGTCCCCATTGAAAAATAGATTTCTATCCTCAAGGGTCTTCTGCTGGTTGAATAAGGGTTCATTTAAAAAAAATGGGTTTTCATTATCATTAGGTAGGCTATAGGCTACATCCCCATGTGGCGTTTGAAAATCATTGTGGTTGGTTTAGAAATTGGTTACAATTCTTGTCCCAGGGCCTCCCTTATTGAGCAGGGAGGTCTGGCTGCTTTTGAGGAAAATAAAATGATGACAGTATTTACAGCCATTGATTTTGGTCTCATCCCATGTTTAAATTGAGCAAGGCGTGAAAGGAATTTAATGAAAACGAATTATGGTTGCAAATGAGTAATGTCTCTCACTGATTACATCCCACATCAATTATATTCAGTGTTGTTTGGAGCGACAAGCACAGGGCCTTGTGTCGTTTGTTTTAATTTGGAATTTGCCACAAATTTGCCTTGTCTTGGGTTGTGATTGCAATTTGATCATGATGAAAGTGTGTGATTATGCTATCTGACTGTATGGATCACATGCATAATGAACCAGAACTGGGCAACCTTCAAGGAAACACGAGAGTTGGGCAATAGGATATGTTGTGTTTGTGGCACTAGGGCTTGTGCAGCCTAATAATAGGATATGTTGTGTTTGTGGCACTAGGGCTTGTGCAGCCTAATAACAGGATAGTTGTGTTTGTGGCACTAGGGCTTGTGCAGCCTAATAATAGGATAGTTGTGTTAGTGGCACTAGGGCTTGTGCAGCCTAATAATAGGATAGTTGTGTTAGTGGCACTAGGGCTTGTGCAGCCTAATAATAGGATAGTTGTGTTAGTGGCACTAGGGCTTGTGCAGCCTAATAATAGGATAGTTGTGTTTGTGGCACTAGGACTTATGCAGCCTAATAATAGGATAGTTGTGAACATGATCATACACACCTCCGATAATATGAAAACGTTGGGAATGAAAGTCGTTCTTTAGGTGTCTCTCATTTTGAAATTCAATTGAAAATCGCTTAAAACATTGATAGACAATGTTTATTGCGCATTTGTGTTTTCTAGTCATTTGGCCAAATACTATACATATATGATGTGTTTTTAGCACATGTAAGCTCAATTTGCATTTAATACATGTTCCGGATTGACCGGTCAGTCCGTAAGTCTGAGGATTGTATATTTTCTACATATTTAAGGTGTTCTGTGTCTAGTAACCTCTTCCAGTTGGTCGTTGCTTTGGTGTGCTTACAATATGTAGCCCACACTTGTGAATGTTTTACTTGATGTAATATTTCCAGGCATTATGATGAGATCACTCATACACATATAAGGCTCATTCTGTACATGCTAGTGGACTTTCCCTACAGTTCTCTTGTCAACTTATCCTTTTAATGCTCTTGCTTTTTCAGGTGGAAGCTGAATGACTCCTTCATTGTACCTAGATCAGGGTCACGCTATGCCCTCACTGGGGGCAACCTACGCATCAGCCATCTGAACAAAGAGGAGGATGTCGGGATCTACCAGTGTCTGGCAACCAACTCTTTCGGCACCATCGTCAGCAGAGAAGCTAGTCTACATATAGCTTGTGAGTTTTCCTCTTAATACGGTAAAGGTTTAAATGGAATATTTCTCAGTCCAAGGAAAAAGGCAGTGGATTCTATCACAAAGCATCAGTCATTAGCAAACCATGATTATGTCACTAAGTTGATCCTTTAATCCAGCTTAAACAGTGGCTTGGGACATCTGTGTGATAGGAGATGCAACTAGGGCTGTGGCGATCATGACATTTTGTCAACTGGTCACTGTCATGCAAATAACTGCCGGTCTCACGGTAAATGACAGTTAATTAACATAATAACGTTTAGCCTCTCCGGGCTTCCAGGCATAGTTTACAATCCACTGATGCGGACCTTTGGAACATCTGCATTTCAAAAAATCTAATAAATCCATTTAATATAGCTTACACCATCTTAATAATACCATTATTTATTTTAGATAGATCTAAAGAAACATTGTGATATGAAGACAATGTAGCCTATTTCAGAAGAACAGAATAGCATATTCTGAGTCATCCTTATGTTAAGCTGTGATCTGGCTGTGCTGTATGGCTGTGGGCTACACTAGTTCATTTAGCAGACAAGATTAGCTTATAATTCCCGTGGCATTATTTTATATTATTTTATAGTAAGAAGAATACAATTCCACATAGCTGAATAAAACAGAAAGGATATTTTCCCAAAATGATTTCCAAGGGAGTGTGCTGTGTTGATGTCACGTTCCGACCTTAGTTCCTTTGTGATGTCTTTGTTTTAGTATGGTCAGGGCGTGAGTTGGGTGGGCAGTCGATGTTCTTTTTTCTATGATTTGGTATTTCTGTGTTTGGCCTGGTATGGTTCTCAATCAGAGGCAGCTGTCAATCGTTGTCCCTGATTGAGAACCATACTTAGGCAGCCTGTTTTCACCCTTGAGTGGTGGGTGATTATATTTTCTGTTTAGTGTGTTTTGCACCTGACAGAGCTGTTTCGGTTTTGTTTGATAGTGTTCAGTTGAAATAAATAACATGAACAAGTACCACGCTGTGCTTGGTCCTCACCTTCTTCCACCAACAACCGTTACAGTTGAGCGGTTATTTTTATTTTACCTTTATTTTACTAGGCAAGTCAGTTAAGAACCATTCTTATTTTCAATGACGGCCTAGGAACAGTGGGTTAACTGCCTGTTCAGGGGCAGAACGACAGATTTGTACCTTGTCAGCTCGGGGGTTTGAACTTTCCACCTTCCGGTTACTAGTCCAACACTCTAACCACTAGGCTACCCTGCCGTTAACAAAGTGTTCATTTGAAACAGGTCCTCCTATATGCCTAATTTACAGTTATTTATGCAACGTTAGTTGCGATACAAACCTTAGGCTATATGTTTTGATTTCTAATACATTCTATGTTTTTTTAAAGTTGCATGAAAGGCATGAGCTCTGCTCTGTTTCTTGCGCAGTCTCTCATTCATAATTTGACAAGCACTTGATAATATTCTCATAGTCTACTAATATATGTGTCGAATCATTTTTGATTTAGAATGGCCCACAAAAACATCATTTCATCCATAGCCTGCACTCAAATAGTGATTGGAGGTTCTGTAAGGTTCCGTGTTTAATATGCCAGGTAAGCTACATCGGTTGTAAAAGCAGATCAATTTGGTAATAAATATAGCAGCATGAGAAAGATGGGATCCTTTTTAAATAGTGGCGAGTTATAAGTCTGTTTTCACAGGTCGATTGAGCAATGACTGGGCTTATAAGAACACATGTTTCATTAGACTCTGTAGGCTATGTACTCTCCAACCATGTTCCAGGGCTCCTGGGCCTTATTTGGCCACTTTAGTTGTGATACAAACCATATCAAAACATATAGGCCTACAGTATGGGCTAGGCTACATGATGCATGCGACTATGATTTGAAAAAGTCGCAAAAAAACAAATGTTAGTTGCCTTGGACTGCACACGCAGACTATTCTCAATTTAATCTTGTCTTTACATATACTAAGTAATATATGTGTGAAATGAGTTTGGATTTAGAATGGGCCATTATCATGCACCTGTCAGAACACAGGCAGGGGGGGAAAATACATGTAATTCATATGCACTTGAATAGCATATGGAGGAAGCTTTTCCCGCAGTTAATTATCATGCCAGTCAGGTAGACTACTCCAGTCTTAAAGCGAAGCAATGTGCTCAATATTAGGAGAGTTGAGAAATAAATATAGTCTATTGAAAACTGATAGGATCCTTCTCTTTTTAATGGAGGCCATCAAACCTCTGTTTTCTCACGCAATTGCATAACATAGCCTGTAGAAATATAGTGCAACATGGGCTTCTAGAAATGACATGTATCAACCAGCTATAAAGAGCTGGCTCTCGCTGTGCAACAGGTTGTCCTATTCCGCTCGAACTCTGAATGCCAAAGCTCTCATGAAGTGTTTGTTTTGATTTTCAAGCTTTTGCATTGATGCCAGAGGGATTAGAGGAACAACAGAGCGCTGAGTACCAGGCCATTGGCGACTGGTTAGTTTGGTAGTCTACAAGTGGCCATTGGCGACATCAGAGCGCAGTTTTGGAGAAGCCTAGTTACTGTGACTCAATGGTCACGTGGAATTTGACTGCGGTCATGACTCGTGACTGTCGGTGTGAAGGTAATACGGTCACCGTAACAGCCCTAAATGCAACAGCTCTACCAAAGAGTAGGTTTGGGATGAAGAGGGTGCGATTGTCAGGGGCCTTGACAGCAGCTATATAACTGATGTTTTACAGTCTTCATCTATCACATTTGAAGTCTCCGGCATCTCTGATGGCAAGGTAAACTCAGGGCTTCTGCTCTGACGGGAATCCCATCTAAAATGACAGCATGAACCTCTGAGAACAGATGGTGCATCCAGATTGAATTCTGACGTCTGTTTCCTTTTAGCAGACCTAGGGATGATCCTTGTGAGAGCACCCCGGGTATTTAGCTGGCTTCTAATGGGTGCATTTGAGTCACGAGTCCCCACAAAGCAGTATATCATATTCATGTGAATCCCACCGCTGACACCAAATGTCTACACCAGGCAGTGTATCTTATTCATATTTCCTACCAATTTTCGAGGTCTGACCTGCACTGTATGTCACTGTGATTGGTCTCGTCCATTGCCTGGCTCTGACCTGGGACCTGTGGGTTTTGTCAACTGACAAGGACAAGTATCTGCGGTGATGTGTCATCCATCTTATTTGTTGCTCTTGGTATAACTTAATTAATCCTGCAGAATGATTGAACGGTGCCGGGTCAGAGGAATAATGAATTGAGGAGAAGCCTGTTTTGAAGTCTGTATCATGTCATTTGTAAAAGACTTGGACCAGACCAGAAGCACCTGGAGTGCTTTTTTGTCCCTCTTTGAGGCTTTGATTTTTTATAAAATAGGATGTAATATAACAAAGATGTAACATATATTGAACAAAAATATAAATGCAACATACAGCAATTTCAAAGATTTGAATCAGTTACAGTCTATATAAGGATATCAGTCAATTTAAATAAATAAATTAGGCCCTAATCTACACTCTTACAAAAAGGGTTCAAAAAGGGTTATTTGGCTGTCCCCATAAGAGAACCCTTTTTGGTTCCAGGTAGAACTATTTTTAGGGTTCTACATGGAACCAAAATGGTTCTACCTGGAACCAAAAAGGGTTCTTCAAAGGCTTCTCCTATGAAGAACCCTTTTAAGTTCTAGATAGCACCTTTTTTTCTAAGAGTGTATGGATTTCACATGACTGGGAATACAGATATACATCTGTTAGTCACAGATACATAAAAAGTAAGAGCATGGATCAGAAAACCAGTCAGTATCTGTTGTGTCCACCATTTGCTTCATGCAGCGCGACACATCTCCTTCGCATAGAGTTGATCAGGCTGTTGATTGTGGCCTGTGGAATGTTGTCCCACTCCTCTTCAATGACTGTGCGAAGTTGCTGGATATAGGTGGGAACTGGAACACTGAAAATGTCCTAGTTCTTCCATGGCCTGCGTGCCCACTAGACATGTCACCCATTAAGCATGTTTGGGGTGCTCTGGATCGATGTGTACGACAGCATGTTCCAGTTCCCGCCAATATCCAGCAACTTCGCACAGCCATTGAAGAGGAGTGGGACAACATTCCACAGGACTCAACCAACAACCTCCGCTCTACGTGAGGTGAATGGTGGTCACACCGGATAGTGATTGCTTTTCTGATACCTTTTCTGATACCCCTACCTTTTTTTAAGGTACTGTATCTGTGACCAACAGATGCATATCTTCATTCCCAGTCATGTAAAATCCATAGATTAAGGCCTAATGAATTTATTTCAATTTGACTGATTTCTTTATATGAACCGTAACTCAGTAACGTCTTTGAAATTGTTGAATGTTGCATTTATATTTTTGTTCAGTATAATACTATCAAGGCACAAGGCGAGACCCAGATGCAGACAGAGGAGGCAGATGGTTAGAGTCTGATATTTATTAACAATCCAAAAGGGGTAGGCAAGAGAATGTTCGTGGACAGGCAGAAGGCCAAAACCAGTTCAGAGTCCAGGATGTACAGAGTGGCAGGCAGGCTCGAGGTCAATGCAGGCAGAATGGTAAGGCAGGCTGGAATGGAGTCCAGAAAACAGGCAAGGGTCAAAACCGGGAGGACTAGCAAAAGATAAATAGAAAGCAGGCGCACGGGAAAACATGCTGCTTGACTTGAAAACATGCAAGACGAACCGGCACAGGGAGACAGGAAACTCAGGGATAAATACACTCGGGAAAATAAGCAACACCTGGAGGGGGTGGAGACAAACACAAGAAACAGGTGAAACAGATCAGGACATGTACAATTATTGACACACCTGTTTTCAGTACGTTTCAATACCTCACCTTGATAACACATACAATATACTGTAGCTCAGTATTTGAATTATGTATCTTATACAGTCACTTTTGCTCATCTTTATCAAAGATGTCAATCATTTTAGAACTCACTGTAGGTGTTGCACATGATGCAGTTGGACCATGAAAAGCATTGGTTTAAAATATAAAGTTGTAGGCACATAAGCTCTTGTGGCTACCGAAGTTGGTCTTTTAATTGGTATTTTGCTGGCTCAGCGTTACCAAGATTAGTAAGATATCCGTATATAATATATCATATATAGGGTGGCAGGTATACTAGCATTGGGCCAGTACCCGAAAGGTCGCTAGTTCAAATCCTTAGCCGACAAGGTGAAAATCTGTTAATGTGCCCTTGAGCAAGGCACTTAACCCTAATTGCTCCAGGGCTGCTGGATAATGATGACCCTGGCTGTGACCCAACTCTCTGAGGGCGTCTCAGGGGGAGTTGGGATATGCAAAAAAAACACATTTCCAATTCACACTATGCGTATTAATGTACATTTGTACAAATTGAAATTGTGAAATTGAACAAATATATTTTTTTTTATAAAAATGTAGGCACAAAGAGTCCACCACCAGCCTGTGGGCTGAGCCATATAAACTGTGGACAATCTTTCACCATCTAATATGGGCTTAAAATATCAGAACATTTAAAGGTTGATGATTCCACTGACAATACTGTGGTGAAATGTTTCAAAAGCCTCTGCTCGTCTGTTGTGTGCACTGGAATAATCTCACTTGTTCTAGGGGCAGATTGAATTCTGTAATCTCTTTGGGATTTTTATAATTGAAAGTCTCTCGACTCTGCTGTGGTAAAATATAACATTACTCCACAGATTGTAACTGCCATATTGCAGGAATAACCTTTTAATATGTACCCAAGAGAATGAGCATGATATGCTCCAGATGCAATGTTGTTAGCTCGGTGCTTAATTATTGAATGGTGAAATAACTGTATTTATGAAACTGCACAGGATGCAATTCACTTGTATCTTAGGAGCATCAGATTTCATATCTCTTCTTTAGTTCAGCCTCACAATTGCACATCATTTGCATATTTGTTTTCCAGTGTCTGTCTGACATTACAATCCATTTCACAAGTAGATCTGATTTCTATCTCTTGTTTTTAACAAACGCCTTCCTTCATTTCTATCAAGTCCCTTTCATAACATCCACATTTTCACCTCAAGGGACAATTGCATCCTTATTTAGTTTTATAGCAATCAGAGAGTGGGGACATGAACAGCACTCACAGTTTTGGCCTGTCTAAAATATATCAGAGCTCTAGCTATCTGCATTTCAAACATACCATTTTTTTAAAACAGGAATTTATCGCACAATGCTAGAGAACAATTGTAAAGAGTTTCTCAATTAATGTTTTTGATGTCATAGTGTACATTTCTCAAACTCAATTCTGGACCTCAAAGGCAGTTCCACAGCATTTGTTGTAATCAGGGACAGATTTAGACTTGGGTTGCCAGGTGGGCGCAGTTAATTGTCAGTTTGACCAGAAAACCAGCAGCCTCTTGACCTCATCGGGTAAGAGTTGAATATCCCTGCTGTAAAGTGTCTCAGTCTTGTAATATCATACTTATTTCTGAGTGCTCACTGCAAAATTGTGTGTTGCTCACTTTTTGAATAAGTAGAACATAGATTAATGAAGAGATGGGAACAGTATCATATCATATAAACTATTCAAAGCGGTATACCATAACATTTACATTTTAGGCTATGAAAGTGGTTTGAGTGGTACTTTCTACAGTAATATGACTCAATATTAAATAACTGTGAAGGACAAGCCATGACTGTTGGTTAATGCTCTCGTTCACACCACAACAAAAGTTACTCACATTCTCTTTTGATACAATCTCTTCTGATTCATTGCATTAAGTCACAAAATGCTAATTCACATCCAATTTCATGGACCTGAAAGCACTCAAAATAGCTTGAATTAGGCAATGAAAAAGCACACAGAGGTATGTCTTTGAAAGGCTTGACAATATAATCCAGGGGTTGCAGAACAGTTTGGTTTATCAGGCATGGCTGGCTTTAGTGTGTCCAGCTCATTTGCGTTTCACACTATGAGAATATTGACCGTTTTTTTCCCACTTCACGGTGGTGTAGTAATATTATTAGGTGCTATAGGGAAATACTGCTCATATACAGATTTCACCTAGCTTCAGGGATTTTTTGTCAAATAAATATTTATTTGAATACTCACTTTGAGAAAGTTTTATTTTAAATGTTAATACTTTTTGGAATTATACACTGTGTTCAGTTAGTTCTTAAACCTCGTTAGTTCTGAAAACACAGGACAATTCCAATGTGCCAATAGTTGATTGTAAGCACTAACCTGACACTCGCTTTCATGTTGTCATAGGGAAAGATAACTTTGATGATAGCAATGACCTTCTTTAACAAAGTCATTTCAGTGGCGTCTTGAGATTTGGTTGTTTTCCAAATCCACCTAATCATGCCTCTCAAATGCTGAATACTTATGCACCTGATAAAACATAGAAACACATTTTTTTTTTAATTGGACTGCCTCAACAATCTAAGTGTCTAAATGTATGTTTACAGGTTAAAGGGGAATTCAAGAATATGGGAAATAAGAAAAACAGGCCTTTATAACAAAGTTATCCCATAGCATTCATTACTGTACCTGACCTCTTTATACTTTTAATAAATCAGTGGGCTCTGTAATTCCCAATTTAAACTGCTTCCTAAAGCAGAACTAATCACTCATGGTATTCAAGACTTAGAATCGATCTAGAAGTGTTTCACATAAATCTAGCTTAGGTGGGGCACAGATGTCCCTGAAGCATCACACAGACATGGTGACATAATTCCCCAATATTATACAGACTTCACAAATAAATCTGTTAATTGAGGCAGTGTTCTCATTAAGTTCATGTATTCATGGGGAAGTAGGTGTTACAGTACATTATTCTTTCTATTTCCATTCGCTCTTGATTATGGCATTATTGGTTACTTTGGTTTGCTATTTTGCAGTATAGGCTCTTAGAAATCTACAAGAGCAACAACAGCAGAGAAAAGACAGATGTGGATTGTTGTCCTATTTCCCGAGTAGGTTGTCAAGAAGTAAATGGTTGCCATACACATGCTATTTCAATCTCATAGCCGTTTAATTGTTGCTGGAACGTGTGCAATGAGGAAGGTAATGAATGAAACACAGAAAGTGATAACAATACATCGTTTCAATTAAAATCACTCATGTGTGACTTATACTTGAGGAAGGGCTTTCCGCATGCTGGAGGTGCTTGGGATTGAAACAGTTCTGTAAGTACACCGGAAGAAATTATTGTCTCACAAAGTTGTCCAAAGGTGTCGGATACTGCCATTTAACCCAATGAGGTAGATGCTCAATATATTAGATAGGAACTAGAATAATAAATTATATTACATTAATATAATTCTATAGTACAATTTGTGTCCCAAAAGCTGAAATTGTAGTCCTTAGAATAATCAATGACTCACTGTTAAAAGGGAGTATTAGACAAAAATACATGAGCTGTGTTTGGGGCTATATCAATCAGTGTTCCACACTACCAATGATAGATTAACTACTATGTCACTATTTGGTTAGATAATGGTTATAATGGCTATTGCCATTGCTTCATAAATTCAGTAGAATACTGCTTGATCATTTTGGCCTATTCCTTTTGTCTCTCTGAAACAGACTTGGAGAATTTCAAGACACAGAGTCGAAGTCCAGTGAGGGTTCGTGAGGGCCAAGGAGTGGTCCTACTCTGTGGACCACCACCCCACTCTGGAGGTAAGAAAGCCTTTGCGGAACACCTAATGACTGTGAAAGGACCAACTAAAAACTTGTTTAAGTGGTACACTATTTCCATAAGTCATATGTAGGCATACAATAAATAAATAAATATCACGGGTATGATTTGAATGCTGGTGGTAATGATGATCGGTTCTTGGTTGGTAATGATCAAATAAAAATGTCCTTTATCAGTGAACTGTAGTCTAGAGGGCATGCGCCAAAACCAGATTGGGCAAGTATGCTATTTATTTCAACAGTTTTTGTAACAAAACCATTGGTAGAAAAAAAAACTCTTGCTTTCTATTCGGTACATGGAAATGTATTGTTAAAAGTGCTTTGTATGTACACTACGTTATCACACACAACTTTTATCCGCAACAAGTCAATTTGATGGAAACACAGCTCTGGTGGGAAAATGCACATATGCAGATTTTTAGAATTGGATGGAAACTTAGACAAGCAACTAACCAGTCACGGAAGGGGGACTGCTCTCTTTGCTCTTCAAGTGTTTGCAGTGCCAGTGTCTCCAATGCATCGGTGTACCTCACATATGCAGTGCCCAGGATGATGCGGCAAGCACACTTTTGGATGTGCTCAAGCTGGTCCGAGAGGGATTGGGATAATGAGCTATTCCAAGCTGTGAAGTCAGAAAAAGCACCATCTTCTTATTTTAGTATTTACAATCTATGCACTTCTGGATCAATCAATACATTTTCGGACTGAATACAATTTACATTTCATGTCCTGAGGTTTCTTATGGCCTATTTTAACAGAATAAATGCATTCGTTATTTATTATGGAATATTTATACTATTGAAATATCAATGGTCAAAATGTCAGCCATGGCCATTCTAGTAATTATAGAATTCCGGCGCACAGAGGGTTAACTATTAACTAGAAATAACTCAAGAAGGCTTCGGGATTTGAGTGTGGCCAAGACCCAAGATGCTATACAGAGTTAAACGTTTTTTTCAGAGCCTGTGCATTAGGGTCCTGCTTTGTCTGCACTCATGTCCCCTACTGCTCTCTGAGTGTCTATCTGGGTGACTGTGTTCAGACCCAGACCTAATGCACCTGACCTCCTTTTCCTAATGGAACTAGACTTTTTAGATTTACTCAAGGATGTAATCCCTTGTTCTCCTGCACATCTGACAGAAATCAAGGTAGCAAGCTAGCTACACACATGGCTTGCAGATTTTGTCCTTGGTAAAATCTTATATACAGTTGAAGTCGGAAGTTTACATACACTTAGGTTGGAGTCATTAAAACTCGTTTTTCAACCACTTCACAAATTTCTTGTTAACAAACTATAGTTTTGTCAAGTCGGTTAGGACATCTACTTTGTGTATGACACAAGTAATTTTTCCAACAATTGTTTACAGACAAATTATTTCACTGTATTCACTGTTTCACAATTCCAGTTGGTCAGAAGTTTACATACACTAAGTTGACTGTGCCTTTAAACAGCTTGGAAAATTCCAGAAAATGATGTCATGGCTTTAGAAGCTTCTGATAGGCTAATTGACATCATTTGAGTCAATTGGAGGTGTACCTGTGGATGTATTTCAAGGCATACCTTCGAACTCAGTGCCTCTTTGCTTGACATCATGGGAAAAGCAAAAGAAATCAGCCTAGACCTCCACATGTCTGGTTCATCCTTGGAAGCTATTTCAAATGCCTGAAAGTACCACGTTCATCTGTACAAACAATAGTACGCAAGTATAAACACCATGGGACCACACAGCCGTCATACCGTTCTGGAAGGAGATACGAGGAGCTGGAATGTACCGCACCGGGCTATGCACCTGCACCAGGGACACCGTGCGCTCCACAGCATCAGGTCCTGGCTCTCCTTCCTGAGATGAACGTACTTTGGTGAGAAAAGTGCAAATCAATCCCAGAACAACAGCAATGGATCTTGTGAAGATGCTGGAGGAAACAGGTACAAAAGTATATTTATCCACAGTAAAAACTATTCCTATATCAACCTAATCTTAACTATCGCTCAGCAAGGAAGAAGCCACTGCTCCAAAACTGCCTGTCACGCCCTGACCATAGTTTGCTTTGTATGTTTCTATGTTTTGGTTGGTCAGGGTGTGATCTGAGTGGGCATTCTATGTTGGATGTCTAGTTTGTCTGTTTCTGTGTTTGGCCTGATATGGTTCTCAATCAGATGCAGGTGTTAGTCGTTGTCTCTGATTGGGAACCATATTTAGGTAGCCTGTTTTTCATTGTGGGTTGTGGGTGATTGTCTATGTGTAGTGTTTGTGTCAGCACATTTCGTATATAGCTTCACGGTCGTTGTTCATTTAATGTTTTGACCAGTTTACTTTGTTTTCGTCATCCATTAAAATGATGCATTCACACCACGCTGCGCTTTGGTGCACTTCTTACGAAGATCGTGACACTGCCATAAAAAGCCAGAATATGGTTTGCAACTGTACATGGGGACAAAGATCATACTTTTTGGAGAAACGTCCTCTGGTCTGATGAAACAGAAATAGAACTGTTTAGCCATAATGGCCATTGTTATGTTTGGAGGAAAAAAGGGGAGGCTTGCAATCCGAAGACCACCATCCCAACCGTGAAGCACGGGGGTGGCAGTATCATGTTGTGGGGGTGCTTTGCTGCAGGAGGGACTGGTACACTTCACAAAATAGATGGCATCATGAGGTAGGAAACTGGAGGAAGCAGGAGTACACCTTGCGACTGTGTCAGCGTGCACTGCCACAAGAGTCACTAGTGCACAACAAGGACACTCCTGTTGGCCAAACCCTCCCCTAACCCGGACGACGCTTGGTCAATTGTGCGCCACCCCATGGGTCTCCCGGTTGCGACAGAGCCTGGACTCAAACCCAGAATCTCTTGTGGCAGAGCTAGCACTGCGATGCAGTGCCTTAGACCACTGCGCCACTCAGGAAGCATTCAAAGAAAATAACCCCTACCTATTAAGAAAGTATACCAGTTTCATTTGAGGACTAGGATGTTGACAGCTGTTGGTATTGCCCTCAGGTAGCCGGTTTCTGGTCTCAAGTTCAGAAATGGCTGAAAATGCATAACATTGATCTAAAATTGACCCTAGAACTAGAACTGTTGGGAGATCTGGAGAGACCGGGTCAGTCAATTACTAATATACTAATACTCTTAATAAAAGTATTTATCTTCAACTCGCAATCTGTGGATTCATTTTGATTAGATACAGTGGTTGCTCCACTAAAGGTTTTGTGATTATGCTGCGGGACTTAGAGGTAATTTGCAGTACCCTGCGTCACCACTTCATTGCTCCAGACCAGTGCAAGGGGGAATTAGAGCGCTGATTATGCTTTTGAACACGGGGTGTGACATTGTTACTAATTTGTAAATAAAGCCAGTTATTTAGAATTATTTACAGTGGGTTAACAGTGGGTTTACTGCCTTGTTCAGGAGCTCAAGGATTCGATCCAGCGACCTTTCGGTTATTGGCCCAACGCTCTAACTACCATTATAAAAAAAACTGTTAGGTTCTAATTATCATAGTAAGAACTCGACGAACACTATGAAAGCTTAAACCAAGTTTATTTGCCCATTGGGTCAATACAGCTGCATCAGACAAAGACATTTTTCACACAAGCACTGATATTTAACCCCTTCTCCCAGGCTGTCTCCTCCTACCATCTGAACAGCCAATGCATCGCTGTTGCTAGACAGAACCTTAGTGACATCTGTTCTTCCTCACTTCATCTGACCTGACCTCTACCCCAAAGTGCTCACTCCTCCCCAACTCAAGGCTGTCATGTTGATTGGTACCAGACTGTCTCTTCTCTTCCCAGAGAATCCCTCCCATAGGATCCCTGATGGCTAACAATAACATATCCTGACATAATGTAAACGTTATACCTTACCCTCTCTTCCTCAGTGACATGAATAAGTATATTTCATATTCTCAGAACCCAACAGTCCACCCTCTTGAACAATAGTTTCCTACTGTTCAACTTACATAATCTTGGAAATGACTTCTAAATGAACAAACAATGATAACAACACGTGAACAAAAGATAAAACATGATTAACATTCACAGTGAGGTTTACAACCTCAGAGACTTATGGCCTCTGTCCTATAATCACACCATGAACACTCTTATTTCCCTTTTTCATAGAACACTGATAATAAGGTGTCCAGTGGATCTGTTGCCTCTCCCAGTTCAACCTTCTCTTTCTGGTCCCTAAGAGAGTTATAGCACAAGACTTGGAAAGCAAAAATAAACACAAGACATAACAGCATTAATAATGTGTTAAGATATGCACAATGCATGAAAACTCTAATTTTGATAACATGACAATTCCCACTCTCTCTTCGCCTTCATGATACTTTTCTGCTGAGTTTTGCAAAAAATTAAAGCCATAAAAATCCTTCTCATCCTTCCGCCCAGTCTTCCCCGTCAGACCACAGGATTCAAGAGGTGTTCCCAAGCCATGTCATACTCACTTTGCTCCCCATCACCATCTTTGCCACCTGATGGGCACGTCACCTGATAGTCACGTCACCTGATAGGCAAGTGCGTATCCCTAATCAAGCTCACCCATTATGCAGCTGCACCTCACTTCACGTGAGAACTGTGAACCCACCGAGTAGAGACATGGCAATCTTTATCGATGCAGGTGCTATAAGGAGTACTGTGTGTGGACCAGACCAGTGCTGTCCCAATACCCCCACCTGGTGTATCTTGATGTACACTCAATCTCCAGATTTTTACCTTGTCAGCCCGTGCACTCAGTTATCTCCTGCTCCTCATCTGCTGCTTTCACCTGAGGATATTCATGGTTCATGGGTCATTTCCTGACAGTATAGATTCCCCCTTTATGCCCAAATCACTAATTTGTGACATTTGAATAACAGCCCCCGGTACCCCCATCGGTCTCCCTGTTACCAGCTACCAAGCCATGTGGCATGAGTCCTCATAAATGGATATCCCAACAATGCTACTAAAGCAACCCCTGCTACTACTGACACTGCATATGACGCATACCTCAAACTCCCTCATTTGCGCCATATCCAATTCCATGCTGTTACCATAGCCTCCTTTAATTACTGTCCCTACAGCGACTTCAGTGAGTAACTACTGCATAGAGTCTGTCAAGTGTTCACCGGTTGTTAGAAATTGAGAAAGAGATTAATGAGTTGGAAGAATATCCAACCTAACAAAACTCTGAGTCTCAGGTTTCTTAAAAGTCTACCATAGTGTCTGAAATGCCAACACTATCGCTTCTACTCTCACCATGATCTGGGTATGTGTAACGTTCAATTTAACATAATAGTCCCTATATTGTGCACAGTTAGCTGTCCTCCCTCTCTTATGAGCTATTTCCTGTCTGAAGTTTACATACACCTTAGCCAACTACATTTTTACTCAGTTTTATTTTACAATTCCTGACATTTAATCCTAGTATAAATTCCCTGTAATAGGTCAGATAGGATCACCTCATTATTTTAAGAATGTGAAATGTCAGAATAATAGTAGAGAATTATTTATTTCAGCTTTGATTTCTTTCATCACATTCGAAGTGGGTCAGAAGTGTACATACACTCAATTAGTATTTGGTAGCATTGCCTTTACATTGTTTAACTTGGGTCAAACGTTTCGGGTAGCCTTCCACAAGCTTCCCACAATAAGTTGGGTGAATTTTGTCCGATTCCTCCTGACAGAGCTGGTGTAACTGACTCAGGTTTGTACACCTCCTTGCTTGCACACTCTTTTTCAGTTCTGCCCACAAATGTTCTATAGGATTGAGGTCAGGGCTTTGTGATGGCCACTCCAATACCTTGACTTTGTTGTCCTTAGGCCATTTTGCCACAACTTTGGAAATATGCTTGGGGACATTGTTTATTTGGAAGACCCATTTGCGACCAAGCTTTAACTTCCTGACTGATGTCTTGAGATGTTGCTTCAATATATCCACCTAATTGTCCTATTCATGATGCTGTCTATTTTGTGAAGTGCACCAGTCCCTCCTGCAGCAAAGTACCCCCACAGCATGATGCTGCCACCCCCGTGCTTCACGGTTGGGATGGTGTTCTTCGGCTTGCAAGCCTCCCCCTTTTTCCTTCCAACATATCGATGGTCATTATGGCCAAACAGTTGTCTTCTTGTTTCATCAGAACAGAGGACGTTTCTCCAAAAAGTCCAATCTTTGTCCCCATGTGTAGTTTCTAACCGTAGTCTGGCTGTTTTGGAGCAGTGGCTTCAGGTTATGTTGATATAGGACTCGTTTTACTGTGGGTATATATTATTTTATATCTGTTTCCTCCAGCATCATCACAAGGTCCATTTCTGTTGTTCTGGGATTGATTTGCACTTTTCACAAAAGTACGTTTATCTCTAGGAGACAGAACGCGTCTCCTTCCTGAGCGGTATGATGGCTGTGTGGTCCCATGGTGTTTATAGTTGCGTACTATTGTTTGTACAGATGAATGTGGAACCTTCAGGTATTTGGAAAAGTGACTTGTGTCATGCACAAAGTAGATGTCCTAACCGACTTGCCAAAACTATAATTTGTTAACTTCTTGGTGACATGGGGGCAGTATTGAGTAGATTGGATGAAAAAGGTGCCCAGAGTAAACTGCCTGTAACTCTGTCCCAGATGCTAATATATGCACAGTATTAGTAATATTGGATAGAAAACACTCTGGATAGAAAACAAACTGTTTGCATGATTTCTGTGAGTATAACAAAACTCATATGGCAGGCGAAAACCTGAGACAAATCCAACCAGGAAGTGGGAAATCTGAGGTTTGTAGTTTCATTTAAGTGATTGCCTATCCAATATGCTGTGTCTATGGGGCCAGATTGCACTTCCCAATGCTTCCAGCAGATGTCAAAAGTTGTTTGAGGCTTCTATTGTGGAAGGTTGTCGAATAAGAGCCGTTTCAAAAAGTGGACTAGGCTGAGGCCAATCAGTTGTTTACTGCGCGGTCACATGGGCGCGCCGTCCCTTCTTTTTCCTCGTAATGAATACGCTATTGTCTGGTTGGAATATTATTGAAGATATATTATAAAAAAGACCCTAAGGAGTGATTTTAAACATCGTTTGACATGTTTCTACGAACTATAATGAAACTATTTTTTTTCGTCTGGATTTTGCGCTCGCGCATTGTGCCTTTGGAAATGTGAATAGTGAACGAGCAAACAAAACGGAGGTATTTGGACATAAATATGGATGTAATCGAACAAAAGAAACATTTATTGTGGAAGTGGGAATCCTGGGAGTGCATTCCGACTAAGATCAGCGAAGCTAAGTGAAGATTTATAATGCTATTTATGACTTTTGTTGACTCTACAGTTTGGCGGGTAACTGTATGGCTTGCTTTTGTGG
This sequence comes from Oncorhynchus kisutch, assembly GCF_002021735.2. Classification (NCBI taxonomy): domain Eukaryota; kingdom Metazoa; phylum Chordata; class Actinopteri; order Salmoniformes; family Salmonidae; genus Oncorhynchus; species Oncorhynchus kisutch. The sequence continues at coordinate 60,005,542 of NC_034190.2, read as the reverse complement.
CTGAACCTGTTCTAAGATGATTGAATATTGTGCTTTTGCCTTAAAGCTTTTTTGAAATCTGACACAGCGGTTGCATTAAGAACAAGTTTATCTTTAATTCTATGTAAAACATGTAAAACATGTATCTTTCATCAAGGTTTATGATGAGTATTTCTGTTATTTCATGTGGCTCTCTGCAATTTCTCCGGATGTTTTCTGAACATGGCACCAATGTAAACTGAGGTTTTTGGATATAAATATGAACTTGATCGAACAAAACATACATGTATTGAGTCCTGGGAGTGTCATCTGATGAAGATCGTCAAAGGTTAGTGATTAATTGTATCTATATTTCTGCTTTTTGTGACACCTCTCTTTGGTTGGAAAATGGCTGAATGCTCTCTGTGACTAGTTGCTGACCTAACATAATGATATTCTGCTTTCGCCGAAAAGCCTTTTTAAAATCGGACACTGTGGTTGGATTAACGAGAAGTGTATCTTTAAAAAGGTGTAAAATATTTGAATGGTTGAGGAATTTTAATTATGAGATTTCTGTTTTGAATTTGGCGCCCAGCAATTTCACTGGCTGTTGGCGAGGTGGGACGCTAGCGTCCCCGAACGATCCCAGAGAGGTTAACAAGAAATTTGTGGAGTGGTTTAAAAACTAGTTTTAATGATTCCAACCAAAGTATATATAAACCTCCGACTTCAACTTTACATAGTCTCTAGGAATGATACCATTCTACTACCACAACCTTCATTTATGAGCCCCCACAGATCTCCACCGCAGTCATATTCCATCCCTCTGAACAGCCCAATGAAAACATTCTGTCTCAACCCCAGGCCTCATGTGTACCTCGCCTCCTGCTACAGATACATTTACACATCATTCCATCTAACCCATAACACAATAGTCACTACTCCTAACTCTCTCCTACAGGTATAAACATACTACAACATTCTCAAATCAATTAGTCAACATACATCAGTCTCTCCTCTTGAACAATGATCACTCATGTTCCACGAAAGCTAAAAACATTGACTTGAAAAGGAAAGAGAAAAAAAGGTACGTGTTTAATCATTTCACACCACCCTTGATGCGACTAAAACTGGGGACAGAACCATCCTTCCTCGTCGTTCTATACCCATGTGATGTTGGTCTCCCTGCCGTCTGCTTCATTTTCATCATTGGTTGTTAACGCAAAACACAGACTGAGCCTTGTTTGCAATTAATTGTACCGTATCATCCAACAATTGATGCGCTATAACATAACAATTCTGATGACATGGTAAAACAAAAGAAAAAAAAAAACTTCATGGTTGACCCAAGCTATCATCCATTAAGTTCTCTAACCTCCCTGTCGGAGGACACTTAAAGATAAGGTTTCTAGAGCCTCCCTAGGCCTAATACATTTGAGCAGTGCCTCCACCCATCACCGTTTGAAAGCAACTCTCTCTCGCTGTATCCGAATCATAACTACAACGTTTAATACATTATCCAACCCAAATTCAGTCCTTAGTACTTTACTTTCAGTATGACTCAAATTCAAGCTTCTCAACCTAACACACACCATCTCGGTTACAATGTACATTTATAAATTAAACCTTTTATTGCCGGTAATAACTCTTCTCATTACAGCCCTCCTTTGTCCCTGTTTTCCTGTCGCGAGTGGCCTGGAAATGAAAGATCGGTATCTCAATGCATACTTAGTCTAAATTGTTCGCAGTGTGTAGACCCCCCCCCCCCCCCCCCCCTTTCTCCCGGCACTTATCATTCTAGCGTGTCTTCTTCAGATAGCGTTACAGTTCATCTTCCCAATGGCACATGTTAACTCTTGCCTGTCACATTTGATGGCCCTTGATAATGTCCTGATTTTCAATATACAAATAGGAACATGAGAGAAATGTGTATGTTCTCTCTCTCTCTCCACGCTCACTCCGCATGCATGGTCTCAGGACTCTGGTGCACTCCTGCCACTGGTACCCAGGTTAATGGCTCGGACTCAGATAGGAGTGTTAAAAGCCACTGTCGCGGGGGATCACGTGACCCTTGAACGAGATGGCCGCGTGAACTAAGAGCTCCGCACAAGTAGTTTCCAATTCCTAATCTTACCTCCACTTCAAGTTTAAACTCCTTTAGCTTTAGTAAAAAAGTCATGGCGGCTACAAAAGGCGACACTACAGGTGACATTTTTACCCGGACTCGAGCATTAGCGACAGAAAAAGCCTCCAAGAAGAAGCTAGCTTCAGAAAAAGCTAGCGCCATTAGCCAGGAGCAAGAGGCCCAACGAATGCCAACCTCGCACTCTGTCGAAGACATCCTTTCTGAGTTGAGATCCCAACGTACAGAACTCAACATTAAATTAGATGCCATTAACTCTCCGCTCCGTGTGATAGGGGGCAGTGTGATGGGGGGAAAACGCTTTGCCTGACATCAACAAGATGTCCAGGTGCCCCGCGTTTATGGTTGAGGCAGAGGGGCGAATCTTATCCATTGACAACTTATTGACAGATGCCATGGAAACAATAGCATATGCTAAAATAGAGCATCTGGAAGAGAAAACAGAGGACCTGGAAAACAGGGGGCGAATGAATAATTGTGTTCTATTAAATCTGGGCGAAAAAGAAGAGGGAAACATGCCACTGATCCGCTACCTGCAAGACAAACTTCCCGAGTGGCTCCACCTGTCCACCGACAGGCCCATAGAACTTGAGAGAGCTCACCGAGCACTGAGGCCCCCACCAGCAGCCAGACAACCACCGCGCCCAATCACCATACGTTTCCTGAGATTCACCGACAAGGAACGAGTCCCACAAGCGGTCGAGAATCAACACCATCACAGTGGGGAAACGCCAAACTCACTTTACACCAGGACCTGTCAGCTGGAATACCCTGAATGCGCCGTGAGTTTGACGAGGTGAAGAAATACTCCATTGACCGAGGCATCTTCAGGGGATTCAAATACCCAAACGAGCTCAGGATTCTTCACCAAGGAGCCCTGCAGCACTTCAAAAATCCCGAAGAGGCAAAATGTTTTTTGAAAGACAATCCTGGTCAATGAGAAATGGACCAATGACTAAATGTGATTAATGCAATTACTAAATGAGGTAAGACAACATATAGCCGATATCCAAAGACCCACCTGCCCCGCTAAATGTCATTATAGCGGTCCAATCTATATTTATTTTCCTTTAGCTGAGAGGGATAGGCTCTATAGCCTAACCTAGGCCTACTAACGTTTCAGCCTACTTTTATTTCCCACTTTTTGTTGTTGTTATTACTATGTCCCTTGTGGGAGGTATATGTAGGCTGGGCTATTGATTTTATTTTCTCCCTTTTTTATTATGGTCTGGACGTGGGCTACGTTGTCATTTACTCAATGCGGGGCGGAGAGGATGAGGCATTTCTTTGGTGGGGAGGGGGAGACGTTGTGCGTTGCTAACTGTTCCTGTTTTTTTCTTCTTCTTCGGAACACAGAATTGAGACTGAGCTGGAGGGGGCAATAGATCCAACGGGATGTGTCGAGTTGTTTGGGAACTCAGCTGGGGTGTTCAGAGATTATTATTTTATGTATACCATTTATTTTCCTTATGTGAACGCAACTATTATCCACTTTTACCCAGAGATGACTTGCACTACAGTTTGATTACTGTTCGATGACTAGTACCTTAAATCTATTGACATGGAACTACCATGGTCTAGGTCATGCAATAAAACAGAAAAAGATACTATGTGCTCTAAAAAAGGAAAAAGCAGACATCGCGCTATTACAAGAGACACACCTCTGTGATGCCGAACATGCCAAACTCCGCAGAGCTTGGGTGTATTTCTCATCTTTCAAATCAAACAGTAGAGGCACAGCCATACTTATCCATAAGAATGTTCCATTCATAATTGACAAAAACATATCTGATCCGGAGGGGAGATTTATTTTGATAACTGGGTCACTGTATGGTCAACTGGGTCACTGTATGGTCAACCAATTACTATCTTAAATATATATGCCCCTAACACAGATACTCCTGCTTTCATGTCAAATATGATAACCCTGTTCAATGAGCATTGTGTTTCCTTTGGCATGGTGGCTGGAGATTTGTATTGTACCCTTAACCCAACCCTAGACAAATCATCTCAAGTCACCACCACAAATCCTAGATCTGCAAAGATGTACAACTCTCTTACTAAAGATATGGGACTGATAGATATCTGGAGAGAGACTAATAGCTCATCTATGGACTATACAAACTACTCTAATGTCCATAACACCTACTCCCGTATAGATTACATTTTGATCCCAAAGAGTTTCATAAATTCAGCCACATGTACAATCGGAACAATAGCACTTTCAGATCACGCCTTTGTCCACCTCCGCTTTGACCTCTGCAAACACATCCCAAGGTCAAAGAGCTGGAAATTCAACGCCTCCATGTTATCAAATGGAGTGTTCCATACATTGGTAACTACATGGATAGACAACTACACACAAGACAACAACAATTCTCCTGTTTCTCTGGCCACAATGTGGGACGCTGCTAAAGCCACACTAAGAGGTCATCTAATTGCATATGCTTCCTCTAAGAAAAAAGCAATGGAAGCACACAGGTTAGATCTCGAAAGGGAGCTGGAATGCTGTGAAAAAGTACATAAACAATCCCCAGACTGCACCTCCTGGAGTCAACTTAAAGCAACCAAAGCCCAACTGAATTTGGACTACACTCAGGAGACTAAAAAAACGTTTCTTTACGAAACAGAAATACCATGAGTATAGCAATAGGCCTAGTAGATTGCTTGCTTAACCATTTTTTTAAAAGCAGTCAGAGTACAATCATGGCTATCCGAACAGCAGAGGACGAGGTCACATATGACCCAAAAAAGATCCATTTAACTTTTCATGATTTTTACTGCAAACTATATACCTCCGAGAGAAAACACACACTGAGGAAGAACTCCACTCTTTCCTAGAGGGAATCTCGCTACCTAAACTATCAGAGACCGACCAAGAAGATCTCAACTCCCACTTCACTCCTGAGGAGATCCTGGAGGCAATTACCTCCATGCCACCTAATAAGTCCCCATGCCCATTCCCCAGAGTTCTACATAGCTTTTTGGCCCCAGCTCAGCCCTATCTTCATGCCAATGCTGGAGGATTTTTGCCAAAACTGATTTCTCCCAGACTCAATGCACACAGCTCGCATTAGTGTTGCTCAAAAAAGACAAGGACCCTCTATCCTGCTCGTCCTTCCGGCCCATAAGCTTGTTGGATTTCGACTACAAAATAATTACCAAATTGCTCGCCAAAAGACTAAACACTCTTCATCCCAAAATAATAAAAGCGGACCAAACTGGATATATTAGAGACAGATACTCTTCTGATAACATTTGCCGTCTTTTTGATATTATTGATCAAGTAAACGCACAGAAGACCCCTGTCCTGCTGGCTTCACTGGATGCTGAGAAGGCATTTGACAGGATGGAGTGGAGCTTTCTGTTTTCAGTCTTAGAAAAGTTCAATATGGTCCCAAATTTTATTAAATGGATCAAACCCATATACTCTCATCCTAATGCCATGGTGACTACTAACAGACTGAACTCTGACAGATTCCCTCTGGAACGGGGCACAAGACTAGGGTGCTCCTCGCCCCCCTGCTCTACTTGTTGGGGGCGGAGCCTCTGGCAGAGCTGATAAGGGGCAATCCAAGTATTATGGGTGTTTCTGCAGGCGGCCTGCAGCACAAGATTTCCCTTTAAGATGATGATGTCTTGCTCTACATATCCAACCCTGAGAAATCCCTCCCTCCCATTTTAGACACAATTGCTCAGTATGGCAAGTTTTCAGGTTATAAGATAAATTTGAACAAATCCACTGTCTGCCCCCTCAATATTACACTCACCAGCTCTATGAAGACACTATGTCCTTTCCAATGGAAGACACAGGGGTTTCAATACATTGGGATCTTCATAACACCAGATCTGAATAGCCTGTTCAAGGAAAATTATCTCCCACTCCTGGATCAAATCAAGAACGATCTCCAAACCTGGATCTCCCTCCCAATTAGCTTAGTTGGAAGAATTAATGTTATCCGTATGAACATCCTCCCTAGACTGAACTACAGTGGGGCAAAAAAGTATTTAGTCAGCCACCAATTGTGCAAGTTCTCCCACTTAAAAAGATGAGAGGCCTGTAATTTTCATCATAGGTACACTTCAACTATGACAGACAAAATTAGATTTTTTTTTCTCAGAAAATCACATTGTAGGATTTTTTTATGAATTTATTTGCAAATTATGGTGGAAAATAAGTATTTGGTCACCTACAAACAAGCAAGATTTCTGGCTCTCACAGACCTGTAACTTCTTCTTTAAGAGGGCTCCTCTGTCCTCCGCTCGTTACCTGTATTACTGGCACCTGTTTGAACTTGTTATCAGTATAAAAGACACCTGTCCACAACCTCAAACATTCACACTCAACTCCACTATGGCCAAGACCAAAGAGCTGTCAAAGGACACCAGAAACAAAATTGTAGACCTGCACCAGGTTGGGATGACTGAATCTGCAATAGGTAAGCAGCTTGGTTTGAAGAAATCAACTGTGGGAGAAATTATTAGGAAATGGAAGACATACAAGACCACTGATAATCTCCCTCGATCTGGGTCTCCATGCAAGATCTCACCCCGTGGGGTCAAAATTATCACAAGAACGGTGAGCAAAAATCCCAGAACCACACGGGGCGACCTAGTGAATGACTTGCAGAGAGCTGGGACCAAAGTAACAAAGCCTACCATCAGTAACACACTACGCCGCCAGGGACTCAAATCCTGCAGTGCCAGACGTGTCCCCCTGCTTAAGCCAGTACATGTCCAGGCCCGTCTGAAGTTTGCTAGAGAGCATTTGGATGATCCAGAAGAAGATTGGGAGAATGTCATATGGTCAGATGAAACCAAAATATAACTTTTTGGTAAACTCAACTCATCGTGTTTGGAGGACAAAGAATGCTGAGTTTCATCCAAAGAACACCATACCTACTGTGAAGCATGGGGATGGAAACATCATGCTTTGGGACTGTTTTTCTGCAAAGGGACCAGGACGACTGATCCGTGTAAAGGAAAGAATGAATGGGGCCATGTATCGTGAGATTTTAAGTGAAAACCTCCTTCCATCAGCAAGGGCATTGAAGATGAAACGTGGCTGGGTCTTCCAGCATGACAATGATCCCAAACACACCGCCTGGGCAACGAAGGAGTGGCTTCGTAAGAAGCATTTCAAGGTCCTGGAGTGGCCTAGCCAGTCTCCAGATCTCAACCCCATAGAAAATCTTTGGAGGGAGTTGAAAGTCCGTGTTGCCCAGCAACATCCCCAAAACATCACTGCTCTAGAGGTGATCTGCATTGAGGAATGGGCCAGTGTGTGAAAACCTTGTGAAGACCATGGTTAGGGAGGGTTTTGAGGTTAATTTGTGACCAAATTATTCCTACATGCATTAAGACACTATCTGACGTCACCTTCCATGATAACCCCAAGAGAAGACAGATCAGAACAACAGTTTAGTTTCAGGAAATCCAGACAAGAATATGACAAATTACAACATTCCCAATTTCTTAACATTATCTCTACGACAAATGTCAGAGCATAACAACATACTGTTATTGTTGAAACCATTTTCAAAATTAGTTCATACTCTCATATTTGACTGTCGACCTCTCGGAAGAGTTACCAGATCAGGAAGTTAGCGCCCTAACCCATTGGGTAATCCCAGACTCCAGTAGACCCAATCTGGTGAAATTTGTATTGAAACAAAGACAATGACATCAGCAATACACATATCACAATCCATTTGGAGTAACTGTCATCCCTTATTAACATATTTTTTCCTTCTATATGCAGACTGAACAAAATACATTTGTATATTTACCCAAAGACCAGGGCCCCAGGGAACTGGTCATTTTCCCTTCGAACACATGATTCACATCGTGATTCAAAAACAACATGTTAAATCAAAACAAAACTAATTCGAATAACCAATCACCTTTAGAATTACAACTCTTGTTTACTCCAATAATAGTCTCTCATAAAGTAATGGTAAAATAGAATAGAGACTGGTGTTTCTCATTCATTTTATAATTAAATCCCACCTGTTTCGATCATTTCTAGTGAGATTGATCAGGCCTCACCAGAAAGTCAGGATACAGGGCATTCGACACCATTAAATATTTCCTTCCCCTTTTCTTTCCCTGTCCTTCAGAAACCCTTAAACATTTCAATCCTTCTGCATACCCAATTTAAAACCAAATTTGAAAGACCCCACTAAATAAATCCCATGGTATCAACACCACTAATCGGCAATCCAAGGGCGGCAGCGTAGCCTAGTGGTTAGAGCGTTGGACTAGTAACCGGAAGGTTGCGAGTTCAAACCCCCGAGCTGACATGGTACAAATCTGTCGTTCTGCCCCTGAACAGGCAGTTAACCCATTGTTCCCAGGCCGTCATTGAAAATAAGAATATGTTCTTAACTGACTTGCCTGGTTAAATAAAGGTAAAAAAATAAAAATAAAATAATAATATTCATAACCGGGTGTGTGTGTGGTAACCATACAGTAGGTCAAAAACACACATGAACAGGCCTTACTTATCTGGAAACTCAGTTTATGGCCTAATCCAGATACTTTTATACTTAAAACTGCCGAGTATCACTAACTGCTCTCCCTAATACCACAGTCTCCAGGAGCATTCCAACGAGAGATAAAGAAACCCCCTCTTCTGGAAAAGAAAGTGTACATTTCGTTAGCTTTCACTATGCTACATTTTAATCGGCAATCCAAGTATTAATTATAAACCAAACATGATAATGGTACATCCACTGTCCTTACTCCAATCATTAAACGTGTGTTTTAATCCACAACATTGTTTATGTATCCTTTATTTAGCATGTACTAACCTTAGACACGGTGACTTTATCTCACCACCGAGTCCAACGATTCACTGGTCTCTTTTCCCCCTTGATTCTCCATAACCACCGCACCACAATGTTCATGAACTAAAAAATGAAAAGTTACTTTTAGGTTTAGTAACCCCTTTGCTAATTCCTCGTTACCCCTCCACCATTTTGCCCATTCTAGAAATCTATTTCAGAATAAAACCACATAAAATGTCTTGTGCGATTAAAAAAACAACTGAGTTTTCTGAGTTTGCAAGAAGTGTTTGGCCAGATCATATTAATTTGTTACCTCTAGAATCCATCCCCCTGGCATTTTGCCTAGATTCTTCAACCCAACATACTTTTTCCTGTGGCAAATTTAGCCAATTTCTCATCATAAGGAATCTGCAATATTTGATCCCTGGCCTCTATTAAAAAGTTGTGTAAGACATGTTCTCATACGTCTTCCTTTCACTATGTGAAAGTTCCCTGTCCCTCTGACGCTTGCATGGCAGCACTTCATTTGAATGCAGCAAGCTCCATTCCTACTTTACACTCATTCTTCCAATGTTGGATAGTCCCACATCTATAACAGGGAGCGATCTCCCTACTCTTTACATTTTTTTTTGCTACATTTCTTTGTCTTACCTTGGCCATTGAAACCACTGTTAGTGACTTTCACTGTGGCCTTATTAACCCCTTGCACATCTGCGAAGTGAGGAGTTACAATATTCCACTCTCAAAACATTTCATCCACAACCCCCCCCAATTTTCATTTTGATCACAGGTTTCAAACTTGCCATCAAAGCTGAAGTGCAATTTCTATCAATGCACTCCCGTACCCAGTCTTTCTGTGGCTGAGTGCTTCTACTAATTCCGGGTTTATCAGTTTGTATTTTTTGTTGGTAGAATGCTGACATCAAAATGTTGGTATATTGAGCTTTTGATTCGGGTTTTGTGTCATTGTGCCAAGTCATAATTGCCTCCCTCAAAATGCTGATGTTTATTTAGTTATGGATCTACAAATTATTGTGGGAATAAATATCACGGAATTACAGAAATATTGGAACAAAGTTGTCTAATGAAGGTAAACAAATTGTTGCTTACTGGAAAATACTCTTTCAAACACACACGGTGATGATCTACAGCACTATTATGGTTATTCACAGGTACAGTACAGTAGCTGGACAATAGACTTGCCTAGGAGGGTAGGGGGAGAATTCTATCGTCAAATGTATTTCTTAGTTAGGTTGGCTGTATCACACCCGGCCGTGATTGGTTGCAATTTCAGTTTAATCCACCAGTAAAGACAAAACTAATAATACAACAAAAATTATTATTATTATTATGTATCACATCCGACCGTGATTGGGAGTCCCATAGGGAAGCGTACAATTGGCCCAGCGTTTCTCTCCCTCTAAAAACAAATGTTTTGGCCTTTACAAATATTATTTTGGCCTTTATTCAGATTAGTCGCCACCTTCGTTTTTTATTTATTTTGTTTTTACAAAATAAACTCTAATATTGTTATATAATATCAAGTTGATGGCACAGTCATATAGCCCGGCACCTACATAAAACTGAGTGACTTGCTCATTCATGGCTTTGGAACAAAATAAATAAGTACCAACATTCTTTCTGATAATCTTTAATAAAGAAATGCTTTGGTTATCCTGACCTGGACATCATGTACAGTATTATAATAGCCCATTATAGGCTATTAGCAGGACAATATACCTTTACCAACACCTCTCTATATTTTGATACTTTGTGGAAGGGGCCTCCCGAGTGGCGCAATACCTGTTCCGGCCGCCACCCGGAGACCCTTGAGGCGGCTTTTGGTTTTAATTTAGAATCCTCCAATCCCCAATATGTAATTATTGGCGGAGAGTCACGTCATATTTTCCAATATACTGTAGGCCTACCGTAGGTGACATGAGTCTCACTAGTGTTGAGTAATGTGCTGTTAAAAGTGGTGTAGGTCTTATTTATTTAAAGAGCATATTGAAGTTAGAATCAATAGGATTTGATGCACTAGCCTACAACGATTTTAGCACCGTTTCATAATGCTCTGAGACAACCATGGGGACTGGTCTTGATAAATCAATGGGATTTTTATTTTGAGTGAATTTCTGCTTGGGTATTGGTTAGACTGCAATTATACAATTAGGGTGTCAATGTTATGCTCTTAGTGTAACCTTTATTTAACTAGGCAAGTCAGTTAAGAACAAATTCTTATTTACAAGGACGGCCTACTCCTTCCTCCCCATCAGGGAATTCAACCCCAGTCTCTCACATGACACAGGGATTCTTTAGCTAAATAGCCAAGTACTGTAGCCTACTCCCGACTGTCACATTGTACAAGCGCAATATTTTCTGTTCCATCCTAACGGAACCCCAATGGGTTTTTCATTTTTCTTGGAATAGAAACATAATATACCATGATATTAATCAAATTAATTAAGCAAAATTTCTTAAAATCAGTCACATATACTATGTTCTCACAAAAAAGGTTTTAAACTCTCTAGTACAGCCACTATTGAAGGCTATCAAATGCTTTTCAAAGATAGTCAAACTAGCACTAACTAGCATTAATGGTACCAGTGGTTCACACTTAAATGACGAACACTGTAGATTGAAATTGTTTATTAAACATCACAGCATATTTGAAAGATGTATGGTGCATAGAAATCCGAAGAGGTAGGTAGGAGGGGCTGAGGGTTGGGATGTGGAATTAGAGACAAGTGGGAGTGGCGGTGCTGGGCGGGGGGGGGGGGGATAGAATGAAGGTCAAAGAAAAAAGTATAAAAAATAAAGTGAAAATCAAACAACAAAAAGTAAGTTTGAATGACAGAGGGGCCGTGTTTTTACAGCTAATGCCTGTTTGCTTGAGGCTGATGCCTTAAACAAAAGTAGGGTGTGGTTGGTCGGTCGGTCAGGGTAGCTTGGTAGGTATGTAATGTGAACGTCTAGCAACCGAAAGATTGCGAGTTTGAATCTCATCATGGTCAATTTGAGCTAATTAGCAACTTTTCAACTTCTTACTACTTATGAGCTACTTTGCAACTAGTTAGCATGTTAGCTAAAACTCCCCCTAACCTTAACCCTTCCCCCAATGCTAACCTTAACCCTTTTAGCTAAACCTTTTCCTAACCCTAACCTTAAGCCTTTAACCTAACTCATAAACGTTACCCTAACCTTAACCCCTAACACCTAGCCTAGCTAACATTAGCCATCTAGCAACCTAGCTAGAATTTGTAACATATAAGTTTCGCAAATAGGTAACATAGTCGTTTTGAAAAATTGTTACATTCTACGTTTTTCAAATTTGTCAAATATAATACGAATTGTAATTTGTAACATATCATACGAAATGGGTGATGGACATCCACAAATTAATACATACCATATGAAGTGTAACATAAATGGAGTGTCTTGGATTTACATAGTGAATAATACGAAATGCTGATATGAAACGTAACATATCTGTCACGCCCTGGTCTAAGTATTTTGTGTTTTTTCTTCATGTATTGGGTCAGGCCAGGGTGTGGCATGGAGTTTTTGTATTGTGGTGTGTTTTGTCTTGGGGTTTTGGTGTGTAGATATTTGGGATTGTAGCTAGTGGGGTTTTCTAGCAAAGTCTATGGCTGTCTGGAGTGATTCTCAATCAGAGGCAGGTGCTTATCGTTGTCTCTGATTGGGAACCATATTTAGGCAGCCATATTCTTTGAGTTTGTCGTGGGTGATTGTCCTTAGTGTCTTACTTGTACTCGCTGTTAGTTTGCACTAGATAGGCTGTTTTCGGTTTTCATTACGTTTATTGTTTTGTAGTGTTTAGTGTTTAGTCGTGTTTACGTTTTGTTTAATAAATATGGATCGCAATCGACACGCTGCAGTTTGGTCCGACTCTCCTTCATCACCACTAGAAAACCGTAACAATATCATACTATGAGACCAGGTTGTGGCCAAAGGCTGTGCAACCAAGTACAAGCAGTACCTGCAGTTTTATATTTATCCACCCTCTAACCATTTAAAGGAAATTGAAGCCGCTTTTCATAATATATCAGCTAAATGGAACCACAAAGGAACCTCTCAATCCATGTCAGTCAACGGCACATTATTGACCAACCACAGAAGTTCTGGAGTGACTCAGCATACTGCTCCTGCTTCCTGTTTCCGGGAACATTACTCAACTTTAAACAGTCAATTAGTAACCTTTTTGTTCCTCTTATTCCTGTTTGTCACCCCCTCGCATGTTTGGATGATGTTTCAAAAACAAACATAAAAAATGCATAGACTTGTCAGGATGAACACTGAATGTATTATTAATAGGTGAAGATCTTTCGCCTGTGTCTCCGCAGCAGATGTACATGTATCAAACCAATAGGTTTTTGATGCTACAAGTCATGTATACCAAGGTGATGCTCAAAGGGGGCCCTATACTACAAATGTGTATTTATCTATTCCCCACAAGCAGTGTAATATGTACCTACAGTAGCTACATATCTACATTAAATGCATAGGCCTACTGTAATAGTATTGGGATGCAATCATAAGCATTTACATAAACTTTTTATCAATACTAATGAGCTTATGTCAACAATTGTAGGTACAGAATACATGGTGTGTAATATAAACAATGCAATTGTTTATTGATGAATGTCAATGCAATAATTACATACTTTAACTTTGGCCATACTTGCATACCACTCTCAGAATAATAGTCAAGCAATCACTACAATGGAACTCATCCCTGTACATCACAGGAGGCTGCTGAGGGGAGGACGGCTCATAATGTCTGGAACGGAGAAAATGGAATGGCATCAAACACATGGAAACTATGTGTTTGATGTATTTGGTACCCTCCACTCATTAATTTAATGAGAGCACAACTCATTTCACAATTATTCCCAATACTACACTGCAGAGTCATCTATTAAACAGGCTTTACCAACAGGAATGATTGCTTTTGGGACAGGGAAGCAACTTGGTCCAGAGCAAACTATCCTGAGGGGTATACTATGATGCTAGCTAGATCTACACAGGACTCAAAAAGCATGTGGAACTGCAGCCCTTCAGGACCTCTTATGAAGAACATTGACTCAGTGGAGGATCCTCAGAGGAAGGCGAGGACCATGCTACTCAGTGAATTTCATACAAATAAAAATAGTGAAACATTAATAAAGTTATCATTTTTAGATAAAACTGTACTAAAAATATTCTAATGTCACCAAATAACTGATTAAAACACAATGTTTTGTAATGACAACAGCACTCTGTAGGGAAGCACCATGGTGTAGCCAGAGGACAGCTATTTTCTGTCCTCTGGGTACAGTGACTTCAATGCAAAACCTAGGAAGCTCATGGTTCTCACGCTATAACTGCTAAATGGATTTCTGTACTACTACTGTGTGATTGTACACACAGATTGGATTGGGGTTTACTAAGGCGTTAGTTTTATTAGCTATGTTGACTGTGATGTTAGCTAATATGGTGACAACATTGTAGGCTGTGTGTAACGGTTATGGTATGAAGGTTTGGCTTGGAGAGGTTTTATCGCCTGGTCACAGACAGCTGTTGTTGTGCACTGAAGTCCTCAAGCGAAGGGAAACTGTGAGAAAAGGAGAGTGCGTAGATGTGAGGATGCTGTTTGTATGGCTGCTATGAAAGTTAATTGTGTGTGCGGATGATCAGGGGTGTATTCATTCCACCAATTCTGTTGCAAAACTTTTCTTAAACAGAAACAAACAAAATTTAAACAGGGATGGATCTACCCGAATTTGTTTTGCAACAGTTTGGACAAATGATTACACCGTAGATCAGATTGATGCACGCAAGAGTGTTCAAAGCAGTATTGAATATGTAATTGTCTGTCACCTTGATTACTCCAATGTGTTTCTCTACCTGTGCACCTACGTTATAAACTTTCATTTATAGGCTAGGTTGTAGCATCCACATGATGGGTATAGGGAAATTCGAATAGCTATTGATGCTACTGTACATTGAGCTGGGTGAGTGCAATATGAATGACAGCCAGTCATCCAAAATGCTTTAATAGAAATAAGGCCATGTTCATAAATTTTTTTTAAAAACGTCCTCCCTAATCTTAAACGGCACTGACCGCCACTGGTTTAGCTGTAATGGAAAGTTTGTATCCTGTATACAGTATATGACTGTGATATGTGGTTGTTTCACCTAGCTATCTTAAGATGAATGTACTTGCTGTAATTCTCTCTGGATAAGAGTATCTGCTAAATTACTAAAATGTCAAATGTAAATGTTTTACATACAGATCTCATATTACTCTATTGAGTTATTATTTAAATGTGTTATTTAATATTTATGTCACAAATGTATCATTTGTATATGTCTTAATACATTTTTTAGATGTGGTACATTTGACTGCAAAACCTAGCAGTACTACTTATATATCTGAGAGTGAGGCAGATGTATAGCATTTTGCAGTAAAAAAAATCCTCAAGTGATTGATTTTAAACAAATTCAACACCATGCCATGATTAGATAGTGAAAAAACACAGAACAACAATAGCTAATTTACCAACGTATCTGAAAATGGTTACATAGCGTTTTGGAATGAAACTCTTCATATATTTATACTCTCCCTTTTTTCCACAGAGCTCACCTTCACCTGGATCTTTAATGAGTACCCATCCTTTGTGATGCAAGACACTCGTCGCTTTGTATCTCAAAAGACGGGTAACCTGTACATTGCCATGGTGGAGCCATCAGACGTGGGCAATTACACCTGTGTGGTGACCAACACAGTCACCAAAAGTAGCATTCAAGGCCCCCCCACCCCTTTAGTGCTACGTGTTGATGGTAGGGCTCTCAAAGTGTACCACTGGTGAACATTACACATGCTGTATCATCAAACCATTTCCAAACAGTAACATCATACTTTTTTTTACATTACTGTGTTCTTCAGTGAAGAGGTTTGTAAATAAATAACATAAGCGAACAAACGGCAAACAAACAAACACACTATTCAATATTGCAGCTCACCCACCGGAACTGGAATGCCTATTTTTTTTTTTATGATTTGTTAATTAAATGTGTGTTATGTATGTTACCTGTTTATTGCTACTCCTTCAGGTGTAATGGGTGAATATGAGCCAAAGATTGAAATCCAGCTTCCCGACGTCATACCTGTGGCCAAGAGTTCTACTGTCAAACTGGAGTGTTTTGCACTGGGAAAGTAGGTCCTAATCTGTATCACACTAGAATAACAGAGTTAAGATCATAATGTAAACTCACTCCACAGTAGGGCTGGGTCGATTAACTGAACTCAAAACTATTTAGCTTACATCAGTTATTTTCAGTGATTAGGCTACACGGTGTTTCTGCAGATTTTTTGGTTTCTGAACAGTAGTGTTCATGAACCTTTTTGACATAGCCTACCAAAAGACCAGAAGGTCTATGCTAGCAATTGTGGCTTGATGCCCTATTACTGGTTAGCTTGCAAAGTAAAGAGTTTATATTCTTGATCGGTAGACCATTTTTGGAGCTGCATATTTATTAATGGAAATCCTCTCGCTACAATTTGACAATTGCGCTGCATACTGTTCAGCAATCCGCTACCTCACTTGACAGTTTTTCAAGTCATCAGTCTCAAGTTGAGTCTTGAGGCTCCAAGTCAAGTCTTAAGTTATTTTATTTTCTATCAAGATGAGTCTCGAGTCAACAAATTTGCAACTTGAATAGTCTGTTATGTGGCTCGAGTCTACACCTCTGCCTATAAGCCTACCAATGAGGCGTTTTTGTAGGAAATTACATTTAACGTTAGATCAATTACATGGCTATCTAGCAAGAATATCATATTTAGAGTTAGCAATTTAGCTAATGTGTTTTTAGTTCCCACTTTCTTAGGTGGTGAATTATATAACATATAGGCTATAGGCCATAGGTTATAGAAGATCTAGTCAAATTCATCTCTAAATAGCCCAAATGAAATCTGATTATTCTGGATACTATTTTGGAATGTTGCACATAAAAATATCGATCATGGATTCCCTGAACATGTTAAGATGAAATAGCTAACTTCTTGCCTTACTTCTTAATGACACTGGAAAAAGTTAGTCTAGAGCACTGCCACTAATGAAAAGTAACTGTGCATAAAAAAAAACACTTATTTTTATTGAACTAAATGGGCCAATTTATCATGATATTACTTTTTGTCCATATCGCCCTGCTCTATTCCAAAGCTTTAAATGTCTCCACTTGTGCTGCGGAATTGCTAGGTTTTTGTTGGCACAACTTGCTAGTACGTTGTCAAGTGGGCAGTTGTGTGTTTGTGAGGCGGAGGTCACTGGTTTGAGCCATTGTATGGACAGTGTACCCAGATGGGGAGGAAGCTATACTGCTAAGCAGACATGCTGTGCTCCATCACACTAGTCACAAAACAAAATCAACCAGATGTTAAGCCTTGAGCACACTGTGTGATATGATTTATAGAGCAGTGTTTATTTAATTAACAAGACAGCATTGGACAGGGAAGAGTTCATTGCTGGTTGCTTTCTCCTCTCAAAGACCGGCCCCTTCCTCAATTTGCTGTAATATCATCAAATCACATTCCAAATGTTCCTTCCAGCCAATGAACTATTTTAAGTCCCAACGCTGATTGGCCAGTTAAATAAACACATGTACAAAAACCGATACATTCACTTGAAAAGGGCTATTCAGGTTATTACACCGTATTCTCTATCATTGTGTGTAACTAGCCCAGTTCCAACCATTAGCTGGAGAAGAGTGGATGGGGTAGCAGTTGGACGAAAGGTGGACGTGAACAAGGCCAGTGGAGTGCTGGAGATCCCCTACTTCCAGCAGGAAGATGCAGGCCTGTACGAATGTGTTGCTGAAAACTCCAAAGGGAGGAACTCGGTTAAAGGAAAGCTCTCTTTCTATGGTGGGTAAGAGTTACTCTGGGTTTTGTGTAGAGTTATGAAGAAAATAAACTGGGGGAAAAAAACTATGGAGTCATATTACACAACTTAATTTCCCTTCTCTTTCAGAAACCATCTTTTCATAAGAGGTATTTTTATGAAAATTCTGATGCAGCAAGGTTGAGTTCCCACTTTCTCAGAGATTTGTAAAATATTAGACTCCGATCCTCTTACCTCCTACTGTTGTAGATCATGAGGTAGCAAATAGCATCCACAGTGTGATGTTGCACAATTGTTCCAGTCATATTACAGTACATATCTGTAAAGAATTCACTGAAAAGTAATTAATTATCAGTGTTATGTAAAATAGCTTGATGAAAAAAGTTTGCAAATAGTTTTTGGTAAAATGTCTTCCCCTATTATATTTGTTGTGAATCTGTAGCGGGCATGAGTCGGTCATGATCACATGATTAGGTAGCCCCGCCTGCAAACTTCAAAACCAGTGTCTGCCCTTGGCCTGAGAGGGAATTTCCTCTTGGTCTAATGGTCTAAGATGTTGGTTGCTTCTGTGGGAGACCTGTGTGCATATCCTGCATGTTACAAATGTTCAACACTTTTTTTCTTTACTGGCTGTATAACTGCATCATATAGTGGAATGGGGTTGTAAATTAAGGTTTTATCATATTTCATTCTTGACAAGCTGTGCCAGAGGCTAAACAGAGGCTGTAGTGAGTCCTTAGAGATTTATGTATCCCTTCAGGGCCAGGTGATTTTTTCAGTACTCAGACTGGACTTATGGCCCATTTACTGAGAAAGCTTTTAATGGCCACTCTGAAGGTTTTACAGTATTTCAGCCTATTATTTTATTGTTTATGCATTAGTGGAGGATCCCCACAAGGCTTTACAGAGGGGTGGGCTATAAAATCAGGAATTACCAATTTGTATTCAAAAGGAGATGTCTTTAATATGATAATACATTTTCCAGTACTAGTGGGTAGATAGAAACATGTTGTACTTTGACAAAAACCTGACGTGGTCTTGATACTTTCTCCGTCTCTGAGTGGTGCATTGTGGAGGCTTGTTTGTCCTTGTAAGCTTTTAGTCTGTTTTTTTTCTCCCAGCTACACTGACTGGCCTCTTGCCAGGTGATAAAAATCTCCTTTTGAACTCCCATAGACAGGAGCTTGTGGGGCATCCATCAGCTGTATAGAGGAATAAGATAATCAATATGGGGGATCTGGACTTGAAGCACAACATCCTCTGCTGCTGGCACAGGAACAATATGGGGCCCTCTTTCAATTTCACTCTTAATTGCCCTTCAAAGTTCCATTAAGTGTATTAAATAAGATCCTGTTTCACAGGTTGGATGACATATGAATAGGCCTGCTTGTGGATATAATTGACTTAAAAAGTACCCTCACAGTTGTCTCCATTACCTACTCTTTGGTGGTCTCATTTGTAATTCTTGGAGGTTGTCATTTTGTATTTTCTTCATACAGTAATTCATTTTCAATTCACCAATGGTTGGGACTTGGATTCTTCCCAGTACATTCATCATACCGTAGACTTTTGTAAAATAAATTCAGTTGAGGAAAGGTTGTTTTTAAATAATGGAATTAAAGCCCTATTTCTTTCAAAAAGCTGCAAAACAGTTCTTCATCCTTATAGGGTTGTCAAGAAACATTCACTTTGAACTATGAATTCAGCAAACCTATGTTAGAGGAGATAAGAAATACAAAGATAAATCATCAACATAAAACACCCCAAGTCCTTCTTGGCAACTAAGTCCAGATCTAAGTGATTGATTGAGTGCTATTGTACGTTTTTGGACATATCTCTGAAGAGTATAGTCTCCTCCAGAGAAGTGCTTCAAAAGGTCTCACTACAATAAGCATGTTGTACAGGTGTAAAAGTGTTGGAGGTATTCCTTATGCACATGACATTTTCATTTACATTTAGGTAATTTAGCAAATGCTCTTATCCAGAGTGACTTACAGTCAGTGCAATCAACTAAGGTAGGTAAGACAACCACATAGGCATTGCGAGTAAAAACGTTCTTCAATAAAAGTTCTACAGTATCAGCAAAGTCAGTGCTAGTAAGAAAATACAAATGCAAGTGTTAGTGCAAGAAAGATGAGTACAACATGACAGCTATCATGATTCCACACAATATACTGTATATCAATCACTCAGGAGTATGTACAGAACAGTCTTGCAATAATAGATGAAACTTAGTAGCTCATAAAAATTTAACCCGTGTAGACATGGTACAGAACTCTTGTCGTTGTTTCTCAGGTTTATCACAGGATACTAACAGTATGTTAGCTACTAAATAACATAACAGAAACTTAGTTTACAAACTTGCTTGCATGCACGCACAAAAACACACACCGAATAGGTGTCCTTGACCCCTTGGCCAGCATACAGTATTTATGTGTTAACTCAAAGGCCATGAATCTGCCCCTATCCTTGTGGAAGATACAACCTGGTCTCAGGGCTTTGTATGATTTGGTATGTATGATTTATTCTCTTCATTTAGTATGATATGTTACGTTACATTAGGTCACATTATGAATGGAATAGCGGTCATACAATATCATATGATTTAAATAATGTATAGTATCATGTCTTTCCCGGTCGTAAATAGCATATGAATTGTATGAAGTAACACATATTACTTTTTGGAGGACATATAGTATTATACATCTTTCTCTGAGACAAGGTTGCTTGTTGCGTCATAACAACAAAGGACAATTACAAAGGACTTTTACAGGGAGAATTTATGGTGAGGTGAAATAAAGACAAAAGGTTAGGATAATTTACATTACCCGTTTAGGAAACTAAAATGAAAAAGGTTAGGAAAATGTACTTGAAAGGTTAGGAGAATTAAGTTAAGGTTAGGAAAAGAGTTTGGGGAAGGGTTAGCTAAAATCCTGCAGTTGTCACTGACATGACTCAAACACGCAACCTTTGAATTGCTAGACGGTTGCGGTGTAGGCCCACCCATCCTCCCCGACAAACCTCACTACTTACAGTACATTTATGTCTAAAGTAACTAAAGTCTAGAGACCATTAGTACATATCATATGTCTTGGAGGTGCACAACAATATGTATAGTATGCTTCGTATGGCTTTGAGGCCAGCCTGGAAGATAAGGCCGTAGTAATTTATGTGACACAAGAACCACCATTTTCCAATAGATTTTCATTTCAAATTAGAAAATGGGGGCATCCTCTAGTGTCAATAATGCTGCTGCCTTAGACTCACATCCACTTCACTTAGCATTAATTCACAATAATGTGTCGAGTCAATATGAACTAACCTAAGCCAATCACCAATCTGTAAGCTTTTCAATAAAAATTGTTGTGACGAGAGCTGTATATGGGCTCTGCTATAGAACCTCTTATTGCTGTTTTTGTTTTTTAGCTTCTTTTGGGGTCAGATTTGGGTTAATGGGAAGTTGATTCATTAATTGATTGGTTGGTTGCTTTATTAATTAACTAATTGCCTGCTTGGTTGATTAATTGATTTATGTTCACAACTGTAACCCATTTTCAATATTAAACCACCATCCAGAATCCCGGCAATGTTAATTCATTGAGTATACTGTGGACCTTGCAGCTCCCCCTCACCTGATCGAGGAGCCTCGGGATGCTCAGAAGCCAATCGATGACACCCTGGTGTGGGAGTGCAAGGCTAGTGCCAAGCCAAAGTCCTCGTACCGATGGCTGAAAAACGGCGAGCCTCTGGACACAATGGAGGTGAGTGTTTTCCTGTGAGAGTTGGAGGGAAGCCAGTCTCACTACTTTAACAAAAATTGTTTTATTGCAGTACAGGTTTTTGTGATAAACTATCACTAGGTGATACTGCAATACCACAATGTGACCTAACTTTTTAAACGTTGAATTAGAATGTGAGCAGCAAGTTGCACCTATGGTGTGCATTATAGAGCATTTTGCATACCTCATAAGGCATTATAAATGTGCTTTTAATGTATTATGAAGAGGGTATTCATAAGAGGTGTTACCCAATTACTCAAATGACTAGAATGGACAAAGCCTATCAGACTTATTAATTGTAATACTATAGTATAAGAACCTGGGACATGACCAATGTAAATCAAAGTGTTTACTCATACATAATGCAAAATGTTTCATCCAAATTCTTGACCATATTGTTGCTTTGTGAGAAAGGACATTGCTATTATAGTGAGCAATGACATGACTGGGTGGGTGGAAGAACATAGCATAGTCATTCTATTTGGAAGAGCTTCTTAGCATACAATTGAAAAAGGCCCACATGTCTGTGTAGCAGGGTGAGTTTGTTTTGCGAATGAGCCAAAGTGATGCAATTTTCTGCTTGCGTCAAACACTGAGCCCCGCAGTAATCTGTTTTTCAATCTCTCCTATCTGCTCTTTCGAGTTTTTACCATTAAGCCACTTCTCCCCAGGGAAAGGAAACGAGAAGCCTTATCACACTGAGTAGATTTCACATTCATGCATTTGGCTTAGTTTGTTATTGTGATAAATCCCGTGAATCACAGACGCGTATAATGTCAGTGTTGGAATGGAAATGTGTTAAACACTTTTTTTTACAAGTGAACAGGTGTCCATTCAGTTGATTTAAGAATCAAGTTACGTTGATGTTAAAGTAGACTTAGTTTGGTATCTCAAAGGTGGTCAGCAGTCTCAAATGTGCAATTGTTGGGTGCAATTGAGAGGGTCATTCGAAGGTCAAGTGTTGGTCACCACATATCCCGGACCACATAAAACACTTGTTAGTATACCGGTGTACCTCAGCGTTTATTGACTTTCAAATCACATATTCTATTCCAAATATCGGTCGGCGGAGGAAAGGTAACACACTTTTCATACATGTGGCTGTGTTAATGAGCTGGGGTGTTACCATTTTCTAAATGCCACCGTCAACCGTGGCAGCATTTAATCAATTTCCCAAACTCAAAGGTCAGCGGTGTAGTGGGAGAGGAGAGGAAAGGGAAAAGGCTACACGGACACTCGTGATCTGCAAAACGATGTTTCATTTCAGAGTTAGTTCAAATTGGGTTAGGGTTAAGGGTTAGGTTAAGGGTTAGGTTAAGGGTTAGGTTAAGGGTTAGGTTAAGGGTTAGGTTAAGGGTTAGGTTAAGGGTTAGGTTAAGGGTTAGGTTAAGGGTTAGGTTAAGGGTTAGGTTAAGGGTTAGGTTAAGGGTTAGGTTAAGGGTTAGGTTAAGGGTTAGGTTAAGGGTTAGGTTAAGGGTTAGGGCTAGGGTTAGGTTAAGGGTTAGGGCTAGGGTTAGGGCTAGGGTTAGGGCTAGGGTTAGGGCTAGGGTTAGGGCTAGGGTTAGGGCTAGGGTTAGGGCTAGGGTTAGGGCTAGGGTTAGGGCTAGGGTTAGGGCTAGGGTTAGGGCTAGGGTTAGGGCTAGGGTTAGGGCTAGGGTTAGGGCTAGGGTTAGGGCTAGGGTTAGGGCTAGGGTTAGGGCTAGGGTTAGGGCTAGGGTTAGGGCTAGGGTTAGGGCTAGGGTTAGGGTTAAGGGTTAGGGTTAAGGGTTAGGGTTAAGGGTTTGGTTAAGGGTTTGGTTAAGGTTAGGGTTAAGGGTTTGGTTAAGGTTAGGGTTAAGGTTAGGGTTAAGGGTTTGGTTAAGGTTAGGGTTAAGGTAAGGCTCAGTTTCAGAATTTGGTTGGTCATTTTACAGGTCAGGAGTGTCCTTATAGCCTCTTCTGGAGGAAAGGAAGGGGAAAGGTACCATTTTGTTATTCCTCATTACAATGGATCTGTCCGGCCCAGTCTTTTTGCTCCGACTGTTCCTAATGTTGGCTAGACGCCAAGGGAAGTAGATGGCGTTGAGTAGGGCTGTAACTTAAAATGTCACCTCGTGAAACGAGGACCTTCTCATACACATATTTCCCCACTCAACAGCTAGCCCTGGACAAATTAATGAGTGAATCTCGAGGTGTTCCGATTTTTACAAATGCCCTCTAAAGTCACAAACATGACTTTGGAATCATTGCTGTTTTTTGTTTCTGCTCACCTAGCAGTGTCAGTGATGGGATCGTTAAATCCATTTCATACGACATGAGGTGCTCAAATGGCCTTTCAACTATCATCGTAAAATACTGCTAAACTCAGAATCGTCAAGCTTAATTAATGATGCCCATAAAGCAGACGTATGCCTCCATTTATTTTCTCTGGTAAGAGCTAGAATCCAGGCAGAAACTCATCTAACATTGTTCAAGTGGACAATGCTGGGCACCGAATGGAACAGTGAGGCTCAACCCCTACACACACACACACACACACACACACACACACACTGGTAGAGATACGTGTTGTGCCATCCCAAGTGCTGCATGCACAGCCCCCTCTCGCAGCCTCTAACACTGAGTCAGCCACTCGCCCATCGCATGACTGAGACTCATAAGGGCCCCTCAGCAGGGTCACTCACTGATGGTAAGGGACAGCCCTGTATTTTCAAGAGGCAGAGCAGTAATGCTTTCAGACAACAGACAGAGTGCAGGATGGTCCCTCCGGAACTGCTCTCTCAATGACATTAAAAGACTGGCTGCACTCAATGGAGAAGATCAAGGGCAAGAACAATGAGTGTAGCTCGACTAAATTGACACGACTATAAAAGGGGCGTAGGAAGCAGTGGCAATTCTCATAAAGGTCAAAGAGAGAATAGAGGAGGAAAGAAGCGGATGTCATCCACATTCTGTTTGTGTTTGTGCGTGTGTGTGTGTGTGTGTGTGTGTGTGTGTGTGTTTCTGTACTTGCATTCACGCGTGCGTCTTATCAACTCAATATTATTTTTGATCCTGCATAACAAACAGCTCTTCTGAATAAGACGGTCATCCCAGATTTAGCAAGTCTATTATGTTCCTGATTCCACAGGGACTGTTCATTTAAACTATCATTTGATGAGGTTTCAGGAACATTTTTAGCAGAGGGGGTTAGAATAATCCCCTATGGGCCTATTAGGACCCCAGAAAATTAGCAGTATTTTAATTACCACCCCCCCGACGGGGAGCTACAGCTACAGCTGAAATGAGATCAGTTCTTCCAACGGAATACACCCGTTTCCATGGAATATTATTTCAAGTGTTCACACACAGCCCTTATTTTGTGCCCATAAACTGCTTATAATTTGCTGTTTCATAAATCATCAGTTCCTTATTTGCCATTTTTAAGTCGTGAGGTAACACTTAATTTGGTTCAGCCCTTCGTCAAAGGGCCTCAAACCAAATGTTACCAAACCTAAAGTATACAGTATAGAGAAGCAATACATATAAAGGATACTTTGCAAGCACAGTGTGTGGGAGCATCTTTCATTTGAACACCAAACCTTAAAATGTCACCAAGTATTTGCAGCTGCTCTTCCTGGTGTCCAGCAACATTAAGGCAGTTATATACAATGTAAAATATTACATTACATTTCATACATTTTGTTCACAACACATTAAGTGTGTACCCTCAGGCCAATACTCTACTATCACATATCTACAATACAAACTCCATGTGTACGTACGGTATATGTGTTTAGAGTGCGTGTGCTAGCGGTTGTGTGCGTGTGTCTGTACCCGTGTGTGTGTGTGTGTCCCATCACGCTGTTCCATAAGGTTTATTTCTATCTGTTTTTTAAATTCTTATTCTACTGTTATCTGATGTGGAATAGAGTTCCATGTAGTCATGACTCTATGTAGTACTGTGTGCCTCCCATAGTCTGTTCTTGACTTGGAGTTTGTGAAGAGACCTTTGGTGGCATGTCTTGTCAGGTATACATTGGTGTCTGTGTGTTAGTATCCTGCCCTACATGGTTTTTCTCTCAGTAGTTTGAATCTGTTGAAGGCATCCTGTCATACTATGAGTACAATAGCGCTCTCTCTGACTTTCAGATGGAAAACCGGGTGTCTCTTTTTCAGGACAGAGTGCAAGTGAACAACGGAGTCCTGACCATCAGCAGCTTGAAGCTGGCCGACATTGGGATGTACCAGTGTGTTGCAGAGAATAAACATGGTCGGGTCTTCACCAACACTGAACTCCGAGTTATAGGTAAGATTCAGCATGCCATTATCATCATCATTGTTGTCATTGTCATTGTCATCGTCATTCAGCTGCATAACTAGCTCTCTTCAGTAGCTATGGTCACTAGCAAGGTTTGCAATTTAATAGTGCTGAAGCCACTTAAGGCCATACTGCACGCTATACAATGTTAGGTTCTTATTTTTCAGAGTAAATAGCTCACGGACACTAGAGAAGCTTTAACCAAGTTGAATATTTCCCAAAGGTTCTGTACAGCTGTATTCAGACAGTAAAACATTTCTCACCATCACAGTTATATACATCCCACTTTAGGACACTCCTCCTTCTCTCTCCAATCCTTACATCTTATGGTTCAACAGAAAGAAGGCAACCAGATACTAAACCCTGATTACTCCCTTAAGGGGAACTGACCTCACCTACTGACCTCAACTCCTCCTTCCCTTAGTCCACAGATGCCCATCTGTCTCCCCTATCTCAACTGTTGCTCTGCTCCTGTCCCCCAACACATTCCAACACATTCCACAGTTATCTGTCTTTCTACAGAGGCCCAGTCTCTTTCTCATTTGATTCTATACTTCTTTCCTATCATTTATTTAATATCTTAATGTTCAAAATGTCGAATCCAACAACATGTATCCTCCCATAGTCTAAATCTTGGAGGAAACCACAGGGTCGATTAAATCCGTAACGTGGAAGATCTGTGTTGTAGTGTGGTTGACATTTAGGGCTGGAGTCAACCAGTTCTGCCTGAACCTGCGATAACCAACAATTGCATAGAAGTTTCATTGTTTTTATTTAGGCGATGTTGGAGGTGTAACTGCGTTGGAGCTGTCAAATTCGCAAGCGGCTCCCGGTGTTATACCTATCGTGAACATTGGCAGATGCGCCGAGTCGCATTCGTAATAATCCCATGCAGCCTTGTTTACAAGTTTGAACACTGGAATGTGTGTTATAATCTATACCTCGATTAGGCTGATATACTGTATATCCTTATTATTTTGTTGACTGGTTTTCATTTTGAGAGTCATTATTTTTATGTAACCTACACTTTCTCATTCTGAACATCTAACACGGGTGTGATTTCAGGACTGGTGTGGTTTCATGACAATGATGACAAGAGCAGCTGCTCAGCAATTCGACTGCTCCAACGCCGTTACTATACACCTCTGACTTTGTCTAAACAAAAACAATGAAACTGCTATACAGTTGTTGGTTATAGCAGGTTAGAGCTGGAACTGATTGAATCTAGGCTTTAAAGGTCATTTCCGATTAAGCCGACATATGCAGCGTTTACCGTGGATGCAATCTCCGCAAATGCGGTAACATTGCCTTTAAATGTCAATTGCGCTACAACTCAGATATTCCGCGTTATGGATTGAATCAAGCCCCAAGACTTAAGGCAGCCTTTCTTAAATATGGGTCTCGACCCAAAGTGGCTTGCGGACATGTCTGAGTTTTTGGATCTCAGCTTACTGTTTGTTGATAGATAGAATAATAGATAACACAAGGTGCAATTATGAAATGTTGTACTTCAGCAGTTTTTCTCTTGTTATGTCAGTCACTGACTGTCACTCCATTAGCCATGTCAGCTAACAATGTTTAGACTGGTAAATTAGTCTAGCCAGCTATGTAATCTTGTAGTAATCATGACCGAATACCAACCAGGCACTGTCACTAAGATATCATATATAACATGGCATGAGTCATGGCAAAATGTGTAGAATTGCAGGAAATTAGCTTTAAAATGGCAAAGATTTCTCTCCACCACATGGCAAAATGTGCAGAATTGTAGGAAATGTATTTGTTTTTTAATTCTCTCTGCCATCAAGACAGGGGCCCTCTTGTAATCTTGTAGTAATCATGGCCGAATACCAACCAGGCACGCATTTTTTCTCACACATTTCTCATTTGGATCCCAGGCTGAAGAAGTTTCAGAACCCCTATTTTAAGGCATGAGAGTGAAATGACTTGTTCCTCATTAGAGCAACTAATGTCATGGTGGTGTAGAGAATGAGAGCATAATTATTCCGAAAGCTAAAAGACCTTGGACAAATTGAATGACAATATCTGTTGGTCTGTAGATATTAACCCTTTACACTCTACCCATATACGGGTTGAAAATAGCAGATTTGGGCACTGATGAGCGCCTAAATTGAAACACATTGGCTGTACAGTAACATGCTATAAATGACATCAGAGCTCAGGCTGTCCGCTTCACTGCGCTTTATGGGTTTTGACTGACAGGCATTCTGAACTTGAGCACCGCATGTGAGAATAAGTTGCCCCCATCCTTCCCGTTAATTGGGCAAATGTTTTGTTGACTGAGTGAGGGAAATTAAGAGGACTTTATGTATTTTGAAAGATGAGACATTGAGGACCTACCCCATATTTTCCAGGGATATTCTTATCATGTTCTGAATGTAATCCAGAGTATTTTCAGATTTCGCTAGCAACAAATGTGGCAAAAAGTACAGTACATTTTAAATTCACATAAAATCAACCGTGTAATGTTTGGATTCTGTCTTGTCTCAGGTAAACTGTTGTGTCCTCAACTTTGGTTGAATAATTTTCCCATAACCTCCAAACTGTTCCCTTTCAATTACTACCATGCTTATGCATATGCTTTTCATATTTCTTCTGTAAGAAACATTTCAGTTTAGCCATATAGGCGAAGGGTTAAAGGGAGGAAGCGAATTTTTTTTGTATTTTTGTCTTAAACACTGTGGCAGGAAATAATTGCAAAGCGCATTGCACAGGTTCTCAGCGCTGTCATCGTCGCTCGGCAGCGTGTTGGCTTTGAAGAACGCTCTGCTGAGTCGATATGCATACAAAACAGATCCAGACGTCGGAGTGTTAGTAATTAAAGCCTAAAGGAGTGGCTACAAAGCCTCCCCTCGTTTTACATCTTTTCTTTTTTGTCAAAGCCCCACGGCTGAATGCTTGATGTATTACACCCCAGCAAGGAAAACTGCAAGGCGTTCTAAAACTATGAAGCATCTTTCTTAAATGAACGCCCTCTCCAAGTGTGTGTGTGTGTGTGTGTGTGTGTTTGTTTGTGCGCGCGTGTGTGGTGTCTATGGAGGACGTGTGGTTAGCTGACCTACCTAATAGATATGGTGACCTATATGTTCTGAGGGATGCTCTCTCTTGATTTCTCTCTCCTTTCAATCCCTCTATTTTAGCCAATTGATATCTCTTAATATCTCTCTCATAGCTGTAGCCCCAGATTTCTCCCAGAACATGCTGAAGCCTCAGACCCTGGCCAGGCAGGGGGGTGATGTGCTGATTGAGTGCAGGCCTAAGATGTCTCCACATGGGATGATCTCCTGGAGGAAGGGGAAAGAAGCACTCCGAGAGAGCCACAGGTATGGTGGAAAGCCGGGACATTCACAAACCTGGATTCAAATTGTACTTAATACTAATATTTTTTAGCATTTACTTTAGCCTGTCTGGCGTGCCAGATGGGTGTTGTTTGCGATTTTGGGACTAAACCATCGCACTAAACAGAATCAGTCAAGCATGCCTGATTCCCGTACTTTGTGATAAATGCAGTGTGATATGTAAAGGAGATGTTGTCGTTATTTTACAGGATGCTTTGTATCAGGTAAATTAAATACATTGTAATAATGATTCCCTAGTGGCAAACTATGGTCCCTCATCTTGTGTCAGGGCAAGCTTTGATTTTTCCTCCTTGATGGACCACTTGCAAAACAACTACCAATTTAGCAGTTACTCAATTAGTGCCAGTTAACCATCTGGAACCAGGGACCAATAAGCAACATCCCACAGACCGACACAGGCCCACAGACTGGAGATTGAGAAACACGGACGTAGTAGCTCTTAGGGATGCATACAAACACTTCTAAGTACAAAGCCATTTGTTGCCACACAGTTACCAATGTTGAATTACTTTCAATGATTTAACATGAGATTGGGGTCCTGTAGAATTACTGATATATTTTCTCATCTTCTTCCATTTCCCCTTCTCCACTACTCTACTACGCTGTCTTGGGCTTTTTGTGGAACTGAGTTCAAGTGTTTACTTTCTAGTCTTCTAGTCTTTCTAGTCTTTGGCAGACAAATCGATCCTCTGATCCATCAGCTCATTACCACTGGGTTGGTCAAATGAGAGGATTGTTGAATCTGAATGTATGAGCCAGGAATTGAGACACCGGGGTAGTGGATGAAATCTCAAGAAACGATGATCAATCATCGGTGGACTTACAACTTTAGCTAGACATCCCCTTTGTGGTATAATGGAACTGGCTAACAACCTAATTCCATTACTGTAGATCTGGGTGTAATACCTCCGGCACGAGCAACAAGGGGAAAAGGCAGTGCCAATTGGTCAAAGTAATGTTGTATGAATTTTGCAAAAATTATCTGAATCATATGTATTCATAAATTCAATGTAGTGGTAATGTCTTCGTTTTTATTGATCTTTGGCCTTTTTCATTGACAGGTGCTATAAATGTGGCATGGTCCAGCGTGGTCATGCCCAAACATTTTTTAATATGAGGACTCATTCACACCACAGGGGGCTGCTGAGGGGCGGACGGCTCATAATAATGTCCCGGAACAGCTCTAATGGAATGGCATCAAACACCTGGAAAACATGTGTTTATGACATATTTGATACCATTCCACTGATTCCGCTCCAGTCATTACCACAAGCCTGTTCTCCCCAATTAAGGTGCCACCAACCTCCTGTGATTCACACATGCACCCACATGTACACACCGTAATTCAGTAAGTACAACATTGGCCTTGGGCAGAATTCCTACAATATATGAAATCTGGCCACTAATTATGTGTGCGCCGGGATGAGAACGGAATACTGTTCACCTTACATATTTGACTGTTTATTCAGATACACCGATTCGAATAGAGAGCGACAGGGACAGGCGAGAGAGGAATGAACGGTCAGAAGAGGTTTATCTGGGAATCAAATCCCCAGGGGTCGTATGTGGTCGTGACCTCCGGCATGAGATGAGAGAACATTGAAAAGAATCACACAGTAACAATCTATCCTCCCTAGCAGTATATATATAATTCTATCCACCAGACATAATTCTCTAAGTCTGCTATAGATTGACTTCAATGTAGCCTGGTAGCAGATCAGAATGTTCTGTAGACAGCTCATCTGTCATGCTCGTTGTCATACCAAGAAAAGAAGATATGGCACGACAACAAATAACTGAGGATTTAGCCAAAGCACATAATCCATTTTTTACAATGCTAACGTCAACATTACCTTGTGCTATGATCTTCACCTCTGGTTGAACTACTGTATATCTTTAATTGTTGTAGCCAATACTCATATATTTTGCTTTTTAGGCAATTCATTTATTTTTCTGTTATGAAAACCGCTATAGAAATTACAGAAATGATTGCTATTGTTATTATTATCTTCACATTCCCTGCAATAGCATCTTCGTTTCCACAGAGTAATGCCAAACGGAAGACATTACAACATGGGCACATCTGCCGGTGCATGTGAAGAATCAGCAGGGGTCTGCATTTCTCATTTGATCTGGGATTAATTGTATTAACTGCCTCAGCAGCTTTTGTGCTGCATCTCCTGGATATCCATCCTCAGGCCTGGAAGTCTCACCTCCCTTTGCCAACATTATTAGGAAGCACCAGAGGTGATGTACCAGGTGGAGCCAGGCTACTTTGAAGAAATAGCTGGGTTGATACATCTCGCTCAGGAACAAGAATGAGTTGCTGTGGTTTGAACTGGCTTCTAGCAGTAATATCATTCCAAAGATTGAGTGTGAGGTGTGTCACTCGTATTTTGCTGTGGTAATGCTTCAGTAATGCTCCTAAAAATGAATTTGGTCAATATGTATTTATTTCTGTACAGGTGTATTCCTGGTGTGAGCAATTTTAATCTGCTCACGGATCAAATCAACGACACCTAAGAAATATTTGATTTAGCAAGGAAATATCCTAGAGTAGAGATGTGTACAGAAAAAGTAGTTGGCTAGGGTTATGGCTGCATCTTTCACAAACCAATTCCCCCTGTTTGTCTCTTAAGGATTCTTCTCCACTTTATCTAGATAGGACTGCACCGCTGTTATTGCAGGAGTGCTACACTACTAATCTATCTCACTGTCCTAATAACACGGATACTTCTTTCTAATCTTTGTGGTATTATTATGTGTAGATGCTCTGGGCCAGAGGAGAGCAAATGTACCAAGAACAAGTTTGGGCTGTGATTGTGTAATCAAGTCATGCAGTGTTGGCACTGCGCATCACTGGCACGTCTTAAACAGGATTTGTGTGTGTACTTATGCTGGGGCTATGACATTAACCGTAATGGCTTACAAGTCATTTAATTTCAATGCTGACCAAACGGAAAGGACAAAACTCACAAAATGGCTTTATAAAATTGCCATTGGAATTAGGCCTCTTTGTTATGTTAAACAGCACACATTGTTGCTTAAAAAAAAGATGCTCCATCTGTAATCCTCTGAACCAAACAGACCACAATAAGTTCCTAAAGAGTCTCTAAAAATGAGGAAGAGTAATGTTTATCTCAATGAGGAGATGAAAACCCTACAATGTTGATGTTTCATACATAACCCCATATCAGCACAACAAAAGTATTGTACAAAACCTACAATGAATGGTTTTCTCTTTCCAATGCTTATTGAGCTTTGTGTATTCACATTATTTGATTATTTGATTTATTTCATGTAGCTGATAGCCTAGGTCCTACATAGTGCTCTGGAGTGTGGTATCACCTTTAGTTTCAGCCAATTATGAGTATATACCCTGGCTGATGTTACAGTATGTATTTGCCAATGAGAGGCTTTGAAGGCACCTCCGCCATATTGGTGTTACTCAGAAGGAGCAGTCCTCCATAAGAATGAATGAAATTGTACAGTATTTCAATTAAATGTTTGAATACAAAATTAGATATATTTGAGTATTTATTTGTTGTAGTAGGGACTGTAACGTTAGTACTCTCACAAAATTGTACTTTAAGGGACATAGTGTTTTTTTATTTAAAAAAATGATGTTCAATTCCCATAATTCATTTCAAAGAATGCATTAAGGTGTATGTAATAGAATATACTTGGCAAAAATGAATGTAGACATTAATAAATGCATATCTATATCTTCCAAAATATTATTTTACGATGGTGGAGGAGTACAACAATGGCAGCGCAGAGGCTTCAAAACAGCACCCCCTCCATCAGTCATCTGGGTATACAGTACCAGTCAAAGTTGGGACACAACTACTCATTCCAGGATTTTTCTTTATATTTACTATTTTCTACATTGTAGAATTAAAGTGAAGACTTCAAAACTACGAAATAACACATATGGAATCATGCAGTAACCAGAAAAGTGTTAAACAAATTAAAATATATTTTATATTTGACATTCTTCAAAGTAGCCACCCTTTGCCTTGATGACAGCTTTGCACACTCTGGTATTCTCTCTATCAGCATCATGAGGTAGTCGCCTGAAATGCATTTCAATTAACAGGTGTGCCTTGTTAAAAGTTAATTTGTGGGATTTCTTTCCTTCTTAATGCGTTTGAGCTACTCGGTTGTGTTGTGACAAGGTAGGGGTGGTATACCGAAGATAGCCATATTTGGTAAATGAACAAGTCCATATTATGGTAAGAACAGCTCAAATAAAGAGAAATGACAGTCCATTACTTTAAGACATGAAGGTCAGTCAATCCAGAAAATGTCAAGAACTTTTTCTGACATTTTCTTCAAGTGCAGTCGCAAAAACCATCAAGTGCTATGAGGAAACTGGCTCTCATGAGGACCGCCACAGGAAAGGAAGACCCAGCATTACCTCTGCTGCAGGGGATAAGTTCATTAGAGTTAACTGCACCTCAGATTGCATCCCAAATTAATATTTCATGGAGTACAAGTAACAGACACATCTCAACATCAACTATTCAGATGAGACTGCGTCAATCATGGTTGAATTGCTGCAAAGAAACCACTACTAAAGGACACCAATAAGAAGAGACTTGCTTGGGCAAAGATACACAAGCAATGGACATTAGACTGGTGGAAATCTGTCCTTTGGTCTGATGAGTCCAAATTTGAGATTTTTGGTTCCAACCTCCGTGTCTTTGTGAGACACAGAGTAGGTGAACGGATGATCTCCGCATGTGTGGTTACCACCGTGATGTATGGAGGAGGTGAGAATGGTGTGGGGGTGCTTTGTTGGTGACACTGTCAGTGATTTATTGAGAATTCAAGGCACACTTAACCAGCATGGCTACCACAGCATTCTGCAGTGATACGCCATCCCAGCTGGGATGTAAAAAATAGTTTTACATGTTTTTATTTTTAATGTATCACGTTCTCTAAGGATTGGAGACAGGCGCAGGAATACGTCATTTGGTTTTTTATTTACTCGACCCAAAGAAATGAGCGAGGTGTAAACCTCTAAATAATACACGGGACGAGTCCCGTAAAACAAGTGCACGATAACACGTAGCATGGAAGCCAATACAACAGCACAGGTACTCACAGGACCAACGGACATGGTAACAATAACTGACAAGGACAATGGGAAACAAAGGCCCCCCCCCCCTTGTTCAGGGACACATTATTCAATTTCTGTTAGTCACATGCCTGTGGAACTTGTTCAGTTTATGTCTCAGTGGTTGAATTTTGTTATGTTCATACAAATATTTACACATGTTAAGTTTGCAGAAAATAAATGCGAGTTTAGTAGTGATAAATAATATGTCCAGGATTTAACTTTAACACCATCCAGTAACAGAGAGAAAAACATTTTGTACGAATTCACAACAGTCCTCGTATACCTTAATTGCTGTTGTGCCCTTGAAGAAAGGGAGGGCAAAGAAAAGTAATTTCATAGAGTGGAAACTCTCCTTAAATATGGGCTGCATCTTTCTATTCTATTCCACTTTGAAAGATGAGGAAGTCTGCACTGTGCAGTTTGCAGTATAATGTCAAGTCTTCTCCAAGTGAAATCTCATATCCATAACTCTTTATTCTGGTCCATTTCATTGGAAACCCTCTGAAGTCAGAGGAAGTGCTTCCCTCTCCCGGCGGCCTAGTTATAGAAATTGACTAATGCCATTTGATTCTGGTGAGCTTAGCAGGTCATATTTGATTGTTTGGGAAAGGATAGCTATCCTGTATGCTAAGGAATATCTTTTGGGAGCTGTGTCTTTTTAAGAATGTGTAGCTTCACTTCCTCTGAAAGCCTTTTTAATGTGCATAGGGCATTGGTGAGACTCATCACACCCTCTTGAGCAGTTTTGATGCTGAGAGAGCTGCTTAGAGCAGGGATGTGCAGGGATCTTACGTATTGATTAATAGCGGAAGGTATTATAAGAATATGACAATGAAACGCTAGTACTAGTTCAGATGATCAGGTCGGAACACATCACTTAATTCACCTAAGCAACTTACTTCCGTTCACATGAATATACTTAATATCCCGTGTATTTAGTGTTTGCACAGGCAATCTTCTGCAATTTACACATTATAGATCACACATAATCTGCCGTACCATTTAGTTACGTGTTTCAATCATTTGTCTTCTGCATTAGGTTATTGGTAAATTTTTTCATCATCAATATGGTTGCTACCTAAGATGAGTTCAGTTGGCTTTTAACAAACTACATTTTCATAAGCCTTTCATTACATATCACTCTGACCAGCAGATGTGTGGCTTTAGATCTGTGGCACCGGTGTTTATTCAACAGCTTTAAACATAGTGATATGACAGTGCCACAAGCAGCAAGATGAACTGCAGATATTGCAGATGAGCACGTTGCAAGCTCTTGCACTCACACAAAAGAAAGATGTGCATGGGTGTGCTTCACGCAATGTGTTAGCTGCTGGACCAAAACGGCAGAGACTTTTGGCCTTGCAATTCACATTCCTAGTTATTGCGTAAGTAGGCCCGATATTGCTGTTTTCTTGGTGTATGGCTGACTCTACCTTTAACTATGGACTGTTGTCATGGTACCTGATGGTCAAGGGCAGGGGTGCACAGCTCCAGTCTGAGCAACAGCAGCAATACCACTGGTTCTCTGTTTTCATTGATCAATAAAACATCTCACTGTTCTGACTAATAGACACACAACTGGTTAGATCTATTGAAACTGATGATTCAATGGCAAGGGTGATATAACCAGCAGAAACTGCAGCCCTTGAGGTCTGGATCTGTGAAGAGAACAGAATGGTTTCACTCCTCACTGAAGATTTAGAACAATGTTTAAAATAATAGTTTAGTAGTCACAAATGTT
Source organism: Oncorhynchus kisutch (assembly GCF_002021735.2). Taxonomy (NCBI): domain Eukaryota; kingdom Metazoa; phylum Chordata; class Actinopteri; order Salmoniformes; family Salmonidae; genus Oncorhynchus; species Oncorhynchus kisutch. The sequence goes on along the minus strand of NC_034190.2, from coordinate 59,969,446 downwards.
TAAATAGTCACAAATGTTACTTTATTTTATTTGTTCAATCTCTGTATATATTTCACCCACTCATCAATAATAGCATTCTCAGATCTTCAGAAACAGGCCTTAGTTGGATTACAGTTTCTGTGACAACTATCAGTGTAGTATGACTTAAGATATTGACATTTGTTTTTTTTATTCATTTCTAGAGTCTCAGTGTTGGACAATGGAAGTCTTCGAATAGCAAACGTTACCAAAATGGATGTCGGCCTCTACACCTGCGTGGCAAGGAACCAGTTTGGAGTGGCAAGCAGTGCTGGGAGTCTTTTGGTTAAAGGTATCTCTACTTCCACTCCTTGAGATGGCTCTCCATTTCTCTAATCCTTGCATTAAGATGTACATTTAAAAAAAAAATACTGACTGGATGCTTGCAGCAGCAGATTGTTCTGCAGGCTTCACGAGTAGGTTTGGTTGTTTGTTATTAGTTGAGAGTAGGACCCTTAGAGTTTTTAATTCGGTTAATATAATGACCCTGCACTATTGGAGAAGAGGAGGTATTTTGGAACAGGACAAAATTAATTGTATGACTTTTTACATCACCAGAGCATGAAGAAAGGGACCAATGTTTTCCATGGCAATAGAAGATAACTATCTGCACTATCCATGAACAAGTGTCTCATTAGAGGAACCAGACTACAGAGCCATGTAAGGATTGATGATACAATAACAGATAGTTTCCATGTACCACACAAACATACAATTAGTTGATTGGGCATGTTCAGAGTTAGCATTGGATTTAAGATTCATTGCATTGCTATGGCTTAATGTTTAATTCATACCTTCCTGGGGTAGCTAATAGCCATGCTCTGTTTGTTTAAGAGTTAAATCTATTTAAATCACCCGCTTCTGCAAGGCAATGGATTTCCAAGCCCTTCTAAAGAGCAGAGTCAACAACAGTGCTCTATTAAAATGCCTTTTGGTGATTCCTCACAATTTATGAATTGCAAATTGTTTGGTATAGAAACTGCTTTCATTTCCTTTTTTCAGCCCTTTTGCCTCCAAGAATGGCAGTATCTTACATACTGTATATTTTACAGGTGATTTTTGTAGACTATATTCATGAAATCCAGCCAGTCCCCTTTGAAAGAAATCAATATCAGCCACGGTCAGTAAAAGTATTGCCCATCTTTGCTTAAAGGGATCCCCCCCCCCCCCCCCCCATATCTCCATATTTGCCCTTAACTCAAACTGAGTTTCAGATATACAATTTAACATCAATGCAAGTCTCACATTCAAGTTTAAGTTGTGTGTGTTTCTCAAGTTCGGATCCCACTATTAGCAGAGTGAGTGATCTGTCTACATGGTGCCATACAAGAATCAAACTGTTAATTTTACCATTGCTAGCACCATGCTACAATCAACTACTTATATAATCTACAATAAGTGTCTGGCTGTTATGATAGCAATGAAAGCTACAACAAATGTCATAGACTGTTATTTTATGGAGAGACATACCCTGCAGGAATGTGCACAGTTAGGCCCCTAGTGGTGCTCGAGAACCTGTCCTTTTGCCCTATGAGGAAAAAGCTTTTTTTTTATGTATCTGAATTGACCATAAAACTAGCTAATCTCACAAATCCCCCCTGCCCTTCTGTCACCAGGGGACAAAACAAAAAGGCTGATGTCACCAACGAACTAAAACCAAGTAAAGACTAGTTAGATTGTTTTGACAGTATAGCTATAACTAGCTAGCTAACTAGATAGCTGATTTACATCATCTTCTAGCTACATTCGCAATGATCAGATGCAGACACAGTAGAGAATTATGATTGTAGTCAATTCATTTAAGTTGGTCACATACACGTGTTTAGCAGATGTTATTGCGGGTGTAGCGAAATGCTTCTGTTTCTAGCTCCGACAGTGCAGTAATATCTAACAATTTCACAACATATACCAAATACACACAAATCTAAGTAAAGGAATGGAATTAACAATATATAAATATATGGACAAGAGAGTGGCATAGACAAGAGAGTGGCATAGACTAAGATACAGTAGAATAGCATACAATATACATTTGAAATGCAAAATATGTAAACATGATTAAAGTGACTAGTGTTCCATTTATTAAAGTGGCCAGTGATTTCAAGTCTATGTATATAGGCAGCAGCCTCTAATGTGCTAGTGATGGCTATTTAACAGTCTGATGGCCTTGAGATAGAAGCTGTTTTTCAGTCTCTCGGTCCCAGTGTTGATGCACCTGTACTGAACTCGCCTTCGGGGTGAACAGGCAGTGGCTCGGGTGGTTGTTGTCCTTGATGATCTTTTTGGCCTTCCTGTGACATTGGGTGCTGTAGGTGTCCTGGAGGGCAGGTAGTTTGCCCCCAGTGATGCGTTGAGCAGACCGCACCACCCTCTTGAGAGCCCTGCAGTTGCCGTACCAGGCGGGGATACAGCCCGACAGGATGCTCTCAATATAACAGTTCGTGAGGGTTTAGGTGCCAAGAACAATTTCTTCAGCTGCCTTCTTCATCACACTGTCTGTGTGGGTGGACCATTTCAGTTTCTCCGTGATGTTTATTCCGAGGAAATTTGACCTCCGAATGGTCTGTGCACAGCCCTGATATCCTGTATAATTATCCTGGATTGATAGTGGTTCATCCATACCATGTTAGCAACAAGAAATCAATGAGATGACAATGAAGAGGGAAACCATGATACCCTTTTCATTGTCAAGTAAAGTAATGCACTAGCAAAATGTCAGCTGGATGACATTGAAACACGCATGTCAAAATGTGTTCAAATGATTCCATATTTCCGAACTCAATAGGTAGCAGTTGAAAATCTTCATTCTCATTTAGATAACAGCTTATTTGAAGGGTACCTACATAAGAAAGTCATAACACATTCATAACCATAACACATTCATAAGCAGTACAAAAGCAGTACATACATTATTTCAAGAGCCGCATGTTCTTAATTGCAGTGTAAAGGACAGTACTGTGACATAACAAAAATATTGACTTGCGGTTGTTGACATAAGCACGGCTTATCAATGCAGCATGTAGGGATTATGAATGTGTTATGAAGTCTCCTCATTTTTTGGTCTTGAGACATTCATTCATAGGGCATGCATTCATAGCCTCACCTGGAATGCACCATAGGGGGTGTGAGATGATCCACTGGGCTGTTTTGACAGCGTAACGTATAGAGACCTTAAACACCATCTGACATGCAGTGTCTGATTCTCTGTCCATTAGACGCTTATGACACCCATGCATAATTCAGCTGGGGCTTGCTGTATGGAAACTCAGCCCTGCGTATCTCACTGCACTGCCGAAGTGGAAAAGACACTCAAAAGAGCCAGAGCAAAGATTAGGTTGTTATGCAGCATACCACCATGCTGTGGTTGAAATAGGAGGGCTTTTTGTCTAGCCAAATGGAACCAAATTATAGACTCCGGACTGACCTGTGGAAATGGAGGCTTGCAGAGGAATGGGTTTGTGTGGTTTCTTAGTTTCTTCAGTGATGCATTACTTTGTGTAAGTGACTTGTGGTTATAGTTTGAACAAACAGTGACAGCTAAAGCCACTTGCACTGTTCATTCTCATTCAGTGTATGAGAAAGGATGACAATATGAGCCAATGCCTGAACAGGAGATTTCCATAGCTGTCTAGACAGGCGCTGTCCATTCAGTGAACATTACAGCCACAAGTTGAGATGATATTTTTCTATTTTCTTTATATAAAGAAGCTGTTACTGGGCTCTACTATTTTTGAGTTCCTTGTGATATTTCAGCTAAATCAAATCTATAAATCAAATTGAACAAATAGTTTTTTATTCCAAGATTTGGATTTTTAACACAGTCAACTAATATTTTGTTACTGTGGTATTTATTTTTGGTTGATAACGATACAGTATGCCTAAGCTAGAGGCACGTTCTCTAGCGGGTACTTGTATACTGAGAAGCCAAGCGGCCCTAGTGTTAATGACTCCATCCACTTCAGTCAAGAACCTTTGGCGTTCACATGGGCTCCTAGAGCCCTTATTAGACAGGTCCATGATGAACATGAATCATCAGATAGCTATATGGGCATCTGTTACAAGTTGGGAATCACAAGCAGCCTCGCTGTAGGCTTTCAAAAAACTGTCAATGCATAAACATATTAATGGATGGAATCCGTGACCATTACAGTCATCATTACACGGTCTGAAAGCACAACAGAAGCACAACTGGCATAACAACTTAAGGTAAGTCATTTGGGCGAGATACAAAGTCAGTTGGACAAGATACAGTGCCTTGCGAAAGTATTCGGCCCCCTTGAACTTTGCGACCTTTTGCCACATTTGAGGCTTCAAACAAAGATATAAAACTGTATTTTTTGTGAAGAATCAACAACAAGTGGGACACAATCATGAAGTGGAACGACATTTATTGGATATTTCAAACTTTTTTAACAAATCAAAAACTGAAAAATTGGGCGTGCAAAATTATTCAGCCCCCTTAAGTTAATACTTTGTAGTGCCACCTTTTGCTGCGATTACAGCTGTAAGTCGCTTGGGGTATGTCTCTATCAGTTTTGCACATCGAGAGACTGAAATGTTTTCCCATTGCTCCTTGCAAAACAGCTCGAGCTCAGTGAGGTTGGATGGAGAGCATTTGTGAACAGCAGTTTTCAGTTCTTTCCACAGATTCTCGATTGGATTCAGGTCTGGACTTTGACTTGGCCATTCTAACACCTGGATATGTTTATTTTTGAACCATTCCATTGTAGATTTTGCTTTATGGTTTTGGATCATTGTCTTGTTGGAAGACAAATCTCCGTCCCAGTCTCAGGTCTTTTGCAGACTCCATCAGGTTTTCTTCCAGAATGGTCCTGTATTTGGCTCCATCCATCTTCCCATCAATTTTAACCATCTTCCCTGTCCCTGCTGAAGAAAAGCAGGCCCAAACCATGATGCTGCCACCACCATGTTTGACAGTGGGGATGGTGTGTTCAGGGTGATGAGCTGTGTTGCTTTTACGCCAAACATAACGTTTTGCATTGTTGCCAAAAAGTTCAATTTTGGTTTCATCTGACCAGAGCACCTTCTTCCACATGTTTGGTGTGTCTCCCAGGTGGCTTGTGGCAAACTTTAAACAACACTTTTTATGGATATCTTTAAGAAATGGCTTTCTTCTTGCCACTCTTCCATAAAGGCCAGATTTGTGCAATATTCGACTGATTGTTGTCCTATGGACAGTCTCCCACCTCAGCTGTAGATCTCTGCAGTTCATCCAGAGTGATCATGGGCCTCTTGGCTGCATCTCTGATCAGTCTTCTCCTTGTATGAGCTGAAAGTTTAGAGGGACGGCCAGGTCTTGGTAGATTTGCAGTGGTCTGATACTCCTTCCATTTCAATATTATCGCTTGCACAGTGCTCCTTGGGATGTTTAAAGCTTGAGAATCTTTTTGTATCCAAATCCGGCTTTAAACTTCTTCACAACAGTATCTCGGACCTGCCTGGTGTGTTCCTTGTTCTTCATGATGCTTTCTGCGCTTTTAACGGACCTCTGAGACTATCACAGTGCAGGTGCATTTATACGGAGACTTGATTACACACAGGTGGATTGTATTTATCATCATTAGTCATTTAGGTCAACATTGGATCATTCAGAGATCCTCACTGAACTTCTGGAGAGAGTTTGCTGCACTGAAAGTAAAGGGGCTGAATAATTTTGCACGCCCAATTTTTCAGTTTTTGATTTGTTAAAAAAGTTTGAAATATCCAATAAATGTCGTTCCACTTCATGATTGTATCCCACTTGTTGTTGATTCTACACAAAAAAATAGTTTTATATCTTTATGTTTGAAGCCTGAAATGTGGCAAAAGGTCGCAAAGTTCAAGGGGGCCGAATACTTTCGCAAGGCACTGTACTAAGTGGTTTGGATGAAATACTAAGTGGTTTGGAGAGGTCAGACTTTATTTGGATAGTCCATCTGTAGATGCTCTACAGATGGTCATACTATCAATAAACTATCTGTTGATAAGCAACTACTTGCTAAGGTTAGGTTTAGAATCAGAGTTAGGGTCAAGTTTAGGGTTAGGATAACGGTTAAGGTTAGGGTTATGGCTATGGTTAGGGTTAGTAGACAGAAGGTTGAAATGTTACTGATAGTCCGTAGAGCATCTACAGATGGACAATCCAAATAAAGTGTTACCGGACACGATAATGCCCATTTATTTTACAGGAACAAAGCACAATAATCACAATCTCAGAGGTATAACAGTCCCGGAGTATAACAGTCCCGGAGTTAACAAGACACCAGAATAGCCCCATGCCTCCAAAGAAAAAACAGTTGAATGGACTCAAACGAAACCCAATAGTGCTATAAAACACATACATTTTGTCAATGTAAATAGGCAGAACAAAGTTGATAGTGATAAGAAAAGCGCCCCGCTGTTTCTGTCTGGCCCAGGTAGCTAAACTTGTTTTTGTCTCTTGCAGAGACAACCATTATCACCAGCCCAGCTGGGCATTTGGACGTGACAGTGGGCGAGAGCATCGTCCTCCCCTGCCAAGTCTCCCATGACCCCACGCTCGATTTGAAATTCACCTGGTTCTTCAACGAACAGCTCATCCACTTTGGAAACCACGGGGGCTACTTTGAGAAAGTTGGCGGAGTAAGTGCTTTTGAGTCTGTGTTTGAATTAAGTCTACTATGATGACCTTTTATAATTACTTGACTTATTTATGTGGTTGTCACTTGTGATTTGCAATCCAATTACATACAGTTGATCATATTAATTTATTTTTACTGTGTATGTTTATATGATGTAAAATTACCACAGGCAGAGTAGACCTTTTTACAGCATTATGTTATGAGCACAATAACATATACAGTACAACAATGAATACTTTACTGCTGATATATAGTGAATGGACTAGAGGAAGTGTATTGAATGATTTTTCATTCATGAATCATATCAAATATGTTTTTGCAATTAACAAGAGGGGTCTGCCTGTTTGCCTGTTCCGCTTGTTGATAACAACTACTCCTTTGAAAAAACTGCTGCCTAAGGAATTGTCGATTCAATGCTCAGTCAAACATTACATTTGGTCATCTACAGTTGAATGTATTTCTCTTTAATTAGAAAAGCAATTATAATATCTTGGCTGCTTACTACCCACAGTTTGTTCTACATTCCTCCGGCTCATCAGCAATGCCATTAGTTGTGTAATTGTGTTTGCCTCATGGCTTCATTTGAGCGCTTGACTCCCTGCACTAATCACTCGACACAAAGCTGACATGTTGCAGAAAAGTGTGTCTTAAATGCAATGAGTAATTTCATAAAGGTTAAATAGTTCTGTTCATCAAACATTATATTTGTTGGAGGTACAGTGCCTTCAGAAAGTATTCATACCCCTTGACGTATTCCAAATGTTGTTGTGTTACAGCCTGAATTACAAAAGGATTACAAATATTTTTTCTCACCCATCTACACACAATATCCCATAATGACATTGAAAACACGTGTTGGAAATGTAAACACAGAAATATCTAATTTACATAAGTCTTCACTCCCATGAGTCAATACTTTGTGGAAACACATTTGGCGTCGATTACATCTGTGAGTCTTTTTTGGGTAAGTCTCTAAGAGCTTTGCACACCTGGATTGTACAATATTTGATGGTTGATCGTTGCTTGTCAGACATTCTCAAGATTATGCCATAGATTTTCAAGCCAGTGTAGATTTGGTATTCTTCTTTTGGCTATTGTGTCAAGACCCGGTTACGAACTCGGGTCTCTGGTGTGAGAAACAGTCACTTAACAAACTGAGCCACTAATAGTCGGCAGAACCCAGAAGATGAGGCAGACAAAGCAGTACTTGAGACGGTGTTTTAATAAAATAAAAAGGAAAGTTCTTCAGGCAAAAATATAAATCATAAAGTAATTCCAAGAGAAAAAGGTAATCCTCTAAGTCAAAAGGTAAATCCACAAGGTGGTAGGTACAGCAGAAAAAAGCCTCAAAAGATAATCAAAAATAAATAAACGAGAACAAAAACAGAGTACCACAAGAGAGTCCAACTGGAGCAACAAATGTTCACAGCATCGCTGGGGCTGGGTGCTAACCTTCAAACACAGAGCAAAGAACTGAGGAAAACTAAGGGTTTAAATACATTCAAGGGAAACGAGGCACAGGTGCAAATAATAACTGGAAACCAGGGAAAACAAAAGGGTCAAAAAGCACAATGGGAGCATCTAGTGGCCAAAACCAGAACAATCCTGGCCAAATCCTGACATATTGTATGGCTGAAAGGTTTGTTTTTGTTGGAAAGCACACTGAACCAGGTTTTCCTCTAGGAATTTGCGCGTGCTTATAGCTGTATTCCATTTATTTTTATCTTTAAAAAATTCCCTAGTCCTTGCCAATGACAAGTATATCCATAACATGATGCAGCCATCACCATGATTGAGTACTACTCAGTGATGTAATGTGTTGGATTTGCTCCAAACATACAGCTTTGTATTCAGAACATTTTTTTCCCCCTCATTTTTAGCAGTATTATTATTAGTGCCTTGTTGCAAACAGGATGCATGCTTTGGAATACTTTTTTTCTGCACAGGCTTCCTTCTTTTCACTCTGTCATTTAGGTTAGTATTGTGGAGTAACTACAACGTTTTCTCATCACAACCATTAAAGTATTTGATTTATTTATTTTAAAATAACCATTGGCCTCATGGTGAAATCCTTGAGCAGTTTCCTTCGTCACCGGCAACTGAGTTAGGAAGGACGCCTGTATCTTTGTAGCGACTGGGTGTATTGATACACCATCCAAAGCCTAATTAATAACTTCACCATGCTCAAAGGGATGTTCAACCTCCCTGGTCTATGTGGTTGAATCTGTGTTTGAAATTTCCTGCCGACTGAGGGACCTTACAGATAATTTTATGTGTGGGGGTACAGAGATGGGGTAGTCATAATAGTTTGTGTGGAGGTGCTGACTAACGGCGAATAAACTATAAACTAGTCGCACTCTCCGTGTATAATCTCCCAGCAATTTAATGGGTATTTACCAACGTTTCGGCAGGAAGGCACAGTGATGACGAAACGTTGGTAAATACCCATCCTGGAAGGCACAGTGATGCCGAAACGTTGGTAAATACCCATTAAATTGCTGGGAGATTAAACATGGAGAGTGCGACTTTCTTTATTTTGATAGTTTATAGTTTATTCTCCATTAGTCTCCGTTGATAACAACTTATGCAACTTATAATGCAATTTGTTAAGCACATTTCTACTCCTGGACGTATATAGGCTTGCCATGACAAAGGAGTTGAATACTTATTGACTCAAGACATTTCAGCTTAACATTTTTATAAATTTTTCAAATGTTTTACAAACAAATTTTCACTTAGACATTATAGGGTATTATGTGTAGATCAGTGACACCAAATCTCAATTTTATAAATTTAAAATTTGGTCTGTAACACAACACAATGTGAAAAAAGTCAAGGGATATGAATACTTTCTGAAGGCACTGTATATAGTTAACTTAGCCCACTAAAGTGCAAGTGTGTTTTCCAAAACAATAATTTCTCTTAATGCACTATCAAAACTTAAAATACCTGTCACAAAATGTCATAATATCAAAAAGTATAATTTGTCATCTAGTGAGAATATTTCTATATCAAAATTAACTTACACTCTCACAACTTAAAGTACACTTTACAAAAGCAGCTAACGCTATCCAAAATTATTATTAATCAACAAATGAGGTTATCTCACCATTTATTAAATAATGGCTCAACAAATACTAACTATAATAGATACACTTTTTCTATGAAAAAGAGTCAATGGTACAAGATGGTATTCAAACATTTTATAGACGTGAGCAGCATTCTCTGAATTAGGATGAAATAGTACAGTTTATCTCAATGGTGTTCAAACATTTTTTGGAACAATGTCGATTTTCAAAACAGTGTACGTACGACACAGAACTCTGGCCTTTTGCAAAACAGTAAATACATGTTTTTATGTACTGTAGTTTCCTTCTAAAAACATTCATAAAAACTATAAGATATTGTCAAAAATGCAATTAACTGCAACAAAAGAACACTACTGGGAGAACCTATATGGACACTACGGGTGGACAAATTGATGGCGTATATAGCGCAGCTGAGAGCTGAGTGTACCAAATCACACTGGCCAACTTTCTTTGGCCAAATACCGAATTGACTGTCATCCCTGCGTCTTCTTTGACAGGTAAGTTAAGTGTCGAGTTTAAGTGGTGAGTTTTTAAAATTGTATATTAAATAGCTAAATTGTATGGTATATTTGCTAATATTAATGCATGACAGTCCGTTCTTTCTTTGGCCAAAGAAAGTTGGTCCGTATGATTCGCTTCACTCGGCTCTATACATCATTGATTTGTCCACCAGGAGTGTCCGTATATCTTCTCCCAACACGACTGTCAAAAAAAAAAAATCCTATTATAGCAATATAATTTCTTTGCAGTCACTAAATCATGATGGAGGAACACAACTGATATATGAATGTATAGGCCACACCAAAGCAAAGCTTGAATGGATGGTCACAATGTTACGAAATAGGACTAACCTAAAGTTGCATTAGAGTAACTCAACTTAATTTTCTGCATATTTGCAATGTTGTAAAAAATCCTAAAATGACACAGTCCCAATTGCCTAAATATTTCACTATGTTGTACATGAAATAGCACTGATGGAGTGTTTAAGATTTTTCATCACTAGTATTAACTGATTGCTGAAAACAGTGAACACAACTCTTCTGAGGAAAATGTGTTAATATTCTAAGAACACTTAACAGTGAATTTTGTATCCACTGATTCCATTTGTATTCATACTTTTGCAAAAGTGTGTCTAAGATATGCAATCCTGATAAGTTTTTCGCCTTTGTATCTGAAGTTTGGAAAATGTATTTGGATATGTTTGGCCACAGTAAAAAAAAAAATGTATGCTTGTATGTGATTGAGAAACTGTAAAGTAGGAAGAATTTCACAGAAAGGTGTACAAAAATATATGATACTGTTTGGATTGCATATGTGTTCTGTGCTGTATGTAATTTTGTAAATGCTTACAATTCAGTAAACATAAATCAAATCAAATCTAATCCTGCAAAAGTACTCCAAACCAAGCAAGTATTTATGGTACTACAAACCAAATACTGTGAGGTAGTTAGGCCTACTATATATGCTGTGACTAGACATGGCTGACAAAGCTCTCCAATGTAAAACATGATGAGGCCTCTGAAAAGCAACATGGAATAGAGTAATATTGAAAGTAATTCCCCCCAAACATGACTGAAGTACAGTAAACACAATAACTGTAAAAAAGTAAGGACTGTTCAATTAAATTTCCTTTTTATATAAGGCCATATGTTTTTATATACTGTGCAACACATTGAATATTTTCCCTATAAAACAGCTGCCCATGGAAAACCAAACAATTGACAGGTGAACTATTTAATGTGTATTTATGGACTCCTTAGGAGGTTAACAATTATGTGAAGGGATTTACATGTTGGTGGTAAAGATATACATTATGGAAGTAATTGTTATTGGCTGTGAAACAATTATTTAGTTTTGATTGACATACTTTACACAATAGATGTTTGTGTCCTACGTAGAGAGTTGTGTCTACTGTTTTGTAAAAAGTGTTTTGTGATAGTGTATACTGTTATGCAAAAAAAGTGTTTATCATTATTGTTTTGGCCATGTGGATCCCAGTTTCGCTCACATGGAGCCCAGTTTCCTTACAATGTTCAAGCTAAAACTCTAAGTGCCGCCCACCACATGAGTTACTTACAACTACATTGTAACTTGGGTTTTTTGAGGCCCAATAACAAGAAACCATCACAGAGTATAGTGAGTGTGAGCTAATGCTCGGCAAAAATGATCTCCTCACAAATGTTGGTCTTCTACAGTATGAAAGCATTGGTCGTCTTGACCTCAATCTTATCTATGTGACAAAAGTCATACTAACAAGTACAGTAGAGCAGCTTCAAAGGTCAGCATGTATTATAGCTGACAATTAGAAACAGAAAGGAGTAAAAGGAATGGGACTGAAAATAGCCTTTTCATTCTCTCAGAAACTGTCATCATTAAACGGTCTGAAATATTCAGCCGTTTCTACTGAAGGTCTTTGACTTTTATCATGACTTTCTCCTCATATATTGAACACATAACCAATCAAGTGTACTCTCTCATCCTGCTCGTATTTGAAGAAGGGCCTTTTATTTGATATCTTTTCTAGAATTCTAACATTTTCCTTACTGCTCTGGTTTGACATTCCTTATGGACAGCGCTCAGCAGGTGACATCATGATCCGTAACATTCAGCTGAGGCATGCTGGGAAGTATACCTGTGCTGTCCAGACCAAGGTGGACAGTGTTTCCATCGCCACCGATGTGGTAGTTAGAGGTATGGCTATGCTGGAGCACCAGTAGCACAAAATGTCACATTGATCTGTTGTAGGATCCAGTAAAAAAAAATTGAATTGTGAAATCCCACTTTTGCCACTAATGTAGCAAATGGAAGGTTTAGAATTAAACCTGGAACCTTGGCTTCTCCTACTCTCCAATAATCAGCCCATAATGTTTAGACCTCTTCGTAAGCTTGTGTTTGAATCATGACTGCTACAGTACATTTTAATTAATAAATATATTATTAAAATGTATGTGTAGAATACACTGTACTTTATATCTCATGTTGATCAACTAAGATGATACTGTGATAACGATGTTTCCAGGTGCTCCAGGCCCACCTGTGGAATTCCAGGTGACAGAGATGACAGACAGCACAGCGTCTCTCTCCTGGGGACCGGGTCCTGACAACCACAGCCCAGTCCTCACCCACAACATCCAGGCCCGCACAACTTTTTCACTGGGCTGGCAGGGAGTCATCACAGGTGCGTGTGTGTGTGCACGTGCATCTTTATCTATAACACACACTGTATATTAAATTGAATAATGCACTCACAACATAATCAAGGTTCAAGGTACATCATCACAATTAGCACACAAAGTTATAGACTGTATTTATATAACACTAGAAGATCCTGCAACATGCTAATTAAAGGCTATTTGTTGTCCGGGTTAGTTCCTGAACTTCTTGGGGGCAAACAGCTGACAGCCACTGTCATTGACCTCAGTCCGTGGGTGGAGTATGAGTTCAGAGTGCTGGCAACCAACGCCATCGGAACAGGAGAGCCCAGCAAACCTTCCAAAAAAGCCCGGACCAAAGACATGCGTATGTACTGTATCTGCCCCACATAGCTCCCAACACAACGATGAATGCTGAATACTGTACTATAATATGCACAATTTTACCCAATTAATTGTTTGTTTACATTCAAGTTGTGATGCAATATTGTTAATGCATTATTATAGGAAAGTGCAAGAGTTACAGTACAAGCCTATTTCTACTGGGATGTTGATGATTGATGATGAGGAGGATCTTTTGTTTAAAAACTGCACGGTGACCCCAACAATTAACAGCATTAATTGACAGATGTTTTTCCATGATAATAGTAGGAGGCATGCAGACATTGACGTTTTTCTATGAAAACAAACACCCTTGATTTTGCAGCTCCCAAGATAACGCCATCCAGAGTGAACGGAGGTGGTGGTGGTCGCTCGGAGCTTGTCATCACTTGGGAGGTAAAGTGAACACTACTAATAAAGATGATCAGCTTGATTGGTAAAGTCATACAGATTCAGCAAAGTGCACCAAATGATATGTTGAAATCAATTATGAATCAAACATAACCCATTCTCTGACTGCAAGTATGTTTCAGAGCATGCAGGTTGTGCCAATAGGTATTTTTACACTACTGGGCCCAACCAAGCTGTATTGAGCTGGCCTGGTTACGCATTCACCAAAGTTGCTAGAACCACGGTGAAGAGGACAATGTGAAATTGTTTTATACGAGCCAGAAAAGTAGTTCCGGTCTGCATGGCTGTATTAGAAGGTAGATGTGTATTATGTGAATGCACCGATGTACATTTGTGTTTTCACCTCTTTCTGCAGCCTGTCCCTGAAGAGCTACAGAGTGGCCCAGGATTTGGCTATGTGGTAGCTTTCCGACCTCAGGGGGCTCAAGGCTGGATGCAGGCAGCAGTCACCTCCCCCGACGCCTCCAGATACATCTTCAAGAACGAGAGCATCGCTCCCTTCTCTCCGTTTCATGTGAAAGTGGGCGTGTACAATAACAAAGGGGAGGGCCCCTTTGGGCCGGTGGCCACCATCTACTCTGCAGAGGAAGGTACAGTACACTGCCAGACCCTGTTATTTATTTAGGGAATGAATAACGTGAAAATGATTTATTTTTTTTCTAACGTTATTGAGATGTTCTATATAACTCTAGAATTCTGAAATCCATCAATACCTCTACAGGGTTCAACACTGTAGAGTATTCTTTGCAAAGTTTAAGTGATGCCAGACCCAGCTGAGTACACAACATACCTATTCCATCATTCATTTTAATTTCAGATGCTGTATGTATAGTGCGTATAATAAGTCTAGACCTCCGTTGGATTTCTTCACATTTTAATGTGTTACAAAGTGAGGTTAACATTGATTTAGTTGTACTTTTCTTGTCAGCGATCTAGCAAAATACTCTGTAATGTCAAAGTGGAATACAAATTTGAATTATTTTTTAAGATGAATGAAAATGAAACACTAATATACCTGTAACTTGGCCACTCAGGAACATTCACTTCTTGGTAAGCAACTCCAGTGTAGATTTAGCTGTGTTATTGTCCTGCTGAAAGGTGAATTCCTCTCCCGGTGTCTGGTGTAAGCAGACTGAAGCAGGTTATCCTCTAGGATTTTAAAATGTATTTTCATTTTGCCTGTCCCGTTTCATTTCATCCTGAAAAAGTCTACAGTCTTTGCCGATGTCAAATACCATGATCCATGTTTGAAAATAAGGAGGCAGTTACTCAGTGATGTGTTGTTGGATTTGCCCCAAACATACGATTTTGCATTTAGGCCAAAAAGTGTATTCCTTTACCTTGTTTTTCATTACTTCAGTGCCTTGTTGCATGTTTTGGAATATTTTTTTATTCTGTATATTTGTATTATTGTTTTCACTCTGTCATTTAGGCCATTATTGTGGAGTCACTACAATGTTTTTGATCCATCCTCAGTTTTCTCCTCACATCCATTAAACTCTGTAACTGTTTTAAAATCACAAATGGGCTCATGGTGAAATCCCTAAGCAGTTTCCTTCCTGTCCTGCAGCTCAGTTCAGAAGGACGACTGCATCTTTGATGTGTCTGGGTGGTTTAATACATCATCCACAGCATAATTAGAAACTTGAGCATACGTAAAGATATATTTGATGTGTAATTTGTTATTGTTAACCATCTACCAATCACTGCCCTTCTTTGTGAGGCTTTTGAAAAGCTCTCTGATCTTTATAGTTGAATCTGTGCTTGAAATTCAGTGCTTGACTGAAGGACCTTACAGATGATGTATGTATGGGGGACAGAGGAAAGGGTAGTCATTAAAAAATCATGTCACCCCTATTATTTCACACAGATGGAGTCCATATAACTTATTATGTGATTTGTTAAGCCAAATTTGACTTCTGAACTAATTTAGGCTTGCCTCAACAGAAAGATGAATACTTATTGAACGACTATAAAAACAATGTGTCGAATTTTTACTTCACTTTGACATTATGAAGTGTTTTGTGTAGATCAATGACAAAATATATATTTTTTTAAAGTTAAAGGGGATGTAGACTTTCTATAGGCACTTTATTTCTTATTGTCAGCTATCAGTAGTTACACATTCACTGTGTGTGTGTGTGTGACCCTAGAGCCCAGCAGAGCCCCGGGTAGGGTGCGGGCCAGGAGTGTGTCGGCATCGGAGGTAGAGGCCACCTGGAAGGCCCTGCCCTGGAGCAACAATAGGAGACGCATCCTGGGCTACGAGGTCAGAGCCCAAACACACTGGACATCATAGACATAAAATGGATAGATCTGACACTGCTTCAGTATTTCTCTTCGTACATGATCAATGGACTATCCAGTATTATCCCTCATTGAATTGTTACATTTATGTAGATTAAATCAACACCCTATCCTGTCTGTACAACTATCAGTTAGCGTACAGCCACACTGAGATGCATGAACATGGATGAAATCGTATATGATTGTTCGTTTTTGTCCGTCATTAGTCCTCGAGTCAAACTTGTCTGAAAACAGTTTATCCGTCAAAAGGTTTTGTTTTTTATTTTTATCAAATGTTTTTCTATTTGGCATTTTGAATGATTATACAGATAATACAGACAGAACAGGTAGAGGGCAAAACATAAACGGATCCCCTACCAGATCAAACCTACTTCAACCCCCCCATGCTCCAACAGGACAAAAAAGGATCCCGTACCAAATCTAACCCACAGCTTGCATGATATAGAATTTGACCAAAAAACAAACAAAACAAAGAGAATCAAACAAAAAAGTAAAGAAGAGTAAAAATAGGGATACAAATTCTAATTTGGGTTGGTTTATGTAGTTATGAAATTATCTGGGTCCATGTCTTCTACATAGGAAAGGTTTGCTAGATATTATAAATGTAATTGCAGATCCCCTAAAGGAGTAGCACATTTTCCCTAGCTTGAGATGTTGCGTAACTTCCTTTATCCAATGGCTTAAAGTAGAAGGAAACCGATCTTTCCACTTCAATAGTAGAAGACGTCTAGCTAGAAGAGTGGTAAAGGCCAGCATGTTGCCCATAGCAACAGAGGGGCCTCCTGTGGTGCCACTCCGAATAATGAAATAAAGGCAGATGTTTTTGTAGGTCTCTCCAGTATCTTTGAAAAAGAACAGAAAATTGACATCCAGAAATCTGTCAATTTCAGGCAAACGCCTTTGTGCGTTTTTTGTTGTCAGACAATCAGCTCTGTTGTCATTCATCGGGCAACGGATGATTCCCATTGAAAAAGCATTGGCTCACTCCAAAATATTCTAACACAAAATCATAATGTGACCACGGCCTTTGACAAGCATATGAATACTCTGACGTGACAAACTATCCAGCCTACTCTTAACTTCTACCCGGTACAGCCCGAGGAAGATGGGTTCTTCTCTAGGGTTCATCCTACTGGGGAGTTTATGGCCAGTGTGGCTGTGCTTTAAAAATACAGTTGATTGATTTCATTGATGAGGAAAAAATGTTTAAACATATCAGGGATGTTGACCTGTAGTGTTGACCGGTGTGTTTTGAACTGTAGCTGAGGTACTGGGGTGAGAGGGAGAGACAGGAGACAGCCAGTGTGATCAGGACCATGGGTAACCGGACGTCTGTGGTGATCAGAGGCCTGGAGGGCAGCAGAACCTACTTTATCTCCCTCCGAGCGTACAACAGTGCTGGGGTGGGCCCATACTGTGCCACAGTCAATGTCACCACCAAGAAACCCCGTAAGTACAAAACCTACATTCAAGGATACCTGCCTGCATCCACTCCATAGAGCCTCACCCCCCACCCCCCTCACTTGAAAAAATAAATATTGACCCTGACTCGCTGTGTTTGAATACTCTTTGGACTGGAGACATTTTATTTGGATAGGCCATCTATAAATACCCAACAAACTATCAATAGACCAGCATCTACAGATGGACTATCCAAATGAAGTGTTCACGTTTTCTTTTCTTCCAGCCCCAAGCCAGGCACCGGTGAAGATCATATGGAACACCTCAAACTCGAAGGTCATCCTCAAATGGGATCATGTTAGAGCTCTGGAGAACGAGTCCGAGGTCACTGGTTACAAAGTACGGGAATAAACACGCATTTCAACTTTTTTTTCTTATTATTTATTAAATGATCCAGTATGTGCTAGGGTTATTCACCTATGTTGAGTTGTTCAGCACTTGAATGACTGAACAGACTGATTCTTATAAGCAAAGTATATAATAAGCATAGCAGTGTTTCTGACCACGACAAGGTTGATTCTCGTAGTGATTCTTATACAGTATGTGCACTCTAGGCTATGTTGTGCAGATCCACACTGTGTATGATTTGTGTTGTCACATCTCTCCAGGTGATGTACACACAGGACAGACACAGTCGTCCCAACGTGGTCGAAACCAACACCACGTCTCTGGAGCTGGCGCTACCGGTCAACGAGGACTATGTCATCCAGATCAAACCCTTCAGCGAGGGAGGAGAGGGGAGTAGCAGCAGACAAATCACTATTCCCAGGATAGCAGGTGGGACATTTTGCCTGACACGGTCAGAGCATTGGGCCAGTAACTGAAAGATTGCTAGTTCAAATCCCTATGCTGACAAGTTGAAAAATCTGCAGATGTGCTCTTGAGCAAAGCACTTAACCCCAATTGATAATGTCTGACCCTGGCCGTATCCCCACTCTCTGAGGGTGTCTCACGGGGAGTTGGGATATGCAAAAAACACATTTCCAATTCATACTGTGTGTATCAATACACACTTGTACATGTGTGAAATAGGACAAATATAAGCACCCACCAAATTATACAATTATTATGAGGGCCAACTGATTAAACTTTTTCCATGAGATCATGTAATAATTTTAATTGGAATGACTGAAATAACATTAGGAACAGAATTGATCTTTTTTTAACACAAGAGCAACATATCATTCATTACACATGTACATCTTTAATTGGATTCAATGCAAACAAGTCCAGTATAATGGGCCCTTCTGTCTAACCATTATGATCCAAAATACAGTATAGCGGCGCCACCTCCTGATACATTTGAGCAATAACAACATGGTGGAAAACATTATTGCAGACTAGATGTGCAACGTGACAACAGATCACTCATTATGTGTTTGTGGGTATTCTTAATTCAGTGCAGGGTTGAGGTCAATTCCACGTCAGTCAGTTCAGAAAGTAAACTGAAATTCAAATTCACATTTTCCAAAATGCATCTCTACGAGAAATGACATTACCTCACGGGACAAAGTGTTAATAACAGACCTTATTTTTCCCAGTTAGTCGTTAATATCTGTGTAATTATAATCTCGTTTTAAGGTAATACTCCAAATATGTAATAGAGGGCTAACAATTCACCAACAGTATGGTAACAGGGATCTGTTTTTCCAAACTCCTCTAACCTTAAACCCTTTCATTCCAGCACTAGTTACATATTGCTTTCATGGTGCGTAACCGTAAATTGTTACCATACTATTACCATGTTAATACCACTTTCTCCCGTGCTGTAATGCAAAGTGCTAGAGACATTTGGGGAATTGGAATTTCAGTTTACCTCCTGAATTGAAATGGAATTTACCCCAACCCTTATTCAGTGTCTAGAATAAATTGAACTGCATTCTGAACAGCATATACTGTAAGAAACTCGTTAGATTTGACTGGTTTTATTGCAGGTTCAATGGCCATTGGTGCAGCCCCGGAGTTATCAGCGGTATCCATGGTCAATATGCTTGCACTCTATTTCACAGCCAGGACGTTCCTATGACAAACAGCTCCTGGACCACACTGCTTTCCATGAGGACACTGGACAAAGAGGCCATGTATCTTCTTCCTCTAACAGATACCCCTTTTGTTGACAATATATTTCCCTCAAACCTTTCATGGGAGATATTGAAAGTCCAGCTTGGAAACTGTTGTTACATAAGCAGCGCTGATAAACGCTGAAATTACGTTGTTACCGCTTTCTGTCTTTTTAAAATGTTTTCCGTAAATGGATAATCTCAAAAGCGTTTCTTTATGAAGACAAGGACATACGATGCACAAGAAGCTGTGTACATTTCAGGAACCCCTGTGAGAGCTTGTCTCCCCCCCCAAAAAAAGGAGACTGCTAC
Organism: Oncorhynchus kisutch; assembly: GCF_002021735.2. Taxonomy (NCBI): domain Eukaryota; kingdom Metazoa; phylum Chordata; class Actinopteri; order Salmoniformes; family Salmonidae; genus Oncorhynchus; species Oncorhynchus kisutch. The sequence continues at coordinate 59,949,635 of NC_034190.2, read as the reverse complement.
TTTCTAACATAATTTGGATAAGGGTACAACTGGCGAGTTAAGATGCCGCTGACCCTGGACAGTGTGAAGGGAATTAACTCACACACATGAAATGAAGCTACATTCAAGAGACCCATACCTGCAGTGATGATTGTCATTCCCTGAATCCTCAAAGACTGTATCTAGGACACCTACTGTACTGAAAAGGTTAAGAAGAGAGAACCTTGTTTCACTGGTGACACCTGCAACTACCAGGGCGTCTTGACAAACCTCGTTATGTTATGGCCTGGTTCGGGACCTATGTTCCTTTTCCTGGAAACTGCACTTACTCTTACATAACATAAAATATAATATTATGTGCCATTTAGCAGACGCTTTAGTCCAAAGCGATTTATAGTCATGCGTGTGTACATTTTACGGATGGATGGTCCCAGGAATCAAACCCACAATCCTGCCGTTGCAAGCGCAATGCTCTACCAACTGAGCGACAGAGGACCACATATCGTTATATATGGACTGTTATATACAGTATAAATTATAACATTTTGAGCCAACATGGTTCCCATCCACCCAGCCTCATAATACTGGCAGCTGCAGTACAGTCAGCACCAAAATGGCTTCTGGTAGGAACTACAGTGTGGTGGAAAGCTGATAGATGGATGTCTTTTCTCTCCTCACCTTTCCCTCCATTACAAGTGCATAAATAGCCACGCTAAGCTGTGTGAGCCAATTTCTTGTACACTGTATGTATGAAATCCTCAGGTCCCAAAATGAGCCTTATGTCTATTATCATTGTTGTTTTTATTGTTATTATTATTACCGTGTTACTATTATTTATTAATCACATGTGAATCCAGATATTGTTTATTAGAAATGATCCCAATTTTATTAAATGAGAACAAGGTTCCTTTGGACCATTTTATGTTTTATGTTTGATCATTAGTGCTCAGATATGCCTTTTTTCTTATGTCTTTCATGATTTGCATTGTAAAAGAAGTGGCAGTGTTTATTGAGTTTTTCAAACATTGTGCATATTCCTACAGTCAACTGCTGTTTGGCATGAAAGTGGTCAATGTAAGTGGCTTGGAATATTTTAATGGATCAACCTGCTTTTAATAAACATAATGACATTTTGTTTGCTTCTTTTCTGAGGGGAAATGTGATCCGATCTGTATTATTTACCATAGCAATAGTGAGAATACAGATGGACAAACAATGTGATGGACAAACAAAGTTCAAACAATGTGTTTGAATGTTGGATGTATGGCACTGTATAGGCCTACCATTTTGAAAAGTGAAATACATACTCTTCAGAAGATATATGTTTGCTATATATTTGCCATGAAAAGACAAGTCTTGGCATTAGGGAGGTTATGTGAAATACAGTGCCACATTGTATAAATATGACGTTGAAGACAAGATGTAAATAATCAAACAAACAGTATACAAATTATCCTGATATCATATGGTGGAATACGGATGCCACAACTCGGAAAAACATCCACAAGAAAAATGGTGATTCATGGACAGAATCTCACTCTCGTCGCGCTCTTTTCATTTAGTTTATTAATGTATGGAATGCAAGTTCACTGTACAGCAAAGACACAGCACCAAGCAATGGGGAGCAGCACAGAGCAAACATGATGTGAACTGAGTAGAGGAGGGCTATACAGATATTGGTGAGCTGAGGGGTCTGGGAGGGTTCCGAGGTCAGCCAGAAGTCATCCAATCAGGGTTCGGCACAGGGCGATGGTCTCGCCAACGCCTCTGATTAATCATGGCTGGTTTGATTACTTGTCCAAGTTGCCAGGTTACTTCAACATGTAGGATGAAGTTGCCCTTAGATACTGATCTAAGGTCATGATTAAGGTTAGGACTTGGGTAGGGTAAACTGATGTTAGATGCACCCAATGCAGACTGCCCGGCAAGCTATCTAGAGCTCATTGAAACTCTCTAGTGTACAGTAGTAACATTGCCACTTATCTGAAACCAACTTAATCCTCAGAATACTGTACAAAGGAATGAATGGCTGTTGACATTGGTTTCGCCACTCCTAACCCCCACATTGATTTTGCCACTGTGATTTGTAAAAGATATCGAACATAAATGCAAAAACTTGGCTGTCTAATGAGATTCAACAGTTACACACCACACACCTGGTAACAGTTGAGTTATGTGTCCCAAAGCCAACTTTAACTTGTCATAATCCTAACATGGCACCTTCAGCTCAACCTATGAATTTTTGTCTAAATGCATTAACTCGGAGTAGCTTAGAGGGTTGTAAGAGGGTACCTGACAAGTAATACTCTGACAGGATATATACATTAGTCTTACCATATCACGTTTGTGACATTTTTGTTGGCTTTCTGGCACATAGTTCATCTAAAGTATATCCTCGATTACAAAACTGTTGGAAGTAGTTCCTTCATACAAATACAGAAGTGTCACTACTACCAAACATTATCACAGCACACTTTTCATACAGTAGGAAACATAGGCCATGGTATCCCTCACACACTCAAAATATAACCAGACCAAAACACACTAAAAGCAAATGAGGGATTGAGATACCAGGTATCACTGGAACACTTTGCTTGAAGGAGGATAAATAAGGGCTTCTATGTATAATGCCATATAGCCACTGCAAGAGGCCTGGTAAATGTCCATATAAAACTTGAATCCATGTAACACACAGTAAGTCATCCCTGAAAATGGCATAAACGCCACCAGGATAAAAATCATTAGCAATTACTAATGTCATGATAGTTGTTAAATGTGTATGTAGATGGATGGAGAATCTTATGTATGCCCCTTCAAGTGCAGTGATAGCACTTTACAGCACTCCTATTATTTAATGGAGTCAACCAAATGTGAACATGTTGTGGGACCTGGGGATTGGCAAACCCTCTTATCATGACTGAATTTGTTGAGTTATCTTTATCCCCCCATTCTGAATTGAAAACACTGTATGCTAATAATACCTTCCATTTCCTTTTTCCTGTTACAGAGTTTCATTTCCTGTAGATGGAGTCTACAGTTAGAACAGACATAATGCAGACATTTCATTTCACTGACATCTAGGCCGGGATTCAATCTGAGGCGCATTGTGGAACTCATGACATTTCAAGGTCATTTCCAATTGAGCAGACATTTTCAGCAGCTACAGTCAATGAGGTCTCCTCGGGAACGTTGCCTTTAAAGATCGAATACACAATAGGGGGAAACAGCGCCACTGTCCACCCCACGGCTGTTGTTATTGTTTTTGTTTTGTCGACGAAGCAGAGGTGGGGAGCGTCATGCATCAAGAAAAACAAATGCAGTACATATAGTATGCCACTGTTGTATCGTGTGTGTGCAATGACGTCATGGGAAAAAAACTGTGTCTGTTTGCAGTAACTTATTTGTTGTGGCAGTTTCACCATTAAGAATTTTAGTTTTAATGGGCGCATTGTCAACATCGCTCTACAACGTGCCTCGGATTGAATCCCAGCCATAACCTATGTGGGACATTTACTGATGTACAGTTGAAGTCGGAAGTTTACATACACCTTAGCCAAATACATTTTAACTCAGTTTCACAATTCCTGACATTTAATCCTAGTAAAAATGTCTGTCTTAGGTCAGTTAGGACCACCACTTTATTTTAAGAATGTGAAATGTCAGAATAATAGCATAGAGTGATTTATTTCAGCGTTTTTTTCTTTCATCACATGCCCAGAGGGTCAGAAGTTTACATACATTCAATTAGTATTTGGCAGCATTGCCTTTAAATTGTTTAACTTGGGTGAAAGGTGTCAGGTAGCCTTCCACAAACTTCCCACATTAGGTTGGGTGAATGTTGGCCAATTCCTCCTGACAGAGCTGATGTAACTGAGTCAGGTTTGTAGGCCTCCTTGTTCGCACATGCTTTTTCAGTTCTGCCCACAATCTTTTTATGGGATTGAGGTCAGGGCTTTGATGGCTACTCCAACACCTCGACTTTGTTGTCCTTAAGCCATTTTGCCACAACTTTGGAAGTATGCTTGGGGTCGTTGTCCATTTGGAAAGTCCAAGCTTTAACTTCCTGACTGATGTCTTGAGATGTTGCTTCAATATATCCACACAATTGTCCTTCCTCATGTTGCCATCAATTTTGTGAAGTTCACCAGTCCCTCCTGCAGCAAAGCACCCCTACAACATGATGCTGCCACCCCCGTGCTTCACGGTTGGGACGGTGTTCTTCATCTTGCCAGCCGCCCCCTTTTTCCTCCAAACATGACGATGGTCATTATGGCCAGTTATATTTTTGTTTCATCAGACCAGAGGACACTTCTCAAAAAGTACAATCTTTGTCCCCATGTGCAGACTGTAGTCTGGCTTTTTTATGGTGGTTTTGGAGCAGTGGCATCTTCCTTGCTGAGTGGCCTTTCAGGGTTTGTCGATATAGGACTCGTTTTACTGTGGATATAGATACTTTTGTACCTGTTTTCTCCAGCATCTTCACAAGGTCCTTTGCTGTTGTTCTGGGGTTGATTTGCACTTTTCGCACCAAAGTACGTTCATCTCTAAGAGACAGAACGCGTCTCCTTCCTGAGCGTTATGAAGGCTGCGTGGTCCCATGGTGTTTATACCTGCATACTATTGTTTGTACAGATGAACGTGGTAACGTCAGGCGTTTGGAAATTGCTCCCAAGGATGAACCAGACTTGTGGAGGTCTACAATTTATTTTCTGAGGTCTTGGCTGTTTTATTTTGATTTCCCCATGATGTCTTGCAAAAAGGCACTGAGTTTGAAGGTAGGGCTTGAAATACATCCACAGGTACACCTCCAATTGACTCAAATGATGTCAATTAACCTATCAGAAGCTTCTAAAGCCATGACATAATTTTCTGGAATTTTCCAAGCTGTTTAAAGGCACAGTCAACATAGTGTATGTAAACTTCTGACCCACTGGAATTGTGATACAGTGAATTATAAGTGAAATAATCTGTCTGTAAACAATTGTTGGAAAAACTACTTGTGTCATGCACAAAGTAGATGTCCTAACCGACTTGCCAAAACTATAGTTTGTTAACAATACATTTGTTGAGTGGTTGAAAAACAAGTTAATGACTCCTAAGTGTCATTATGTAAACTTCTGACTTCAACTGTAGCTAGCTACTGTGATATTTCATACTGCCTTAAGGTCTCTTCTACTTTGCATAATACTATAACATTGTATCTATACAGTAGGTATTCTAGTGGTTTAATTTAATTTCATAATGAATGTCTGTATCATGCAAACATTATCTAAAATACTAGTTTCATTTAAAAGGTAGCTCATTTGGCATACTTAATAAGGTTCTAATGTGAATCTCTTAATATATCCTACTGTAGATAGCCACAGTATAACAGCAGAAAGTGACTGTATCTCTAACGGTTGGAAGGGGACCTGACCTTGGATCATTTTAGAACAGTAACATGCTCAGAATTTATACTTTCACAATTTTTATAAATACCCAACAGGCACATTCTATTGATCAGAGGTTCATAAGCACTCCATTTATATACATCCAAATGTCTACACAGATCAACTTCAATAACAAGTAAACCATCATCATAATACAGTAACGTCAATTGTGTTCTTAAAACAAAAATACCCAATTGCAAGAGTTCAAGGTAGGGTCTGCCAAGATGTCAGCCAAATGCCCGAATTGTGGGTTAAAGAAAAAGCAAGATATCTTGAGAAAGATTATTTATCCGAGAGAGTTTCAACAGCTCTTCTCCTCTGTTGTATGATGGTGAGGATGCGCCATTGCAGGAAGAAAAGTTCAATTTGGACCTTTCTGTGTTAGCTGTGGTGCCCCTTTCTCTACTCTGGCACATTTGGCATCGTCGAGTTAGTGCCACCAAACCAGCGCCGCGATTTACGGACCTCGCTGGTGCAGAGTAGCCTACTGTTCTCAAATCTCCTGCAATCTGTGTATCCTCTGGCATTCCCATAACCATTCTCACTGTTACAGAAATGGGCCAAAGCACAGTTATGGACTTTGCTGGTTTAGCGAGTATATAAAACTAAGGGAAGGTTTTCCTGTTCATGAAAACCTGCTTTACTGCATGCACGTCAACAGTACTGGACCTACAACTAATGGATACACGTTTTTTTTCTCTTGACAAACTACGTAGATATGTAAGCACACTCTAGATTTAATCAAGATCCGCATTATAGCGCAATTAAAATATAAAGGTAATTTACAATTGAGCCGACATACTGTTTGCAGCGTTTACAGATAATGTAGTCTCAGCGAATCCGGGAACATTGCCTTTAAATTTCAATTGTGCTTTAGTGTCGATTTTCTGCTGTCCAGATTTAATCTAGGCCTCAGTAGGCATTAGAGTTGGATCTGAGGTCTAGAATGGTGGGTGGAATTTACTTAGTAGGACGTTGGACCACATTGTAGTCCTATAGTCTGCCAGATTATCTCATACTAAGTACCCTTGTAATAAAAATGTCCTGCACTACAAGTGTGGCATTGGTGTGCGTTGTGACGGCAGTGAGACTTTAAAGTGATATGATGGGATGAGCACATCAAAGAGACAACAGCTCCTAAGATTTGGATCCACTTGACATTCAGGCAAAAACCTTCCCATTTAATTTCCTTAGAGGATACTTTGCAGAGGCAAGCTGAGAACAGTTTGGTGGTCTAGATAGGATACAGCTTATATCAAATTAATCTCGCCCACCAGCTGGCTTGCTCTCTGTCGAACCGTCTTGTTTCCGAGCACCTCAGAAAAGGACTTGACTGGAAGCCTATGGCAGGAGCGGAGAAACAACCACTGGTTTTAATTGGCTGATCTCTCAGTCCATCACCATTTAGTGCAACCCTTAGAAACTCCCCGTAAGTGTGCTGCATTCGGGGGGACAGTATTGTTTTTGTGTTTGTGTGTAACAAAGCTATGGCTAGCTGTTAGCATGAACGTCGATATGTTCCTACTACCTGGGTTATGGGTTATATGAGTTATTTCCATGGTGCACCATAACAAATACTTTTCCCCCCTCGATTTGGAACCACATCTCATAGTCGTGTGATTTGCTCAGAATTTGAATTGATTATCATGTCACTCAGTAAATCTACACCCCTTCACAGTCCCACACTGTTGCCAGGCTCTATGTTCCAGAAATTCGAGCCTGGGGACAAGTTTTATTATGTGCATTTTAGCTAACCCTAACCCTAACCTTAGCCTAATTATCCTAACCTGCTACATTAATTATCCTAACCTATCTAGTCAAAACCCAGTTGTTTGGCTTGAGTGTTGAGACCAGTGCAGACAAGTGTACTAGGTGTAGACAGAAACTTTCCAGCAGAGAAACAAGGAATTCTGGCATTATTTTGTCATTCAACCTGTTATTTCTTAGTACCAAGACTGCCATCATTTATGACATTTCCATATCTAGCCATCCATGTCTGTATTTCACCTTGTCTAAATATCAGGCTGTTACCATGGTTACTCCATGGCTATCAGTCTGAAAGAAGTCGCTGTAAAAAAGACGCAATAGTCTCTACCAGACAGAATGTTGAATAAAATTATATTTAAACATACTTTACCGGTTGTCTTTTTGGCGGTTGGAAGTGGAGATAAAATGGCCACAGGAAAGTACTATTAGCCCAACTTTCTGGGGCGCCGGTAGGTATATGGCTATGTCGGCTTGTAATTCCGGTGAGTATTTTCAATCATGTGATGCATTTCACGTGATGCACAATATGTAAATAATAGCCGAATGTAACCAATGTGTCAACGGAAGCACGTTTCCTCGTAATCAGCTGGAAGTGTTTGCCGTTCGGTCTGTGATTAGGTTCAGACAAATTGTTTAAGTGTTTGTCTCGTGCAAATTGAGTCAGTATTGAAAATACAAACCGGAAATATACAGACCAGCATACTGAAGGTCAGGTTGATAACGTTCCCCTATGGATATGTTGTATCAGATTACCTCCGACATAGGAAAAATAATAATTGGACAACAGGTAAAGTGAGTTGAAGTGTTTTCAACATTTTTACTTGTAATGTGATTGTTCGGGAATGCTGAGCCAACATGCTAGAGACGAGTATGTAAGTTTCACTCTCAGATTCTAAGAGGCTATATTTCACCATATCACCACCAGAGCAAAGGTTCATAAATAAAGGGTTGGATTTAAATGAGTCCTGTTACTATGGTAGACAACAGGGAAGTATATGGGTTGGCCCAGTGGGCAAGAGTAGTAAGGGTGAGGGATTGAAACGTGTGTGTCGGAGCCCCACTAGCAGTGGTCAGGGTGGTACAGCAGTGTGGTTGTCTCAGGTAGCTCAGGCACCAACAGGTCTGCTCCTGAGGGGGGCGCTCATGTCCCAGGAATCAGGACTATAGGAGAGATGAGACAGTTCATTGTTTAAAGCAGGGATGGGCAACTTTGATGGGGATGGGGCCACACAAAATCTGAACTCATAATGAGGGGCCGCAGTTGCGGGCCCCCCCCCCCCCCCAGGCTCTAATTCTACCTTGATTACTACAAGCCTAGATAGCTGGCCGCTAGACTAACTTACCAATCTAAAACATGTTAGCTGACATGGGCTAATTGAGTGACGGTCAGTGATGAAAACTGTTGATGCACAACAACCACATTTCAAAATTGCACCTTGTGTATTCTATTATTCTACCTTGCAACAGTAACAGTTGAGACCCCGACTGAGTTCCCTACCCCCCGCGAAATGATCCGAGGGCCTTCAAATGGGGTGGCCGCCAGTTGCCCATCCCTGGTTTAAACTATGACACCAGATGAAAGGAACTACCAACCTTTCATGCAGAGAGGTTATGGAGATTCGATTCACAATAGAAACCTGTCATTGTTTAAAGTTTTGAAGACCCCTGTACCTAAGATGTCCCATGTGGATCCTCAGTGGACGATTCTGTTTCCTTGACAACTACTGCCTTGGTGACCAACATGTCCGGATGCTGTTGCTTGGCTTCCTGAATCGCAATAGCGAGGGCCTGTGAAGGAACAAATTATATGACATTAATGTCAACTGCTTATTATGTAGAGTCTGGTGTATGTCAAGTAATGAATACTCTATGAGCACTTTTAAGATGACACATCCCCTGCTGTATCTATGGCTTATAGGTTACTGCGTTACAGAGGTCATGTTGTCCTTAAGCTGCAGTCTGCTCACCTGCTCCTGGTCAACATCATCATCTCCTGTGATTATGATCCTCTTCTCAATTCTGGTCTCTGAATAGCCCCCTTTCACCGTCTGGAACACACAACACATTTCTTTGGAACATTTGCCAAATTGAACACACCTTTGCTGTTGCTTATACCTCTACAGCTAGAGAAAAGGTGTGTGCAATTTGGCAAACATTATAAGATCAATGGAAACCAATAATACTGAAGGTACTGAATACATCAGACCATTTGACAATTGTTGATACCTTGGTGACATGCGTGGTTGCAGAGGTAACATTCTCAGTAACAAGTATTGGAGATCCAGAGGCCTCTCTTCCCAACGTACACATGTGCACCTGTCAGGATGTCAGGACACATGGGGGGAAAAAAAGCATTAATGACATCATGATCATACATGGACACAGTCAGTTCAAATACATGTCAATTTGAGAACCTGGTATTTAAAAATATTTGTTATTTTATTTGAGTATCTGAATGGTGGTTATAATAATTATTATAATAATAGTCTGCCAAATTGTGTTTGACAGGATTTTCAAATACTTACATGTATTTCAAATACTATTTTCAAATACCTGGGTTAAATTGATGGGAGTGTATTTAAATCGTTGTATTTGAGTTTTTCAAGTACTTTCCTAGTGTATTTCCAAATGAATTCAAATATTCATTCCAATATTCATTCCACCACTAGCTTAATACTTACATTGAATGTATGTGAAAGTAATTGAGATATTTGAAACCCAGGTCTAATGGACACACATGCACACACGCATGCAGATACACACAAACAGACACGCCTATACATGATATAAATTAAATACATACAGTGCATTCGGAAAGTATTCAGACCCCTTAAGTTTTTCCACATTTTGTTATGTTACAACCTTATTCTAAAATTGATTAAATACAACATTTTCCTTATCATTCTACACACAATACCCCATAATGACTTTTGTTTTTTAATATAATGTTTTTTTAGAAAGGTTTGCAAAAACAGAAATACCTTATTTACATAAGTATTCAGACCCTTTGCTATGAGACTCAAAATTGAGCTCAGGTGCATCCTGTTTCCATTGATCATCCTTGAGATGTTTCTACAACTTGATTGTCCAATCTATTGGTCAATTCAAAAGATTGGACATGATTTGGAAAGGCACACACCTGTCTATATAAAGGTCCCACAGTTGACAGTGCATGTCAGAGCAAAAACCAAGACATGAGGTCGAAGGAATTTTCTAGAGAGCTCCGAAACAGGATTGTGTTGCTGCACAAACCTGGGGAAGGGTACCAAAAAATGTCTGCAGCACTGAAGGTCCCCAAGAACACAGTGGCCTCCTTCATTCTTAAATGGAAGACGTTTGGACCACCAAGACTCTTCTTAGAGCTGGCCGCCCGGACAAACTGAGCAATCAGGGGAGAAGGGCCTTGGTCAGGGAGGTGAGTAAGAACCCAGTGGTCACTCTGATAGAGCTCCAGAGTTCCTCTGTGGAAATGTGAGAACCTTCCAGAAAGACAACCATCTCTGCAGCACTCTACCAATCAGGCCTTTATAGTAGAGTGGACAGAAGAAAGCCGCTCCTCAGTTAAAGGCACATGATAGCCCATTAAAAGTTTGAAAGAAGGCACCTAAAGAACTCTCACACCATGAGAAACAAGATTCTCTGGTCTGATTAAACTAATATTTAACTTTTTGGGCTGAATGCATCACGTCTGGAGGAAGCCTGGCACCATCCCTACGGTGAAGCATAGTGGTGGCAGCATCATTCTGTGGGGATGTTTTTCAGCGGCAGGAACTGGGAGACTTGTCAGGATCAAGGGAAAGATGAACGGAGCAAAGTACAGAGAGATCCTAGATGAAAATCTGCTCCCGAGTGCTCAGTACCTCAGACTGGCGCAAAGGTTCACCTTCCAACAGGATGACGACCTTAAGCTCACAGCCAAGACAATGCAGGAGGGATTCGGGACAAGTCTCTGAATGTCCTTGAGTGGCCCAGCCAGAGCCAGGACTTGAACCCCATCAATCTTCTCTGGAGAGACCTGAAAATAGCTGTGCAGCGATGCTCCCCATCCAACCTGACAGAGCTTGAGAGAATCTGCAGAGAAGAATGTGAGAAACTCGCCAAATACAGGTGTGCCAAGCTTGTAGCGTCATACAGAGGAAGACTCAAGGCTGTAATCGATGCCAAATGTGCTTCTACAAAGTACTGAGTAAAGGGTCTGAATACTTATGTAAATGTGATGTTTAATTTTTATTTTATACATCTGCACAAATGTATCAATCTGTTTTTGCTTTGTTATTATGGGGATTGTGTGTAGATTGATGAGGGGGGGAAACTATTTAATCAATTTTAGAATAAGGCTGTAATGTAACAAAATGTGTAAAAAGTCAAGGGGTCTGAATACTTTCCGAATGCACTGTATATACATATTAAACAGAACAATGCAAACATACTTATACATAGATACACAGTCAGGCATACACATTCAAATGATTTGATTCACTCTAACACATCTAATTCTAACAATCTCATTCAAACACAGAGGGAGAAGTAGGTTTACAATCTGTGTGCTGGAGTTCAAATTGGACAGGTCAGGTAATAATGTACTCACAGGGGAAACACCTTCTGTTGTTGAATAAGAAGTCTCGCCTATACTGCTTACAGTCACACCATGATCCTGAAAAAGACAGAAAACCCAATGTGATGCCCGCTCATGGTTTGAATGTCAGACTTTCAAATATGTCAGACAGACCATTTTACGATCAGTCGAGATATAATGCATTATACTCTCTGTGCTTTCAAATCATTATAGGAATGTATTATAAGGATGCTGTAACTACTTATGAGCTATTATGATGTTATAGGAAGTGTTTTATAAGGCATTATAAATTAACTTATTAGGCATTATATATACACACTACCGTTCAAAAGTTTGGGGTCACTTAGAAATGTCCTTGTTCTTGAAAGAAAATATATTTTTTTGTCCATTAAAATAACATCAAATTGATCAGAAATACAGTGTAGACATCGCTAATGTTGTAAATGACTGTTGTAGCTGGAAACTGCAGATTTTTAATGGAATATCTACATAGGCGTACAGAGGCCCATTATCAGCAACCATCACTCCTGTGTTCCAATGGCACGTTATCTTAGCTAATCCAAGTGTATCATTTTAAAAGGCTAATTGATCATTAGAAAACCCTTTTGCAGTTATGTTAGCACAGCTGAAAACTGTTGTTCTGGTTAAAGAAGCAATACATCTGGCATTCTTTAGACTAGTTGAGTATCTGGAAAATCAGCATTTGTGGGTTCGATTACAGGCTCAAAATGGCCAGAAACAAATAACTTTCTTCTGAGAGTGTTACCATGACGGTAGGACCGCAGAGATTTGGGGTCGTACCGAATACTGAAATGTTGTTAACTTTGAAATTACTTAAAAAAAACATAAAACCTTGATAGAGAAGACTAATGGCATATTAACATGCATTTTCTACAATTTAGTCAGATACTATAAATGGCTGATGTGTTTTTATCACATGAAAGCAACATTTGCATTTGTCTGTAGCCTACAGAAGTTTGTTGTTTGCAATTATAATGTCCAAGTTTGATATTGCCTAGTTGGTTGACTGGTCAGTCCATAAATCTGAGGTCTGTATATTTGAGGTTCTACTGTAGCATGGCAATGGCTACTACCTGATCAACTATACCAGATCTCCATCGAAAATGCTTGTCTACCTGATCTGTAAACTCCACGATGGTTGTAGTGACCTCTGACCCATTGGGCTGTGTCTCGACCTTGACATCGGTCTTCCTCAATGCGTGGCTGGCGACAACACAACTAGCCTCTCTGCTCAGAGCTGTCATGGGGGACACGTAAGTGGTCTCTCTGACTGTCTGGTCTCTGTCGACCTTGACCTCAGTCTTCCTCAGTGCATGGGAGGCGACGACATCACTAGCCTCTCTGCTCAGTGCTGTCATGGGGGACACGTAAATGGTCTCTCTCACTGTCTGGTCTCTGTCGACCTTGACCTCAGTCTTCCTCAGTGCATGGGAGGCGACGACATCACTAGCCTCTCTGCTCAGTGCTGTCATGGGGGACACGTAAGTGGTCTCTTTTTGTGACTGGTCTCTGTCGATCTTGACCTCAGTCTTCCTTAGTGCATGGGAGGCGACGACATCACTAGCCTCCCTGCTCAGCGCTGTCATGGGGGACACGTAAGTGGTCTCTTTTTGTGACTGGTCTCTGTCGATCTTGACCTCAGTCTTCCTTAGTGCATGGGAGGCGACGACGTCACTAGCCTCTCTGCTCAGCGCTGTCATGGGGGATGAGTAAGTGGTCTCTTTCTGTGACTGGTCTCTGTCGATGGGAACTGACCTCTTTGGTTTTCTGGGCACAACAGGCTTTGGGGAAAAATACAGAATAATAACTTCCATTGCTCAAATTTTATTTGAGATTCAGCACTCATTACAAGCCATCTGTATGTAATATTTTTGAGAAAGCGTCTTTACATTTACTGAAGGCATATGGGCCAGCGCTTTCCCATCATTTTGTCATATGAAAGATCAGTGAAATCCAGCATAAACTTCAAGAAAACATTAATGAGCTGTAATGGTACTCACATTACGTTGTCAATGTTAAACTTAGTCAATTACTGTTAATGATGTAGCGATTTGTCTACTAAGGCTTACTTCAGCTGTTTTGACTTGTAGACTCGTTACTTATTCTAAGAATAAAATATGATCCTATAAATGTAAACCTTTAGTGAACTATCACTTCAAAGACCTACCTGGACCCAAACTGTCCATTTGCTTGTGTACTTTACCTCATTATGTCGGACGTCTTCGGTGTGTAGCTGCTTGGTAGGAGGGCTGCTGCTAGCCCCGGTGAGAGGAGCCGAGACGAGAGGTGGCGGGGTTCCCTGCAGGTCGATACTCAGGCTGAGGCCCACGTCAGGTGACATGGGCCTCTCGCCCAGCTCCATCATGCCCCTGGAGAACTCCTCCATGCCCGTATGGAGGTCCATGAGGACAGTGAAGTCCACCTCGGCCTCCAGGCTGGACGTAGAGCTGACTGTGATGCTGGAGCACTTGCGCTCAATGCCCAGGTGGGTTTCCTTCAGGTACAGGGTCTCGTGGTCTTGGTCGTCCTCTGACACTGAGCCCAACCGCCGCTCCCACGGTTCCCTCTGCAGGTTAGATTGAGGAAGACGGGCAAGAGAATGAAAAAAACATAGACGGCTCAATACAAGGGACTTGATATAAAGCTTTTTTCGACTGTGCAAAAAAAGATATACTTAAAAGGTAAAACAGAAATATCAAATAATCATTCAAACATGAGACATTTAGGTAAAATGAACAGCCTCATATTTTAGCTTTGAAGGAGTTGAACATGCTTTTTCGCACATTGAATAAAACTCACCATGGCTTCGTCAAAAGGCTCCTCATGAATGGCAGGTGTAGGAGGGGTCTCCTGTAGAATAAAAATGAGGTTTGAACGATTGCAAAGCCAATTTTAATTAACCTAAACAAACTGTAAAGAACAGCCATGAACTGTACACACATGAATATTGGCATCATCCTTCTGACTGTCATAGAACAAGAATATTCCCAGAGAGAATTCAAGGGTCTGCATTGTCAATGAATGCAGTGACATCACCTTGGGGTTTACTCTTTACTTCAGTACAACGCTGGCAAAAAATATTTCCAAACAATGGAGTGATGGTGAAACCAACTGTGTGACAAGTTATGAGCAACATATGTTGACGTCATCACACATAATAGCCGTTTCCACCATCCTTTTGTTGAAGACATTGTTCTAGCCAGTGGTTCCAAGATATTTTGCACATGCCAAGGCTGAGTAGGCTTCATAATGTCATGCTTATCCCATTTAAAGTAGACCTATGCTAACTGTAAGCTTACAGTTCATATATGAATAGTAAGCCTACATTTGTTCTAGCTCTAATAACTTGAGGTAATTGTTCACACAAGTTTCGCACATGCACATTGGATGTCTTTTTAAAGTCAACATTATCACAAAATCAAATTACTGTAAGTGCGATGGTAATGCCATGCACTGTTGAGGTTAGATAACAATACCTTCCAGGAATCAGGTATTTGTATACTTAAATCCAGTGTACAAGTACCTCAGCCCTGAACAATGTGGCTGGCAGCGCTGCAGCAAAGAATTAGTGCATAACATCTCATAATAAATGTATTGTATTGGCTATGTATTGGCTATTGCTGCAGAGATGCCAACGCTGAACATTTTGGCCAAATGTCCAAATCGCACTGTTTGCAAACAAGAACATTATCAACCATTAGTGGCTTCAAAGGAAGGGGATGGTGAGAAAGCCTTTGACTCCTTGCAACAGCAACTACCTTTAGTCAGGGAGGTAAGAGGATGATGTTGGAAGGTGAGACTAGGTGTTAACGTGGTGAAGAACAGACGCCAGAAGCTTAAGCAATGGAAACATTGCTTAAAGGCCCACCGGATTTTTAAATGGACAAGCAGATGTTAAGCTTTGCAGAGGGAAACGAGAGCCAGGAGCTCCCGGGCCATGAACGTGTTAAGTCTCAAAATGCCTTTGGCCAATGATTAGATGTGAAGGGCCACAGGCTTTGACCTGCTTTTTCATATACAGCCGCATGAGTTCTACATGTGTATATTCAAGCGGATAAAAACAAGGTTGTGATCGACTTAAGCACATGCAATGCTTTAGTTTCCAGTGATAGACAGGCAGGTTAGGCAGACGACGTTACCACTTGTTTCCTCTTGGTTGCTTCCTGGCTAGAGTTCCTGTAATGGCCGTTGCTAGAGTCGTTGGTGACATTCTGCCTGTTGCGAACTCTTGTCTCCCTGGACCACTGTGTTTTCAGAGGAAGGGTTGAAGGTGGAGCTGCATGGGAGGCCAAAGCCTTTGAGTCAAAGGAAAAGGTGTCTGTAAAATCTGGGTACGCCTCGGGATGACCTTCATGGATTAGTCTTCCACCGTCAGTCCAGAAACTCGATCCAATAATGTCCCTCTGATTCTCGTGTTCACCAGTCCCATGTATCTCATTCTCTGGTAGCCAATGCTTTGTGACCTCTGTGTGCTGGTTGGTATTTGTCATCCCTTGCTTGCCGTCATTTGCATCAGGACATGCTGGAGGCAAACCTATTCTCTTCCTGATTTCAGAGGGTTTCTCTGTTGATTGCATCACCCGAGTGTCATCTACTCTTCCGGCCACACCTCCTTCAGCTTGGGTTTGCGTTTGAGGATTGATGACCCCTTTGTTCCCCCCTTTATTCAAAGACTTCTTTGATCTCTGTGGCTTGAGAGGAACTATTCGGGTGACTTTGGAGTGTGATGCACTCCCAGTTTTGTTGGAATAGTTTCCTCTCTCGGGCTTTGGTTCTTTTGTTTCCAGAGCTTCAGGTTCTCTCATCTCCCTCTTTCTTTCAGACTCACTTCCACCTTGGTTGCTGTTATTTACAGATTCCATAGCGACCTGGTCATTGCTATTGTTTTTTCTCTCTGGGAACGATTCATACTGATACAGATCCTGCTTCAACTGTTTGCTTTTCATTTCAATCCTCTCTTTGGAATAGAGATTATCCACTGGAGGTGAATCAAATCCATTCTCTTGAACACTGTTCCTTGAGAAAAAGGTGTCATATGAATACGTATTACTTCCAAAGGTTGCATCATCCACGGAGTGCATATCCTTATGCCCAGTTGCAGTCGAAACTGTTTCTTGTCTTTGGGATCTCAATCCAGTGCCACCTACTTTAGTTTTTCCAGATTCCTGAGGTGAAGTTATAGGCTTCATCTCTGTTGCTTTTCCAACTTGCACATCCTCAGACACCATACCAATACATGTGTCCTTGGGATCAAAAGCTAAGTGCAGTGTATAGGGAGAGGACTGATTCTGTTCTTCTTTTGAGCTTCCGCGAGCACCATCTTGCTTTTCACTCAATATGGAATCCACAGAGGCCTATATATTGGTAAAAACACAGATTCATTAAGCTGCATGTATCCATTCTGATGCATTACTATGGAGTTTGTTACACCATATCACCCCATGGACTTAAGGTAGTATGTCATTTGAAAGGACTGGATGAGTGAAAGCTATATATGGTGGAAGACTATTTTTATACAGGTTGGAGTTTTCGCAATATTTTTCCACCTATCTATTAGAGAGCCGTGTTCCCTGTAGCTTTTTATCAGCATTTTGCAAAGGAAACCAACTACTTTAGTCATGGGCAGTGGAGGGGGACAAATGGAGTATGAGGGTGCCTGTCCTTCCAATTAAGTGGTAAGTGAAACCCTCCCAGCAAACATGCCAACATTGGCATGATGTGGGCCCAATGCAGCCTAAAATATTGGCTCAAAGTATGCTGCCCACATTTGGGCAAAGCACCTTTGCTCGTCGGCTCCAGGTTGGCCCTAACACTGTACCCAAACCGGCTACGCTCGTGCACCATAGTGTGCAAATTGACTTTGTCCCCCCACACCAAACGTGATAACCACACGTAGGTTAAAATATCAAAACAAACTATTTAACCAATAATATTAATTTGGGGACAGGTCCATCTTTTTTTTTTTAAAGAGCATTAAAGCATTAAACATTTATGGCAATTTAGCTAGCTAGCTTGCAGTTGCTAGCTAAATTTGCCCTATTTAGCTAGTTTGCTGTTGCTAGCTAATTTGTCCTAGAATATAACCATGAGTTGTTATTCTTCTTCTTTTTTTTCAGTTCATCTTTCAATCCCCCTACGTGGGTATAACCAATGAGGAGATGGCACGTGGGTATCTGCTTCTATAAACCAATGGCGAGATGGGAGAAGCAGGACTTGCACAGCGTTCAGCGTCACAAATAGAACTGACTTCTATTTTAGCTCTTGGCAACGCAGACGCTCATTGGCACATGCAAGCAGTGTGGGTGCAATAATTTCATAACATGTATGTTTACATTTATTTTGCAACGCTCGCACACCGGACGCGAGCGGTGTGGTCAGCATTTGAGGCAGGTGGCCCCAATATGGGCCCCAATATGAGCTTATAGTATTGGCCCTATGTGTATTGCTGACCTTATGCCAATTGACCAGTTTAATCTATTATTTAATGGAGATGTATTTATTCATAATGTATTTAATGCAATTTAACACATTTTCTAGCCTTCAATGTATTTATTTATTGTTTCAGAAAGACAACAAATCCTATCATCCATATATATTTTTTTACAAGAGAAACTGTTTAATTTCACATGTACTTATTTAAATGAACTTCTTTGAAGTAAACTCCCCGAAATCTTACGTGGATTTTTGGCCGGTACTGAATGTGTTTCATAGATGTGTCTGTGTTGGGTTTAGAGACAAATCGGCATATGTGTTATTCTGGTCACTGACTGAGGCAGTACGACCTTCAGAGCTACATATACCATTTATTTTCTCTGGCTCAGTATGTCACTGGTGAGATTTTCATCTTTCTGGCAGTATAAGCATTACTAGTTATTGTTTTCGTACCTCTCATGATAAATAATGACTTTTTGGTATGTCTATTTGAATCAAAATTTTGCCATTACATCTAACAGGTTAAAGACTTCATCATTGGCAGTGCACAAGATAAATCTTTTGGGGGCATCACAAAACAGAACACTTGAACAACAGAACAAACTAGAACAGCCCTCTCAGTAACAGTTGCACAAAAATAACTGCAATCCACGGCCCCAAATATTCTAATGAGCGCAGCATCTACGTTATGAAGTAGCTGGCTTGGTGTTGGCTAGGCCGAGCTGGGCTAGCTCGTGAGGGGCTGGTGTTGGCTTGGTGTGGGCTAGACCGTGCCAACATTGCCAACAGAATACCCACAGGGGGCCAATGAGATCATGTTTGCTGGGCTGGTGAGAATAAGTATACAGTAAGATTCCAAATTAAAGCTTTGGAAAGTAACATCGCCCCCCCCCCCCCCCCCCCCCCCCTATTACCTGTTTCCTCTCTGGGGTGCCTCCAGGGGGCGTGGCTGTGGACAAGCGTTTCTCCCTCTGTGACAGCTTGCTGTTGGGCTCCCTGAGAGCTCTCTTTAGTTCGTTGATGCTGGCCTGGTGCTTCTGCAGGACATCCTCGGGCTTGTCCAGGAACTGCTGCTAGATAGAGAGAGGGAGATAGGTCACAGACTGGAGTTAGTATTCTTCCTACTTCCATTTCAGACATCTCAGGGATTGAACCAGACATGGACATTTAAATGAAAAGGGCCGTGTTAATGGTCAATTATGTGGTTGCAATTCTTCATCTCAAATTCCACCTCCATTTCAATTCTGCTCGGAGCTCACAACATGGATGTTACAACAAATATCCAATCTGTTTCTGATATGGGCTAAATAACGAGACTAACGCTCCTATGCATGGATGAAGAGTATAGACATGGACCCCATTACACTCCTCTTGAGTACATCGTTATTTATCTGCCCTGGAATTACACATTTCTGGCAAGCGATATCTTGAATTTTCCAGATGCCCAAATCACACACTAAGAAAGATTTTAAAATCAACTGATGTTATGTCATCCTCAGCGGTAATTTTTCAATCACGATGACATCATGTTAATGACATTTTTATTTTTTCCTTCAAGGCTTGCAATACTTTATTGGGTAACACTTTACTTGACACCCAGCATCATAATAAGCTATGACATGGTCATAACTATGTCATAATATGTCATAACAGCTGACATAATATGGTCATAACACTGTCATGACACATTTGTTGTGACATATACTGCGTTATTTTATGGCTGATTCTGACACCTACAACTACCACGGTGGCTATTTTTCACTATGGCTGGTTATGACGTCTACATACTGTAAGAGTGTCAAAACCCACAAAACCTACCACACAAGGCAAAACATTCCATTACACCATAGCCTAAGTGTCAACAGAATGTTAATGTAGTATATATATTTTTTAAATTTACCATATTAAATTATCATTGTAATTGAGCACACATTGATGTCAAACACACTCCAATTCGCATACTGTCCCAACAGACCCACAGATGACGCAAATTCTCAATCTCACTCCACAATGCCCTTCCCCACCTTGACAAAAGGAACACCTATGTGAGGATGCTGTTCATTGACTACAGCTCAGCGGTCAACACCATAATGCCCACAAAGCTCATCACTAAGCTAAGGACCCTGGGACTAAACACCTCCTTCTGCAACTGGATCCTGGACTTCCTGACAGGCCATCCCCAGGTGGTAAGGGTAGGCAACAACACATCTGCCACACTGATCCTCAACAATGGGGACCCTCAGGGGGGCGTGCTTAGTCCCCTCCTATACTCCCTGTTCACCCACAACTGTGTGGCCAAGCACGACTCCAACACCAACGTTAAGTTTGCTGTGGTAGGCCTGATCACCGACAATGATGAGACAGCCTATAGGGAGGAGGTCAGAAACTTGGTAGTGTTCCAGAACAACAACCTCTCCCTCAATGTGAGCAAGACAAAGAAGATGATATTTGACTAGAGGAAAAGGAGGGCCAAACAGACCCCCATTAATAACAACAGGGCTATAGTGGAGCGGGTCAAGAGTTTGAAGTTCCTTGGTGTCCACATCATCAACAAACTATCATGGTCCAAACACAGCAAGACAGTCGTGAAGAGGGCACAACAACACCTTTTCCCCGTCGGGAGACTGAAAAGATTTGGCATGGCTCCCCAGATCCTCAAACAGTTCTAGAGCAGCACCATCGAGAGCATCCTGACCGATTGCATCACCACCTGGTATGGCAACTGCTTGGCATCCGACCGGAAGGCGCTACAGAGGGTACTTTTTTGTTGTTGTCAAAGACTCCATTCAACTAAGTCATAGACTGTTCTCTCTGCTACCGAACAGCAAGCGGTACCGGAGCACCAAGTCTAGGTCCAAAAGGCTCCTTAACAGCTTCTACCCCCAAGCCATTAGACTGCTGGACAATTAATCAAATGGCTGCCCGGACTATTTGCATTTATTATCTATGCATAGTCACTTTACACCTACATACATGTACAAATGACCTAAACTAACATGTAGTTGAACTGCAAGTCTAGAACTAAAAGGCTCCTCAACAGCTTCTACCCCCAAGCCATAAAACTACTGAACAATAAATAAAATCGCCACCGGACAATTTACATTAACCCCCCTTCCCTTTTGTACGCTGCTGCTACTCGCTGTTAATTATCACTTCACCCCCACCTACATGTACAAATTACCTCAACTAACCTGTACCCCCGCACACTGACTCGGTACCGGTGCCACCTGTATATAGCCTCGTTATTCTTAATGTGTTACTTTTTATTATTACTTTTTATTTTAGTCTACTTGGTAAATATTTTCTTAAATCCTCTTGAACTGCACTGTTGGTTAAGGGCTATCAAGTAAGCATTTCACGGTAAAGTCTACACTTGTTGTATCTGGCGCATGTGACAAATAAAGTTTGACTTGATTTGCATTGTTGGTTAAGGGCTTGTAAATAAGCATTTTACGGTACGGTCTACACTTGACACCCTCTTTTTGACTGATATAAGTGCATGTATGTATCATGAAGTGTATTTTCTACAACCTATTTAAAATATGATGTAGGTGTCATAACCAGCCATAGCATTACACAATATACAGTACCAGTCAAACGTTTGGATACACCTACTCATTCAAGGGGTTTTCTTTATTTTTACTATTTTCTACATTGTAGAATAACAGTGAAGACATCCAAACGATGAAATAACACGTGGAATCATGTAGTAACCAAAGAAGTGTTGAACAAATGAAAATATATTTAGATTTGAGTTCTTCAATGGAGCCACCCTTTACCTTGATGACAGCTTTGCACACTCTTGGCATTCTCTCAACCAGCTTCATTGAGGTAATCAACTGGACTGCATTTCAATTAATGCGTTTGAGCCAATCAGTTGTGTTGTGACAAGGTAGGGGTGGTATACAGAAGATAGCCCTATTTAATAAAAGACTAAGTCCATTTTATGACAAGAACAGCTCAAATAAGCAAAGAGAAACAACAGACCATCAATACTTGAAGTAATGAAGGTCAGTCAATCTGGAAAATTCCAAGAACTTTCAAAGTTTCTTAAAGTGAAGTTGCAAAAACCATCAAGCGCTGACTGAAACTGACTCTCATGAGGACTGACACAGGAAAGGAAGACCCAGAGTTACCTCTGCTGCAGAGGATAAGTTCATTAGCGTTAACTGCACCTCAGATTGCAGCCCAAATAAATGCTTCACAGAGTTCACTTTAACAGACACATCTCAACATCAACTGTTCAGAGGAGACTGCGTGAATCAGGCCTTCATGGTCGAATTGTTGCAAAGAAACCATTACTAAAGGACACAAATAAGAAGAAGACACTTCCTTGGGCCAAGAAACACATGCAATGGACATTAGACCAGTGGAAATCTGTCCTTTGGTCTAAAGAGTCTAAATTTGAGATTTTTCGTTCCAACCTTGGTGTCTTTGTGAGACGCAGAGTAGGTGAACAAATGATCTCCGCATGTGTGGTTCCCACCGTGAAGCATGGAGGAGAAGGTGTGATGGTGTGGGGGTGCTTTGCTGGTGACACGGTCAGTGATTTATTTAGAATTCAGGGCACACTTAACCAGCATGGCTACCACAGCATTCTACAGCGATACGCCATCCTAGCTGGTTTGCGCTTAGTGGGACTATCATTTGTTTTTCAACAGGACAATGACCTAAAACACACCTCCAGGCTGTAAAAAGGCTATTTGACCAAGAAGGAGCATGATGGAGTCACTTCAGATGACCAGGCATCCACAATCACCCGACCTTAACCCAATTGAAATGGCTTTGGATGAGTTGGACTGCAGAGTGAAGGAAAAGCAGCCAACAAGTGCTCAGAATATGTGGGAACTCCTTTAAGACTGTTGGAAAATCATTCCTCATGAAGCTGGTTGAGAGAATGCCAAGAGTGTGCAAAGCTGTCATCAAGGCAAAGGGTGTTAACTTTGAATATTTTTTTATTTGTTTAACACACACTACATGATTCCATATGTGTAATTTCATAGTTTTGATGTCTTCACTATTATTCTACAATGTAGAAAATAGTAAAAATAAAGAAAACCTTTGAATGAGTAGGTGTGTCCAAACTTTTGACTGGAACTGAATGTCACAACAGAAGTAAATATATGGGTCATGACAGTGTAATGAGCATATTATGACTGGTTATGCCAAGTTATGTCAGCTGTTATGACATATTATGATATGGTTATGACCGTGTCATGACACTGGGTGTCAAGTCACTTTATTGCAATACTGTATTATTATAATGTAGCTTAATAGAGACTGTGGCTATAAAGGCAATAGAACAAAAATGCAGAATACTCTGTCTGCTACTGGCTTTGTCTATGTTAACAATGTCCAAACCTACAACTGAACTTTTACAATAAAGTTGTCCTTAATAAACGCAAACAAACTGAGGGGTGGACTGAAGCTGTACTGAACAACATATATTGCTGCCCTTACTGATCAACACCGTCAAGATGAGCTACACAGCACAGCACATGACAGCACACCTGGTGAGGGGTCACAGAGAGAGAGCACAGGCACAGAGCAAGGAGAAGCAGTACCTCCTGTTGGGGGCATGGGGTGGCCAGATCCTGGTCCGACTGGGGGAGGGGGAGGGGGACGGGGTGGGTGGAGCATAGGCACAGAGGAAAAGGTGTGTTGGGGGTGGGGCATGTGCAGAGACAAAGAGGCAGAGTACCGCAGGTGAGTCAAGAAGGCAGGCACACACACACACACCCACACAGAGGTTGTGTTGGTAGCATCCAAGCATCTCACTGAGACAGTGAGTTCGTTCGGCGATGGAAACATCTAGTATTTGGAGACAGATGTACAGAGAGATGAACACTGGTGAATTACATAAATGCTGCAACTGAGATATTTGGAGGATGGACTCAGAGTCTCGTGCTATTTCTCACTCCAAACATTTCAATGGCAAAGTATGAAAGATCAGCATTCAAGAACCTAGATGTTGTCATTGATAGTTCAAAGTGAAGGTTTTAAATGGTGTTTCCTTTTGTATTATGGAGATGAATCTAAATCAAACATACAGTAGTTGTGTTCAAGCTCAGCTAATCCTTCTAATGACAATGTACACATGAAAATGGTAATGGACCCATTGTTGAACACAGCTGGACACTCAGATGCACTGAAATGAATTCCCTATGTAGACATATTACAAACACAGACCAAACACAGTCTAAATACCTTGATAGTACCCAGACTCCATAATGCCATTAGCCTACCCTAGACTACTACGACGGTGATCCAGTCAAGTGATGTGATTTAGGCTGTGCACAATGCCAAGGGATCTAAGAAAGCCATGACTGTACTATCCATGTGGAATAACACTTGGAGTAATAACCTAGCTACAAGTCGGAACAGGCTGAATAACGAAATAAACAACACAAAAACCCAGAACAAACAGACAAACAGACATACAGACAGACACTAGTCATCACAAACGAAGTACCTCAAGCTTTGAGTCTACTGGCGAGCCTGCCTCCTCACCCTGCAAGCGAGAAGGTGGGAAGAGAGAAGCGGTTGTTCAGTGGGGCGCAGGAAGCCACAGCAGGAAGAGGAGAAAAGGAATTTTAGGAGAGTGAAGGGTGCAACAGGGCGAGGGGGAAAGACAGCATGTTAGATTTGAAGAGGAGATTAAGGAAACAGAGCACAGAGAAGGGCATGAGTTCCACGCAGAGGAGCAGAAGGGAGGGAAGAGAAGAGGAGCCGAGGACAGAGGGAATATGGATTAGACTAAAGTGAATGCAGGAGAGAGGGATGAGTGTAAGTCAGGGGCTCACATGATGGATTTTCTCACTGCGCTGCAGGTTAGGTATTCTGATATTTCAAAAAGCACATATTTAGACATTGATGGAACTGGAACTACAAGGGGAGGAATATGAGTCAAATGAATCGTTCTTCTCTGTATCTTATGCATATAATTTAGAAAAACTAGTTAGGTACATACATTTGATAAATAACCACAATTCTAACAAACCTGAATTTAACTTACTAACCAAGGGTCTTGTTTTACCAGGTTCTTTTGTTTTAAATCATATTAATAGAGTTAAAATAATAAAACGCAGTGTCTGTGTGGTCAAAAACATCGGACGCCTCTTCCCGACAGCTTAACAATCAAAACTTCTGAGCATGTGCGCCATTCTCTACTTTAATATTTGGTTTATGCATCTGCTGCTCCCTCCATTGCTGCTTCCCCCTCCTGTGTGTGTGTGTGTGTGTGTGTGTGCGTGTGAAATTGGGAGTTAGTGTTCAGGATTCATTTCGTTTTTATCATTTTTGGATAAATGTTAATGCCATATATTTTATGTGGAAAAATCAATATAACCAAGCAATCAACTTGTGAAATTGGCTAATAATTCACTAAAGCATAAACAAAACTGCCTCACATTGTATCCTGGTGTTGCATGCTCTCCCCACTGAATAGAATGTATCCCGGTAACATCCATATGGTTACCAACACTATAATATTTCTCATGAAGGCTGCTATTCTACCTGGAAGAAAACATTTGGGCACGACACTACCACTGGCGATAACGTCTCCGATCCTGTCTCAGCTCGCATATCTCACAGCGTCTGTAACACATGCACAGAATGTGATTCGGTTGTTTAGCTCTGGAGAAGAGGCGTCCAATTCAGCCATAATAAAAAGGGGGATCTAACAATACATCCTCTTTAGGTAGAAAGATAGACTTTCACTCACTGTCATGTGAATTTGGACAGTGAACCACATTGGCTCTAAGCCAGGGGTGGGCAAACTACGTCCCGTGTTGTTGACGAACAAATCGGTAATAACAAAATGTGTGAGGCCCTCCGTTGAATTTCAAAATCCCGATGTGGTCCTTGAGCCAAAACATTTGCCGACCCCTGCTTTATATTCAGGCATTTTCGATTTGAGATGGATTATTTCATAAGAGGCGACAGTACTTGAGGCTATTTTCATTATCTGTTTTACCACTTAGAAATGAAAGCACCTAATGGCCGTGTCTGAAATCTGTCTTGCCTTCTACTTACTTCAACTACATACTATGTACTAATAGTATTGCATACTACTTAGAACAGACTGTTTAGTAAAAACGTAAGCAGTAAGTAATAAATATCAACCTATTGCTCATCCATACTGAGAAGATGTAATCTAATGCGCAATCACACTTGTTCCCCGCAATTTGTTCATTTTTGTAGAGTGAGTTCCCTATTATGATTATCAGCTGTTGTCAAACACACGTGGGTATGAAAATACAATTATCTTCCTTTGTGCAGCGATTTATACTAGATGAAAGGCTGAATTTTCACATTCTATAAAACGCAAAAACTATAAAACTATTTTCGCATACTCAAAAAGCCTACCATTTAGAACTCAAGGGTATTCGGACAAGGCCTATGTATCTAGTCCCCCCATTTGAAGAAGTCTTAAGTATTTTGACAAATTCACGTATAGTGTATTAAATACGTCAAATGTGTAGTATTTGTTTGCATATTCCTAGCATGCAACTACATTTGCAGTTTGTTTTAGTTGTGCTTTGGGTTATGAATGAATCATGAGGAGTGAGTGAGAAGGTTACAGAGGCTACAACAAAACATGCTAATCTCTCACCATTACCAATAACAGAGAAGGTTAGCATTTTGGGGGGGTATATGATCTTTGTGCCTCTGTAAATTTCTCAATCATTCACGGTTCATCCATTATCATGGTAGCGTCCACATTAACAAAGAAGTGTTCAGAAACATCTTCTATTCTTACTTACAATACAAGTGACTCCAAAGTTACACAATATATTATTCACCATTCAGCTCCTATTGGGCAAAATATAATCTGAAACACAACCAAAACAAACTGAAAATACGTCCAACAAGTTTGTTGAGTCACGAGCTTGATGTAGTCATTGAGTGCAAGGAATATGGGACCAAATAGTACGAAATGTTTGACTACTTTAATACACCGTGAATTTGTCTAAATAATTACTTACAAAATGGCAGAAAATGATCCTTTATCCTTTCACCTGTCTTTCACCAGTGATCCTTTATGATGGAGAGGACTCAAGGAAAAAGGGAGCCATCATCTACTATGAATATAGGGTCCGCCACCCTTGCCTCGCCTTGTACCTTCAGCTCCATGGTCTTGGCGGACGCGGCAAAACCATCAGTCTCCTCGTCCTGATCCTGATACTCCTGGTCTTGTTCCTGGTAATCCTGATCCTGGTCTAGGTCCAGACTGCCCTCTTGTTCCAGGTCTTCTCTGGACAGGAACTGGGTGTGATCACTGGAGCTGCGCTGGGACAGCTGGTCCATGCTGTCTCCCAGGGCTGAGGCTGGGCAGGGGATGGGGGTAGGGCACACAAAGGATGGCAGAGAAAAGAGAGAAAAGCTAGTCAGCCCTGGCTCACAGAAAGCAAGAGAAAGGTCAACATTGTCTGTACGGTAAATTATGATAGATCGAGATTACAATTTGTTTACATTGACATCCATTTTACAGGTAAGTATTTATCTCCTTACAGTTGAGGCAGCGTAAACTGATTCAGGAGTCAGAACATAGATTATGGCCAGGAGTCATTCAAAGGTGCGTTCATAGCCATGGGAAGATGTTTGGCAGGGGATGCAGGCACTACATTGGTTCGCTAATACAGGACCAGTAAAGGCCCAGTGCACTACGTTTGTGAATATATATTTTTTATTTCCTGATTTTTCAGGGGGTGCTGCAGCAACCTCAGCACCCCTACTTTAAAAAAATAGAAATATTTAAGAACAAGTTCTCATTTACAACTGTGACCTGGCCAAGATAAAGCAAAGCAGTGTGACAAAAACAACAACACAGAGTTACACATGGGATAAACAAATGTACAGTCAATAACACAATAGAAAAATCTATGTACAGTGTGTGCAAATGTGGTAAGATTAGGGAGGTAAGGCAATAAATAGGCCATAGAGGCTAAATACGTACAATGTAGCATTAACACTGGAGTGATAGTTGTGCAGATGATGATGTGCATGTAGGGATACTGGGGTGCAAAATAGCAAATAAAATGTATAAATAACTGAGGTAGTTGGGTGTACTATTTACAGATGGGCTATGTACAGGTGCAATGATCGGTAGGCTGCTCTGACATCTGATGCATAAAATTAGTGAGGGAGGTATGTCTCCAGCTTCAGTGATTTTTGCAATTCGTTCATGTCATTGGCAGCAGAGAACTGGAAGGAAAGGCGGCCAAAGGAGGAGTTGGCTTTGGGGATGACCAGTGAAATATACCTGCTGGAGGGTGTGCTACAGGTGGGTGCTGCTATTGTGACCAGTGAGCTGAGATAAGGCAGGGCTTTACCTAGCAAAGACTTATAGATGACCTGGAGCCAGTGGATTTGGTGATTAATATGAAGCGAGGGCCAGCCAACGATCGCAAATAGGTCGCAGTGGTGGGTATTATTTGGGGCTTTGGTGACAAAACGGATGGCACTGTGATAGACTACATCCAATTTGCTGAGTAGAGTGTTGGAGGCTATTTTGTAAATGACACCGCTGAAGTCAAGGATCGGTAGGATAGTCAGTTTTACGAGGGTATGTTTAGCAGCATAAGTGAAGCAGGATTTGTTGCTAAATCAGAAGCCGATTCTAGATTTAATTTTGGATTGGAGATGCTTAATGTGAGTTTGGAAAGAGAGTTTACAGTCTAACCAGACACCTAGGTATTTGTAGTTGTCCACATATTCTAAGTCAGAAATTCTGCCAAACTCCAAGCATTGATTATGCAAGAATGGGCTGCCATCAGTCAGGATGTGGCCCAGAAGTTAATTGACAGCATGCCAGGGCAGATTGTAGAGTTCTTGAAAAAGAAGGGTCAACACTGCAAATATTGACTCTTTGCATCAACTTCATGTAATTGTCAATAAAAGCCTTTGAGCCATATGAAATGCTTGTAATTATACTTCAGTATTCCATAGTAACATCTGACAAAAATATCTAAAGACACTGAAGCAGAAAACTTTGTGGAAATTAAAATTTGTGTCATTCTCAAAACTTTTGGCCACGACTGTATACTTCCCACGGCTATGGGTGTGTTGCAGCTCTGCACATTGAGCTGCAGACAATGAACCTTTTAAAGGTCATTTCACAGACGTTCGCAGAGAATGCATTTATGTTAAACCCTTCAGATGTCGGCTCAATTGTAAATGACCTAGAAGTAAAGTGCAATGTTCTTTTCAATAACGCGCCTAGGCTTGATTCCCGGCCTATGTATAACAATGTCCTATGGACATTCAATAATACAACAGTTGATCTCAAATAGTACAAAGCCTGTTTAAAGTTCCAAATAATTCACAGTACAATCAGATGCTACCTATTCTATCTGCCTACCACTGCAATATACACTCTTAGAAAAAATGTGCTTTTTCGGCTGTCCCCATAGGAGAACTCTTTCAAGAACCATATTTGGTTCCAGGTAGAACTCTTTGGGTTCAATGTAGAGGGTTCTACATGGAACCCAAAAAGGGTTCTACCTGGAACCAAAAAGTGTTTTCCTATGGGGACAGCCGAAGAACCCTTTTGGATCCTTTTTTCTAAGAGTGTACTGATGCAAATTTGAAATAACAATGAATAAACAAGAACCTACTTGACAAAGAGGCGTAAAGAAAAAAATTACAGAGTTGGCCCATATTCTAAGTGGTGAGTATGTTGTACAAATTCATGATGTTATAGTACAGTAATAGTCCGGTCCTTACCTCCGTCCACACTGCGGGGCAGCAGGTACCTCTTGCTAACCGAACGGTCAAACTGTGGAGCTGGCCGGTCGATCAGCACACTGGCCTGACGCGACTGGGCCTGGGTCCGCCCACTGTAGCGGAATTTGGAGCCAATCACCAGGAAGCCCTTGGGAGGGGGCTCTGGAGACACCAACCTATAGAGAGACTCAGTTTTAGTATGAAGGTTTAAAGAGATGGACACTATAATGTTTATATTTTATATTAAACATTAACACGAGATCGTCATTTTTAATTTACATGTTTAATTACTCTGCCATTTTTAAAGTCATATTCCTTCCGTCCTTGACTTTTCAAAGTAAGTCTATATAACACACTGTCATTGTTAGAATCTTAATATCGCAAACAGAATTTGTGTTAAAAGCAGTTTTTTCTAATTTATGTACAAGTCTGTCTTTAGTTATATATATATATATATATATATATATATACAGTATATATTGTATGTATATACACTGAAGAAAAATATAAATGCAACATGCAACAATTTCTAAAATGTTACTGAGTTACAGTTCATATAAGGAAATCAGTTATTTTAAATAAATTCATTAGGTCCTAATCTATGGATTTCACATGACTGGGAACACAGATAAAATATGTATCTGTTGGTCAGATACCTTTAAAAAAAAGTAGGGGCGTGGATCAGAAAACCAGTCAATATTTGGTGTGACCACCATTTGCATCATGCAGCGTGACACATTTCCTTGGGGTGGCAGGTAGCCCAGTGGTTAGAGCTAGTTGGGCTAGTAACCGAAAGGTTGGTGGATCAAATCCCCAAGCTGACAAAGTAAAGATTGTTCTGCCCCTGACAAGGCAGTTAACCCACACTTCCTAGGCTGTCATTGTAAATAAGAATGTGTTCTTAACTGACTTGCCTAAAGGTTAAATATACAAGAATAATGAACATAGAGTTGATCAGGCTGTTGATTGTGTCCTCTGGAATGTTGTCCCACTCCTCATCAACAGTTGTGTGAAGTTGCTGGATATTGGTGGGAACTGGAACACGCTGTCGTACACATCAATCCAGAGCATCCCAAACGTGCTCAATGGGTGACATGTTTGGTGAGAATGTAGGCCAAGGGCCTTACAATCTCATAACGGTATCCCTGTGCATTCGAATTGCCATCGATAAAATGCAATTGTGTTTGAAGTCTGTATCTTATGCCTGCCCATACCATAACCCCACCGCCACCATGGGGCACTCTGTTCACAACATTGACATCAGCAAACCGCTGCCATCTGCCAGGTACAGTTGAAACCAGGATTCATTAGTGAAGAGCACACTTCTCCAGCATGCCAATGGCCATCGAAGGTCTGCATTTGCACACTGAAGTCGGTTACGATGCCGAACTGCAGTCAGGTCAAGACCCTGGTGAGGACGACGAGCACACAGATGAGCTTCCCTGAGATGGTTTCTGACCGTTTGTGCAGAAATGTTTTAGGTGTACAAACCCCCAGTTTCATCAGCTGTCCGGGTGGCTGGTCTCAGATGATTCTGCAGGTCCTGGGCTGGTGTGGGTACACATGGTCTGAGGTTGTGAGGCTGGTTGGAAATACTGCCAAATTCTCTAAAACGATGTTGGCGGCAGTTTATGGTAGAGAAATTAATATTAAATTCTCTTGCAACAGCTCTGGTGGACATACCTGCAGTCAACATGCCAATTGCACGCTCCCTCAAAACTTGAGACATCTGTGGCATTGTGTTGTGTGACAAACTACATCTTTTAGAGTGGCCTTTCATTGTCCCAAGCAGAAGGTGCACCTGTGTAATGATCATGCTGTTTAATCAGCATCTTGATATGCTACACCTGTCAGGTGGATGGATTATCTTGCCAAAAGAGAAATCTTCACTAACAGGGATATAAACTAATTTGTGTACAAAATTGTAGAGAAATATTATTTTTGTGCACAAGGAACATTTCTGAGATATTTTATTTCAGCTCATGAAACATTGCCTTCAGAAAGTATTCACACTCTTTGACTTTTTCCAGAGTTTGTTGTGTTACAGCCTGAACTTAGAATGGATTAAATTGAGATTGTTTGTCACTGGGCTACATACAATACCCCATAATGTCTAAGTGGAATTATGTTTTGAGAAATGTTTACAAATTTATAAAAAATTAAAAGCTGAAATCTTTTGAGTCAATAAGTATTCAACCCCTTTGTTATGGCAAGCCTAAATAAGTTCAGGAGTGAAAATGTGCTTAAAAAGTCACATAATAAGTTGCTTGGACTCAATAATAGTGTTTAACATGATGACTACCTCCTCTCTGTACCCCTCTGTACAGGATGCTCTCGATTGTGCATCTGTAAAAGTTTGTCAGGGTTTTAGGTGACAAGCCAAATTTCTTCCGCCTCCTGAGGTTGAAGAGGCGCTGCTGCGTCTTCTTCACCACACTGTCTGTGTGGGTGGACCATTTCAGTTTGTCTGTGATGTGTACACAAAGGAACGTTGAGTGAGAGATTGTTTTCCTGACACCACACGCCGAGTGCCCTCACCTCCTCCCTGTAGGCTGTCTCGTCATTGTTGGTAATCAAACCCACTACTGTCGTGTCGTCTGCAAACTTGATGATAGAGTTGGAGGCGTGCATAGCCCAGCAGTCGTGGGTGTAGAGAGAGTACAGGAGGGGGCTGAGCATGCACCCTTGTGGGGCCCCAGTGTTGAGGGTCAGCGAAGTGGAGATGTTGTTTCCTACCTTCATCACCTGTGGGCGGCCCATCAGAAAGTCCAGGACCCAATTGCACAGGGCGGGGTTGAGACCCAGGGCCTCGAGCTTGGTGATGAGCTTGGAGGGTACTATGGTGTTGAATGCTGAGCTGTAGTCAATGAACAGCATTCTTACATAGGTCTTCCTCTTGTCCAGATGGGATAGGGCAGTGTGCAGTGTGATGGCGATTGTATCGTCTGTGGACCTGTTGGGGCGGTATGCAAACTGAAGTGGGTCTAGGGTGGCCGGTAAGATGGAGGTGATATCCTCGTCTAGTCTCTCAAAGCATTTCATGATGACAGAAGTGAGTGCTACGGGGCGGTAGTCATTTAGTGCAGTCATCTTTGCCTTCTTGGGTACAGGATAGAGGTCGACCAATTAATCGGAATGGCCGATTAATTAGGGCCAGGTTTCAAGTTTTCATAACAATCGGAAATCAGTATTTTTGGGTGCCAATTTTGCGGATTTCTTTGTCTTTTCTTTATACCTTTTTTTAACTAGGCAAGTCAGTTAAGAACACATTCTTATTTTCAATGACGGCCTAGGAACGGTGGGTTAACTGCCTTGTTCAGGGGCAGAACGACAGATTTTCCCCATTATCTGCTCGGGGGATCCAATCTTTGCAACCTTACAGTTAACTAGTCCAACGCTATAACCACCTGCCTCTCATTGCACTCCACAAGGAGACTGCCTGTTACACGAATGCAGTAGAAGTCAAGGTAAGTTGCTAGCTAGCATTAAACTTATCTTATAAAAAACAATCAATCAATCATAATCACAAGTTATAACTACACATGGTTGATGATATTACTAGTTTATCTAGCATGTTCTGAGCAAGGAACTCAAATGTTAACTTTTTACATGGCACATATTGCACTTTTACTCCTCCAACACTTTGTTTTTGCATTATTTAAACCAAATTGAACATGTTTCATTTTTTATTTGAGGCTAAATAGATTTTTTATTGATGTATTATATTAAGTTAAAATAAGTGTTCCTTCAGTAGTGTTGGAATTGTCATTATTACAAATAAATATAAAAGAATTGGCTTTTTTTGTTCCTCAAATAATTGGCATCGGCGTTGAAAAATCATAATCGGTCGACCTCTAGTACAGGAACAATGGTGGCCATCTTGAAGCATGTGGGGACAGCAGACTGGGATAGGGAGCGATTGAATATCCGTAAACACACCAGCTAGCTGGTCTGCGCATGCTCTGAGGACGCGGCTAGGGATGCCGTCTGGACCAGCAGCCCTGCGAGGGTTAACCCGTTTAATTTTTTACTCACGTCGGCCATGGAGAAGGAGAGGGGGGGTGGCGGAAATGCCATCATTCATCCACGGTTTCTGGTTAGGGTAGCTTTAAATAGTCACAGTGGGTACAACATCTCCAATGCACTTTCTTATAAACTCACTCACTGAGTCAGTGTATAGATCAATGTTGTTCTCTGAGGCTGACCGGAACATATCCTAGTCCGCGTAATCAAAACAATCTTGAAACGTGTAAATGTAGGACTCTAGAGAGTTAATGGAGAGTTTAGAGAGTTTTCTGTTTGTAGATATAGCCTACATTTTACATATCTAATAAAAATGATATTGTGTTCTTTGAAGTACATTTTCTTTCGTATTCTAATGTTACCTAAGACCTTCATGAACACAACCAAATGATTATTTTTGCAATAGCATATTTTACATGTATTTATCAGACTGTTAGAATGTTGATGTCAAGAAAAGGCGTCATTGGCTTAGAGTATTGAGGCCCGGCATTTCTAGTGTGAAAGAGAGTGTCATACTATCTGGAGCATAAATTTGACAGAGGTAAAAGTGGCTGGCAATTAAGAAATTACACTTAACGTTGCAGTCTTTTTCTTTGCCATTTCTAAAAGCTCAACCAAACTGTGTAAGGAAGGCCCAAAAAACTGTCAAAGACTCCTGTCACCCAAGTCATAAACTATTCTGTCTGCTACCGCACGGCAAGTGGTACCGGAGCGCCAAGTCTAGGTCCAAAAGGCTCCTTTACAGCTTCTACCCCCAAACCATAAGACTGCTGAACAATTCATAAATGATCTTGATTAACCTGTACACACGCACATAGACCCTGAATATAGCCTCGTTATTGCTATTTTATTGTGTTCTTTTTTATTACATTTTTTACTTTAGTTGATTTAATAAATATTTTCTTAACTCTATTGTTGGTTAACTGCATTGTTGGTTAAGGGCTTGTAAGTAAGCATTTCACAGTAAGGTCTACTACACCTGTTGTTTTTGGCGCATGTGACAAATACAATTTGATTTGATTTGCTTGTTGCTGTGCAATGTAGCATGAGCTGTGTGATGCTTAGTGTCTTAAGCTGAGTGTGTTTGTGTGGGTGCGGGTACGTGCATTTGTCACCAGTGAGGGGCAGTTGCCTACCTGAAGAAGGTGTGGTGTTCAATGCAGACCTTCCACAGGCGTTTGGAAGCCCGGTGGTTGGGCAGCTTGAAGCCGATGGTGCTCTCAAACTGTTCATACTGAGGATGGAGGGGAGGAGTGAGAGATGGGGGAGGAGTGGGGGATAAAAGGAGGAGTGAACCGAGGGAGTGAAGGAGCATGTGTGTGTGTGTGTGTGTGTGTGTGTGTGTGTGTGTGTGTGTGTGTGTGTGTGTGTGTGTGTGTGTGTGTGTGTGTGTGTGTGCGTGTGCGTGTGCGTGTGTGTGTGTGTGTGCGTGCGTGCGTGGAACCATCTCACGACCCTTGATAAAAAAACAAGGAAATTGCACCCTGTATATTGTACTCTATTCTCTAAGCAGTAAGAGTGTGTCATTCAAACACTACACAGCAGTACTGAAAACTGGGCCCAATTACACTGTGGGTTTTAGTGCTTTTGAAGTAGATAGTTGGAAGAAAAGATCTTACACAATCCCTGAATGAAGATATCAGTGTCAGATTAGGGTCTCTATTCAACTCGTATCACGGAAGTTACAGCGTAATTTAAATTTAAGGCCAATGTTCCCTTGTTAACAGAGAATACACAGAAACGCTGCATATGTAGGCTCAATCGGAATTTACCTTTACATTTAAAAAAAAATGCGATACAGATTGAATAGAGTCCTAACATTCTGTAGATACATATAGGCCCGCAGAAAGCAGAACAGAGAGGAAAACCATCGGTAGATAATCACTTTAGGAGGAGAAAACCAGAGCAAGCAAAATGAGACACTAACACTTCTAGAGAGCAAAATCCCAGATGAAAGCATATCCTTACACGCAGCCCACCATGCTTTGAAGTCCCAGTGCTCGGCAACAGAAGAAGACCGTTTCCACTTCCAAGACCACAAAACATCCCACATCTCCCTAATCTTTAAGAATAGTAACTTGACCGCTATAAATAGCCCACATTGAAACAAATCATGCCCAATTATTCCATGGCTCACTGAGTCCCCAGATAAGATTCAAAAGTGACACTTCAATAGAATCTGTTAAATAACACCTACTGTAGCATTAAGCTAGCATAGGACAACTGGCATATCAGGTCACAGCAACCATGCTCGAAATCCTAACTATTGTGAAAGCATGAAACAACTGTAAAGATTGATATAATGGTTGACCTTTTTATTTGTCATGCTTTGTGGCACTTAACTGAGTTGTCACAGTTATACAGTTGGCTGCAATGAACTGTTTTGCCTGTTTTGCAGAGTTAGTGTAGACTTCGAGTGAAGTGAAGTCATGTCAAACAAGATGCATAATGTAGGCTACAAGATAACATAATATGGTCTGTCTACCTCCCCGGGGCGTATTTTGATGTAGAAGTTGCTCCTCTTGTAGGAGATTTTGAGGATCTTCGGCCAGGCGAAGCGGTTGATCCTCAGACGGTCACGGTAGATGAGTAGTCCGTTGGCGCTGACGCCAAGCATGATGTCAATGCCCTCTGAATCCTGTCAGAGACAAAGGGTGCAACGGGAGGGAGGGAAGGTCAGGGATGGCGAAGAAGTGTGTGTGTCTCTATCATACGGATCCAATCCAGATAGATAAGATGAAGTAACATGAAGTAACAAGAGCTAGATGCGAACAGGCTATCAAGTTGACATCTTGTGACTATTCTTTTAAAATGTTTTCCTTGCTGTCTAAACCATATTTGCAGCCTTACATTCTTAGTTACATTGTTGTCTATAATGTAGCAGTACACACACACACACACACACACACACACGCACGCACGCACACACAACAACACCACACCACAAACAAACACAATTTGTAAATCTTTCCATACTGTACCTTGGCGTGATGCAGGTCTACACCATACATGGAAAGCTTCTTGGCATTTTCTAGAAAGTTCACCTCTGCCTCCGCTGGACTCATTCCCCTAAGGGAGAACACAGAGGCTGTTATTGGACTATTACGACACCACAACTTACAGCACTTTGAATAAAGGGAACAATGGGTCTGTTTGGGTTATAGTACGCAGGTTTGTCATTGGAATTAGTGGTTGATGAATGGTTGTGGCACAAAAATGTTGAGGTCTGCTCAGGCTCTGATTAATGTTAGACTTCTGCATGTTTTGAATGTTTGCATGAGTCAATTGTGTGTAACTAATTTAATTGTCTATCTACTATCCATATACGTTCATGTATTGAGAATTCAACACAATTGGTAACGACCTAGTACCAAATGGTACATATCAGGGACGGACTGGCCATAGGGGGGTTTGGGCAAATGCCAGATGGGCTTGTCCATTTTTAGCCCAGTGGGCCTGTGGAAATTGTGGGATTTGCTCAAAACCATAATAATTTAGCTAATTCCAGTCCCAGTCCATCCCTGGTACATACTGATGCTTGTGTCAATGAAACCAACGTGTCTACTATGCAATTGTTAGGTAATTACCATTTTAATTGTATTTGAATATTTTTTTTATTTTTTTATTTTACCTTTATTTAACCAGGTAGGCAAGTTGAGAACAAGTTCTCATTTACAATTGCGACCTGGCCAAGATAAAGCAAAGCAGTTCGACAGATACAACGACACAGAGTTACACATGGAGTAAAACAGACATACAGTCAATAATACAGTATAAACAAGTCTATATACAATGTGAGCAAATGAGGTGGGAAGGGAGGTAAAGGCAAAAAGGCCATGGTGGCAAAGTAAATACAATATAGCAAGTAAAACACTGGAATGGTAGTTTTGCAATGGAAGAATGTGCAAAATAGAAATAAAAATAATGGGGTGCAAAGGAGCAAAATAAATAAATAAAATGCCTAAATAAAATCTATGCCGACAGCGTAGACCTGTGCCGGAGGCTTTTTATTTACAATGATGAGCTGGCACGTGGCCGGTCAGGCCCTGACCTGTAGTTGCGGTGAAGCTCCATCACCCTCTCCTCTAGCTCCCTCGTCTGGTTGGGGGCGAAACGGAAGTCACTGATGTAGTCGGGCCCGTGTTCCTCTGGCTCATAGTCACCCAGCTCCGCCTGCACCGTGTAAGAACCTAGCAGGGCGTAGGTCCCGAAGGAGCAGGGCAGACGCCAAGACAGCATGTCGTCCCTCAGCTGTAGACACAGGTAGTACCTGCATGCATCGATGAGTCATGTTCATTAGGCACGAAACGAAGGACAATGTATTCAAACAGGGAGAGGTCTACCTGGTCCAATAATAAATGCTTTCTGTTTAATGTTGCATAAACAAAAAATATGTATTCTGTTTCATGCCCTGATGAACATGATCATGGATAGACAAGAGGCAAACAGCATAGAGGGAATGCAGGATTTATAAGGCAACTTCCCACAGCTCGTTAGTCCCTCCCACATGAAACAATGCCCCTGTTTACTATAGAATAGTATAGTACTTACTATAGAATTCTGTAGTAAACTGTAGTATACCGTAGAATACTATACTCCATGCTGTAGTATCCTTTGATCATGTGTAGTACTTAATAGAGAATTTTGTAGTATACTGTAGAATACTATACTACACACTTTAGTATCCCTCAATCGTGTAGTACTTAGTATAATCGTGTAGTATACTGTAGAATACTATACTTCATACTAGGGAAGTAACGATTCACCGATATGCATCAGTCCCTGATTCAAATGTTTAAGACACAAGTGCATCGGTCCACAGACCCCAAACCGATCCAAATGCATCGGTCAGAAAATATATAAAATGTTACAAATCGCTGGTTCACTAAATGTATTAGCTTATATGACATTCTTTCTACCTTCTGAAAATATCTCTCATCTTTTGTGACAACTGATGCTTCCTCTCCTTCAGTGTCGAACTGCATGTAACTGTGTTGACAGATATTGATCTACAAGTTATTTTGCATGGCGAACAACCATAGGCGATATCAGTAGCCTAGTCAAACTGCGCTGTCACCGTGCGCTCCCTCTCCGGCCTCTAGGTCACCAGGCTGATCATTAGGGCACACACCTGTCACCAGAGGGGTGCCAAGATGGCGGCTTGAACAGATGCATTTTTACAGATCTCCGTACCAAACTTCAGAAAGATTGTGAAAAAAACAAGTTTACAGTCATTACTATTTTTATTTGTTTAAGATATAAGACCTTTCCTGTGACTGGAATAATAATTGGATAATTTATTTCGGCATGTCCATGCAAAGTCATGACAAAAAAAGAAAGGAAGAAGTTAGCCATTCTATTGCTAATCAACAAGAGAGAAACGTGCTTATAGACAACTGCCATAACTACGCTTGCCCTATGGATAATATCATGCTTTCGAATGCTGTTGAAGATGACGAATTCCCCTCTTTACCAGTTACTCCGTGCAAACCTCCACCCTCCAAAAAACCCAACATGAAATCTGACATCGTGGCTACCCTCTCCCTAATCATCAACTCCAGGTCTGACACCATTGAGAAAATGGTAGGCGTGAACACCATGGTTATCGAAGGCTTGAAAAAGACTGTGGAGTTTGCATGTGGTGAAATCAAGGATGTGAAAACAAGAGTGGCAAAAGTAGAAAAAAGTGTGGAAAAGGTGAAAAAGAATAACAATGTCTACCATAGACGTCTCAGTGATCTGGAACAATACACAAGAAGATGGAACCTGAGACTCTACGGCTTGCCAGAGGTGGAGAATGAAGATGTGTGAGGAGTGGCTATCCGCATCTGCCAAGAAGTTTTGCCTGGAGAGAAGAACAAAGTTGGTGATACCATCGACGTTGTGCATCGCCTCGGCAAGAAGCAACAGCAAAACGATTCAAGACCCAGGGGTATCATCATCCTCTTCACTGACATTCTACAGGGATGCTGTCTGGAAAGCTGCTAGGAAGAACGCCTTCCTTCAGAGCCATGGTCTGCGTTTCGCCGAGCATTTCAGCCCGGAGGACATAGAACGAAGGAACAAGTTGTGGCCAACGATCAAGATAGCACGAAACGAGGGAAAGGCTGCTTACTTCATCAGAGGAAGAGGCTTCATCAACGGTTCAGAAATCCATATTCCTCCCTAAAATCTCACCAGAAGGAACAGATTGATGGTTTAAGCCTTGGCATGGGGCGGCAGGGTAGCCTAGTGGTTAGAGCGTTGGACTAGTAACTGAAAGGTTGCAAGTTCAAATCACTGAGCTGACAAGGTACATATTCTGTCGTTCTGCCCCTGAACAGGCAGTTAACCCACTGTTCCTAGGCCGTCATTGAAAATAAGAATTTGTTCTTAACTGACTTGCCTAGTAAAATAAAATAAATGCTCATGTTCCTTATATTGTTTACCTAACAAGCATCAGGTGACTATTTTTCGGAATACTCAGGTACTTAGTTTAGTTTGTTCTTGTATGACCAGACGAAGAAGATTGAAAGTTGTATTTATTTTTTATGTATACAGTAACCAAGATACTGTTTTAAAGGGCATACAGGTCTGCTCTGACTTTACACGGTTATTGTTCTATTTAGTTATTAATCCTTATTTCCAAAAAAAGGTCTTAGGAACGTGTATATGTAAAACCTTTTTTATTCTATTTTTTTATGATCAGTTTTCATATGCATTTAAAATAGTAGGTAAACTTTTATTTAAATTATTATTTAGCATTTTATGTCTCAGAATAGTTCCTGATTACACTAAAGAGGTCTCTCTAGTCTCTCTTACTACAAGAACCCTTGGTTTGGTCTTGAACATAATTTTCAGTTGAGTTGAATTTCAAAGCCGGATAACGTCTAGCTCAAAGTTTATGGAATAAGCTATTTTCACTTTAAATAGACTTAAATGGTACAGATCTCGGTTCCTTATCATTTACGTTCACTGCTCCTACGTCTTTGACTCATCCTACAACAGTTTATACTTTTATATCATCTTTGTTGTTTTGTCTTTGTCTATAGTTTCTCTTAATGCTAGGGGGTTACGAAACAATGTGAAGCGCAAAGCCTTATTTTTATTTGCTAAACAATTTCGAACAGATTTTTGCTTTTTTCAATAGTCTCACTCAATTTCGGCTGATACCAACTTCTGGAGGTCACAGTGGGGCAACGATATTTGGCTTTCCCATGGATCTGAACGCTCCGCTTGTGTCACTACAATGAAAAATAGCTTTGGTGGTAATATTCTACACTCAGAATGTGACAGACCCCATTGGTCACTTTATTTGTCTTGTGATCAGTTACAATTACATTACGCTCATTACTGTAAACTTCTACGGGTACAACACCAAACATGAGAATGATGAGTTGCTTGAATCTATAGAGAAACATATACTTCATTGGTTATCTAGATTTCCCAATTCGTTATTATTGATAGGACTTTAACATTACTATAGATAATTCAACTGATAGATGGCCCCCAGGTAGGCCAACCAATCAGAATTTGGGTTTAATACTTTTTATGGAAATGTTTGATCTTACTGATATACGGAGAGAGAGGTTTCCGGCCGAAAGATCATTCACTTGGAGTAACAAAACAGGTTCCAGACAATCCAGAATAGATTTGTTGCTTATATCCAAATGTATTGGTAGTGAGTGTGTTACTACAAATATTTTTACTACTCCCCCAGACCATAGGGCCATTTACATTAATATCAAAATATTTACCCCTGATACTAACCTTGGTAGAGCATCCTACTGGAAGCTAAATAGCTCATTATTAAATAATGATATAGCTCAATTTGAGGTTAAAGATCTGCTCTCACACTTTTGGGAAAGGGCTTGTGAAGAACAATCTTATTGCAAGAACTGGGAGCTCTTTAAATTTGAGGTGTCCAAATACCTTAGAAAATATGGTAGTAATCTTGCTAAGACCAGAAGAGCTGAGGAGGAAAAGGTGATCATTAAGATAACTTCCCTTTCTCAGAGTTCCCCAGCCGGCCTCTCGGGGAGGAGAAGATGGAACTAATTTAGTTGCAAAATAAACTGGATAATATATATAGATTAAAAGCAGAAGGAGCCTTTATTATATCTAGGAAAAATTGGATTGAGGAGGGAGAACAGAATTCATCCAATTTTTTTTAGACTTGAGAAATTTCACTCTAAAAATAACACAAAAAATGAATCACTAAATACTGTAGCAATTTTTACAGAAAATTGTATAGCTCTACGTACTGTCAGGAATTCACAGATATGTTTTTTAACTCACTGAATAATGTTCACTCTATCAGTGATATAGAATCTAAACAGTGTGATGAACCCATCAAAGTTGAAGAGATTATAGAGTCTATCAAACATCTAAAGAACAATAAATCACCAAGTGTTGATGGAATTACATCAGAAGGATAGCTTCATATTTTTTTAATAAAAAATTTGACACAGTAGAGCATCCGTTTCTCTTCCACTCCCTTGAGAGACTTGGCTTTGGGGATTTTTTCTGTAAGGCTATTAAGACTCTATGCAAATGGTAACAGCTCTATCAAATTGAAATATGGCACCTCACCTAGATTTGAGTTAAAGAGATGAATTAGGCAAGGTTGTCCTATCTCTCCGTAGCTGTTTTTATTAATCACCCAACTTCTTGCAAATTATTTAAATAATAGTCCTGTACAAGGTATTTCCATAGCTGGTAAAGAAATTATTATAAGCCAGCTGGCTGACGATACTACACTTTTTCTGAAAGACGCTAAACAAATTCCCATTTCGATCAATGTGATACAATCCTTTTCCAAAGCATCTGGTCTATATCTTAACATTAATAAATGTGAACTCATAGCTGTCAAAGATTGTGTGACACCTTCATATTATGGTATTCCAGTAAAATAAGAACTTACATATTTAGGCATAACTCGAGCTTGATGACGAGTTTGGAGGGTACTATGGTGTTAAATGCTGAGCTGTAGTCGATGAACAGCATACTCACATAGGTATTCCTCTTGTCCAGATGGGTTAGGGCAGTGTGCAGTGTGGTTGATATTGCATCGTCTGTGGACCTATTTGGGCGGAAGCAAATTGGAGTGCGTCTAGGGTGTCAGGTAGGGTGGAGGTGATATGGTCCAGGAACAATTGTGGCCCTCTTGAAGCATGTGGGAACAGCAGACTGGGATAGGGATTGATTGAATATGTCCGTAAACACAACAGCCAGCTGGTCTGGGCCTGCAGCCTTGCGAGGGTTAACACGTTTAAATGTTTTACTCACCTCGGCTGCAGTGAAGGAGAGTCCGCATGTTTTGGTTGCGGGCCGTGTCAGTGGCACTGTATTGTCCTCAAAGCGGGCAAAAAAAGTTATTTAGTCTGCCTGGGAGCAAGACATCCTGGTCCGTGACTGGGCTGGTTTTCTTTTTGTAATCCGTGATTGACTGTAGACCCTGCCACATACCTCTTGTGTCTGAGCCGTTGAATTGCGATTCTACTTTGTCTCTATATTGTTTGTTTGATTGCCTTGCGGAGGGAATAGCTACACTGTTTGTATTCGGTCATGTTTCCGGTCACCTTGCCCTGATTAAAAGCAGTGGTTCGCGCTTTCAGTTTCACGCAAATGCTGCCATCAATCCACGGTTTCTGGTTTGGGAATGTTTTAATCGTTGCTATGGGAACGACATCTTCAACGCACGTTCTAATGAACTCGCTCAACGAATCAGCGTATTCGTCAATGTTGTTGTCTGACGCAATACGAAACATATATCCCAGTCCACATGATGGAAGCAGTCTTGGAGTGTGGAATCAGATTGGTCGGACCAGCGTTGAACAGACCTCAACGCGGGAGCTTCTTGATTTAGTTTCTGTCTGTAGGCAGGGAGCAACAAAATGGAGTCGTGGTCAGCTTTTCCCGAAAGGAGAGCGGGGGAGGGCCTTATATGCGTCACGGAAGTTAGAATAGCAATGATCCAAGGTTTTGCCAGCCCTGGTTGCGCAATCGATATGCTGAAAGAATTTAGGGAGTCTTGTTTTCAGATTAGCCTTGTTAAAATCCCCAGCTACAATGAATGCAGCCTCAGGATATGTGGATTCCAGTTTGCAAAGAGTCAAATAAAGTGCCACTGCTTACCGTCAGGCTATGCTCAAATCCCAACCCGACCACTCCATTCCAACACCACTGGTCTCTTGGCCCTCCTACCCCTACGGGAGGGTAGCTCCCACTTAGCCTAACCAAAGCTCTTCAATGTCCTGGCACTCCAATGGTGAAACAAGCTTCCCCCTAAAGTCAGACAGCGGAGTCCCTGCCCATCTTCCGAAAACGTATGAACCCTACCTCTTTGAAGAGTATCTAAAATAACTCTCATGCCCACGGAGTAAAATAAATATTTAAAAAAATCCAGACCCTTCAAATAAAATGTGACCTACTATACTACACACTGTAGTATCCCTTGATAGTGTACTACTTACTCTATACATTTTTTGTATACTGTAGAACAGTAATACCACATTACTCATTTGCATATACCCAACCCATTCCCATCTCCCATATCCCAATTTGTGCCACCCATGAGTGAGAAACCTACATGCAAAGTATAGACCATATATTGTGTAATATGTAACATGTTATAGAACTATCTGTTTAGACGCCAGTCCTACCTAGCTACCTACATACCACCTACCTATAGGTTATGGAAATTATGCTCTTTTAGTATTTGTCCAGTAGGTTTCCTCTATGTTCCTCTATGCTCTATGTTTCCTCTTCCTTTCTATGTCAAAGATTAGTGATGGGAAAACAAGGCTTTCTGAAGCCTTTGGTGGCTCTCACCAAATTGTGCCGAAAAACGGTTAATTACTATGAGCTTTTAACACAATGCACATTAGTGACACGTGCTGGTCAGCAACTAACATAAGCATTTG
This sequence comes from Oncorhynchus kisutch, assembly GCF_002021735.2. Lineage (NCBI taxonomy): Eukaryota > Metazoa > Chordata > Actinopteri > Salmoniformes > Salmonidae > Oncorhynchus > Oncorhynchus kisutch. Next base: position 59,904,777 of record NC_034190.2, on the reverse strand, counting down.
ATGTTCAGATATAAGTTTTGACCAAGGCATTTATCAAAACTCTGTGGTACAGCGGTTAGTCATGGGTTTTGAACACCTAAACAGTTATAATATGAGGTTAGCATCTTACATCCTTCATCCTTTTATTTGCCTCCAAGTTTGTTTTAAAAACTGTATATCCATGTCATTATTTAGGATGCGACAAAAGCTGATCATACTAAATTAAACAAATTCTAAGAACAACAATATGCAGATAGTGTGGTTTCACATCATCTCCCCCTCAGGAGACAGAAAAGATTTGGCATGGGTCCTCAGATCCTCAAAAGGTTTTACAGCTGTACCATCGAGAGCATCCTGATGGGCTGCATCACTGCCTTGTACGGCAACTGCTCGGCCTCTGACTGCAAGGCACTACTAGGGTAGTGCGTATGGCCCAGTACATCACCGGGGCCAAGCTTCCTGCCATCCAGGACCTCTATACCAGGCGGTGTCAGGGGAAGGCTCTAAAAATTGTCAAAGAATCCAGCCACCCTAGTCATAGACTGTAATCTCTGCTACCGCACGGCAAGTGGTACGGGAGCCAAGTCTAGGTCCAAGAGGCTTCTAAACAGCTTCTACCCCCAAGCCATAAGACCCCCCCCCCCACGCTGCTGCTACTCTCTGTCATTATCTATGCATAGTCACTTTAATAACTCTACCTACATGTACATATTACCTCAATTACCTTGACAACGGTGCCCCTGCACAATGACTCTGTACCGGTAACCCCTGTATATAGCCCCACTATTGTTATTTTACTGCTGCTCTTTAATTATTTGTTATTCTTATCTCTTACCTTTTTTGGGGGTTTCTTAAAACTGCATTGTTGGTTAAGGGCTTGTAAGTAAGCATTTCCCTGTAAGGTCTACAGCTGTTGTATTTGGCGCATGTGACGAATAGAATTTGACTTGATTCGACCCTCTGTTTTATCATCTGAGAAACCGATGGCTCGCTACCCTACCTGCAGAGTTACCAGTCAGGTGCTCTGGTCTGGAAATAAAAGCTACATCTGCAAATACTGTCCCCGGTAGAGGTGAGTGTTTGAAAGCAACTTGGCATCAAAAAAAGCTTGCAACATTTTGAAAAATCACTTGATCAAACTAAGCTTTGGACGTCATTGATCATGATACAGGTATCGGTACTTTTGTATCAGATCAGACTGCTTTGAAAATGTTACGCAAGCCTGGAAGTGTCGGTATTGTACATCCCATCACCATCAAAGATAATAAAACAAAAACACTATAGTAAATACCACAGTAATGTCCACAAAAACACTACAGTTATTACTGTTGCATATATATTATTTTCATTTTTTTACTCCCTTATTCTCCCTAATTTTAATCTTGTCTCATTGCTGAAACTCCCCAACGGGCTCGGGAGGCGAAGGTCCTCCGAAACACCGAAACAATGTGTTGGAGGAAACACAGTTCAACTGACAACCGAGGTCAGCCTTCAGGTGTCCGGCCAGCCACAAGGAGTCGCTAGAGCGAGATGAGCCAAGTAAAGCCCCCCTGGCCAAACCCTCCCCTAACCCAGACAACGCTGGGCCAATTGTGTGCTGCCCCACGGGAGTATAGTATTTATACTATAATAAACTGTGAATACTACAGTATATTACAGTGATGTCTGCAACAACACTAGAGTAAATACTACAGTATACTAGAGTCATGTCCCAAACACCACAGTAAATTCCGCAAAAACATTACAGTGAATAACACAGTAAAGTCAGAGAAAACATTACAGTGAATAATATAGTATATACAGTTGAAATCGGAAGTTTACATACACTTAGGTTGGAGTCATTAAAACTCGTTTTTCAACCACTCCACAAATTTCTTGTTAACAAACTATAGTTTTGGTAAGTTGGGTAGGACATCTACTTTGTGCATGACACAAGTAATTTTTCCAACAATTGTTTACAGACAAATTATTTCCCTCATAATTCACTGTATCACAATTCCAGTGGGTCAGAAGCTTACATACACGAAGTTGACTGTGCCTTTAAACTGCTTGGAAAATTCCAGAAAATTATGTCATGGCTTTAGAAGCTTCTGATAGGCTAATTGACATAATTTGAGTCAATTGGAAGTGTACCTGTGGATGTATTTCAAGGCCTACCTTCAAACTCAGTGCATCTTTGCTTGATATCATTGGAAAATCAAGAGAAATCAGCCAAGACCTCAGAAGATAAATTGTAGACTTCCACAAGTCTGGTTCATCCTTGGGAGCAATTTCCAACTGCCTGAAGGTACCACGTTCATCTGTACAAACAATAGTACCCAAGTATAAACACCATGGGACCACGCCGTCATCATACCGCTCATACTATTTGGAGAAATGTCCTCTGGTCTGACAAAACAAAAATAGAACTGTTTGGCCATAATGACCATCGTTATGTTTGGAGAAAAAAAGGGGACACTTGCAAGCAGAAGAGCACCATCCCAACCGTGAAGCACGGGGGTGGCAGCATCATGTTGTGGGGGTGCTTTGCTGTAGGAGGACTGGTGCACTTCATGAAATAGATGGCATCATGAGGCAGGAAAATTATGTGGATATATTGAAGCAACATCTCAAGACATCAGTCAGGAAGTTAAAGCTTGGTAGGAAATGGGTCTTCAAGTGGACAATGACCCACAGCATACTTTCAAAGTTGTGGCGCAATGGCTTAAGGACAACAAAGTCAAGGTATTGGAGTGGCCATCACAAAGGCCTGACCTCAATCCCATAGAAAATGTGTGGGCAAAACTAAAAGAGCATGTGCGAGCAAGGAGGCCTACAAACCTGACTCAGTTACACCAGCTCTGTCAGGAGGAATGGGCCAAAATTCACCCAACTTATTGTGGAAGGCTACCCAAAACGTTTGACCCAAGTTAAACCATTTAAAGGCAATGCTACCAAATACTAATTGAGTGTATGTAAACTTCTGACCGACTAGGAATGTGATGAAAGAAATAAAAGCTGCAATAAATCATTTTCTCTACTATTATTCTGACATATCACATTCTTAAAATAAAGTGGTGATCCTAACTGACCTAAGACAGGGAATTTTTACTCATTAAATTATTAAATGTCAGGAATGGTAAAAAACTGAGTTTAAAGGTATTTGGCTAAGGTGTATGTAAACCTCCGACTTCAACTGTACATATAATAATACTACAGTATTTATACTATAATATACTATAGTATTTTTTCATGTGGGATTTGTCGGCAAAAATGCTTGATTTTGCTGCGGCAGTTCTGAAGTTTTGTATGGCAATTTGCAACAACTTCTGGCTTGATTTAACAATTTTATGCAGTTAAGTGCGGTGATTGGTTAAAATTGCGAGCCCTGTTCTTGTAGTGCAGTGATCACACAATTTTATGAAGTAATAATTGCAGTTTTATGCAGTAATAGTGGTCAAATTTGCAAGCCCTAGCATAAATCGCAAAATCCTGAAGGGACTGGTTATTATCAATAAAGGCAGTTAGACATCAAATCTGACTTCCATAGCATATTTAGTAGATGTTTTGCTGTTGATTATGATTCAAACCCACCTGGTGATGTCTTCAGTGAGCTGAGATGGGTCAGGGGGATAAAACTTGACAGCAAAGCCGAAATGCCATGAGCCAACTGTGGATAAACGACACACAGTCAGCACTGTGTGTGTGTGTGTGTGTGTGTGTGTGTGTGTGTGTGTGTGTGTGTGTGTGTGTGTGTGTGTGTGTGTGTGTGTGTGTGTGTGTGTGTGTGTGTGTGTGTGTGTGTGTGTACATGCGTGGTCACACTAACTTCGGATTTGCTTCTTGATCTCCTTTGACGGGTCCAGCCAATTCTGAAAGAAAGAATGGGGAAATCCCCTTGAGAACAACACACAGCAAAAAAAACAGCCAATGCCCCTCTTTTTGAAAACCCTGTCAGTGAGCTAACTACTGCACTGACTCCTCTCTTCCAAAGCCATCTCCTCTATTCGGGGCAAAATGCATCCACAAAGCAAAAGGAAATAAATGTATCGGTAAACCATCAATGCCTTAAAGTAACTTCCCAGTGTTCCAGAATTCTATGAAATATGATCTATAAATAATTACAATATTAATTAATAAATGTCCTTCCTAAAATGCCAATTAAAGATGTTAAAAAGCAGTTACTCTCTGTGTCCCTGCTTGCCCTGTTAGGAACAAAAAGAACATGGGCATATACCAGCCAAAAACAGCTGATTTGCCAGCTCAGCCAACCAGACACGCATGCACTTGGATATTTAAAATTAGCTACCAAGTCCGAGTCCCACCTGTGGAAGGCTGCCCAGCTGCACATGCACTTGTCATTTTTACCCATGCCGAAGGCTGCAGCTTGTAAACCAATTTAAATAGCTAGTATGGATGGGTTCAGATTTTGGATACGCATAATGGAACTACTAGGAATATTTAACTATAGCAACAATAAATGCAGATGGATTATTTCACAAACATGAGTCGTTTCTTTCCATTGCTTTATCACCATTGCGGAAATTGTGGTTGTTAGTTAGCTAGCTAGACACAATTGCAACACAATTGCAACACCCACCCATAGCAGGCACTCCAGCAGGTATATTTCACTGGTCATCCCCAAAGCCAACACTTCTTTTGGCCGCCTTTCCTTCCAGTTCTCTGCTGCCAATGACTGGAATTGGTTTACAAGCTGCAGCAAAAATCACTGAAGCTGGAGTCTCATATCTCCCTCTCTAACTTTAAGCATCAGCTGTCAGAGCAGCTTACTGTACCTGTACACAGCCAATTTAAAATATATATATATATATATTTCACCTTTATTTAACCAGGTAGGCTAGTTGAGAACAAGTTCTCATTTACAACTGCGACCTGGCCAAGATAAAGCATAGCCGTGTGAACAGACAACAACACAGAGTTACACATGGAGTAAACAATAAACAAGTCAATAACACAGTAGAAAAAAAGAAAAAAGAGTCTATATACATTGTGTGCAAAAGGCATGAGGAGGTAGGTGAATAATTACAATTTAGCAGATTAACACTGGAGTGATAGATGATCAGATGGTCATGTGCAGGTAGAGATACTGGTGTGCAAAAGAGCAGAAAAGTAAATAAATAAAAACAGTATGGGGATGAGGTAGGTAAATTGGGTGGGCTATTTACCGATGGACTATGTACAGCTGCAAAGATCGGTTAGCTGCTCAGATAGCAGATGTTTAAAGTTGGTGAGGGAGATAAAAGTCTCCAACTTCAGCGATTTTTGAAATTCGTTCCAGTCACAGGCAGCAGAGAACTGGAAGGAAAGGCGGCCAAATGATGTGTTGGCTTTAGGGATGATCAGTGAGATACACCTGCTGGAGCGCGTGCTACAGGTGGGTGTTGCCATCGTGACCAGTGAACTGAGATAAGGCGGAGCTTTACCTAGCATGGACTTGTAGATGACCTGGAGCCAGTGGGTCTGGCGACGAATATGTAGCGAGGGCCAGCCGACTAGAGCATATAGGTCGCAGTGGTGGGTGGTATAAGGTGCTTTAGTAACAAAACGGATGGCACAATGATAAACTGCATCCAGTTTGCTGAGTAGAGTATTGGAAGCTATTTTGTAGATGACATCGGCAAAGTCGAGGATCGTAGGATAGTCAGTTTTACCAGGAGAGTTTACAGTCTAGCCAGACACCTAGGTACTTATAGATGTCCACATATTCTAGGTCGGAACCATCCAGGGTGGTGATGCTAGTCAGGCGTGCGGGTGCAGGCAGCGAACGGTTGAAAAGCATGCATTTGGTTTTACTAGCGTTTAAGAGCAGTTGGAGGCCACGGAAGGAGTGTTGTACGGTATTGAAGCTCGTTTGGAGGTTAGATAGCACAGTGTCCAAGGAAGGGCCAGAAGTATACAGAATGGTGTCGTCTGCGTAGAGGTGGATCAGGGAATCGCCCGCAGCAAGAGCAACATCATTGATACAGTGCCTTGCGAAAGTATTCGGCCCCCTTGAACTTTGCGACCTTTTGCCACATTTCAGGCTTCAAACATAAAGATATAAAACTGTATTTTTTTGTGAAGAATCAACAACAAGTGGGACACAATCATGAAGTGGAACGACATTTATTGGATATTTCAAACTTTTTTAACAAATCAAAAACTGAAAAATTGGGCGTGCAAAATGATTCAGCCCCTTTACTTTCAGTGCAGCAAACTCTCTCCAGAAGTTCAGTGAGAATCTCTGAATGATCCAATGTTGACCTAAATGACTAATGATGATAAATACAATCCACCTGTGTGTAATCAAGTCTCCGTATAAATGCACCTGCACTGTGATAGTCTCAGAGGTCCGTTAAAAGCGCAGAGAGCATCATGAAGAACAAGGAACACACCAGGCAGGTCCGAGATACTGTTGTGAAGAAGTTTAAAGCCGGATTTGGATACAAAAAGATTTCCCAAGCTTTAAACATCCCAAGGAGCACTGTGCAAGCGATAATATTGAAATGGAAGGAGTATCAGACCACTGCAAATCTACCAAGACCTGGCCGTCCCTCTAAACTTTCAGCTCATACAAGGAGAAGACTGATCAGAGATGCAGCCAAGAGGCCCTTGATCACTCTGGATGAACTGCAGAGATCTACAGCTGAGGTGGGAGACTCTGTCCATAGGACAACAATCAGTCGTATATTGCACAAATCTGGCCTTTATGGAAGAGTGGCAAGAAGAAAGCCATTTCTTAAAGATATCCATAAAAAGTGTTGTTTAAAGTTTGCCACAAGCCACCTGGGAGACACACCAAACATGTGGAAGAAGGTGCTCTGGTCAGATGAAACCAAAATTGAACTTTTTGGCAACAATGCAAAATTTTATGTTTGGCGTAAAAGCAACACAGCTCATCACCCTGAACACACCATCCCCACTGTCAAACATGGTGGTGGCAGCATCATGGTTTGGGCCTGCTTTTCTTCAGCAGGGACAGGGAAGATGGTTAAAATTGATGGGAAGATGGATGGAGCCAAATACAGGACCATTCTGGAAGAAAACCTGATGGAGTCTGCAAAAGACCTGAGACTGGGACGGAGATTTGTCTTCCAACAAGACAATGATCCAAAACATAAAGCAAAATCTACAATGGAATGGTTCAAAAATAAACATATCCAGGTGCTAGAATGGCCAAGTCAAAGTCCAGACCTGAATCCAATCGAGAATCTGTGGAAAGAACTGAAAACTGCTGTTCACAAATGCTCTCCATCCAACCTCACTGAGCTCGAGCTGTTTTGCAAGGAGGAATGGGGAAAAAATTCAGTCTCTCGATGTGCAAAACTGATAGAGACATACCCCAAGCGACTTACAGCTGTAATCGCAGCAAAAGGTGGCGCTACAAAGTATTAACTTAAGGGGGCTGAATAATTTTGCACGCCCAATTTTTCAGTTTTTGACTTGTTAAAAAAGTTTGAAATATCCAATAAATGTCGTTCCACTTCATGATTGTGTCCCACTTGTTGTTGATTCTTCACAAAAAAATACAGTTTTATATCTTTATGTTTGAAGCCTGAAATGTGGCAAAAGGTCGCAAAGTTCAAGGGGGCCGAATAATTTCGCAAGGCACTGTATATACAGAGAAAAGAGTCTGCCCGAGAATTGAACCCTGTGGCACCCCCATAGAGACTGCCAGAGGACCGGACAACATGCCCTCCGATTTGACACACTGAACTCTGTCTGCAAAGTAGTTGGTGAACCAGGCAAGGCAGTCATTAGAAAAACCGAGGCTACTAAGTCTGCCGATAAGAATATGGTGATTGACAGAATTGAAAGCCTTGGCCAGGTCGATGAAGACGGCTGCACATTACTGTCTTTTATCGATGGCGGTTATGATATCGTTTAGTACCTTGAGCATGGCTGAGGTGCACCCGTGACCGGCTCGGACACCAGATTGCACAGCGGAGAAGGTACGGTGGGATTCGAGATGGTCAGTGATCTGTTTGTTGACTTGGCTTTCGAAGAACTTAGCTAGGCAGGGCAGGATGGATATAGGTCTGTAACAGTTTGGGTCCAGGGTGTCTCCCCCTTTGAAGAGGGGGATGACTGCGGCAGCTTTCCAATCCTTGAGGATCTCGGACAATACGAAAGAGAGGTTGAACAGGCTGGTAATAGGGGTTGCGACAATGGCGGCGGATAGTTTCAGAAATAGAGGGTCCAGATTGTCAAGGCCAGCTGATTTGTACGGGTCCAGGTGTTTCAGCTCTTTCAGAACATCTGCTATCTGGATTTGGGTAAAGGAGAAGCTGGGGAGGCTTGGGCGAGTAGCTTCGGGGGGGGGGGGGGGGTAGCCAGGAGGAAGGCATGGCCAGCCGTTGAGAAATGCTTGTTGAAGTTTTCGATTATCATGGATTTATCGGTGGTGACCGTGTTACCTAGCCTCAGTGCAGTGGGCAGCTGGGAGGAGGTGCTCTTGTTCTCCATGGACTTTACAGTGTCCCAGACATTTTTGGAGTTAGAGCTACAGGATGCAAATTTCTGCTTGAAAAAGCTGGCCTTTGCTTTCCTGACTGACTGCGTATATTGGTTCCTGACTTCCCTGAACAGTTGCATATCGCGGGGACTATTCGATGCTATTGCAGTCCGACACAGGATGTTTTTGTGCTGGTCGAGGGCAGTCGGGTCTGGAGTGAACCAAGGGCTATATCTGTTCTTAGTTCTGCATTTTTTGAACGGAGCATGCTTATCTAAGATGGTGAGGAAGTTACTTTTAAAGAATGACCAGGCATCCTCAACTGACGGGATGAGGTCAATATCCTTCCAGGATACCCGGGCCAGGTCGATTAGGAAGGCCTGCTCGCAGAAGTGTTTTAGGGAGCGTTTGACGGTGATGAGGGGTGGTCGTTTGACTGCGGACCCGTAGCGGATACAGGCAATGAGGCAGTGATCGCTGAGATCCTGATTGAAGACAGCGGGGTGTATTTGGAGGGCCAGTTGGTCAGGATAACGTCTATGAGGGTGCCCTTGTTTACAGATTTAGGGTTGTACCTGGTGGGTTCCTTGATGATTTGTGTGAGATTGAGGGCCTCTAGCTTGGATTGCAGGACTGCCGGGGTGTTAGCATATCCCAGTTTAGGTCACCTAACAGAACAAACTCTGAAGCTAGATGGGGGGCGATCAATTCACAAATGGTGTCCAGGGCACAGCTGGGAGCTGAGGGGGGTCGGTAGCAGGCGGCAACAGTGAGAGACTTATTTCTGGAGAGATTCATTTTTAAAATTAGAAGTTCGAACTGTTTGGGTATGGACCTGGAAAGTATGACATTACTTGGCTGGCTATCTCTGCAGTAGACTGCAACTCCTCCCCCTTTGGCAGTTCTATCTTGACGGAAAATGTTATAGTTAGGTATGGAAATCTCAGAATTTTTGGTGGCCTTCCTAAGCCAGGATTCAGACACGGCAAGGACATCAGGGTTAGCAGAGTGTGCTAAAACAGTGAGTGCTAAAGCAGTGAGTAAAACAAACTTAGGGAGGAGGCTTCTAATGTTGACATGCATGAAACCAAGGCTTTTTCGATCACAGAAGTCAACAAATGAGGGTGCCTGGGGACATGCTGGGCCTGGGTTTACCTCCACATCACCCGCGGAACAGAGGAGGAGTAGGATGAGGGTGCGGCTAAAGGCTATCAAAACTGGTCACCTAGAGCATTGGGAGAAAAAAGGAGGAGCAGATTTCTGGGCGTGGTAGAATTTATTCAGGGCATAATGCGCAGACAGGGGTATGGTGGGGTGCGGGTACAGCGGAGGTAAGCCCAGGCACTGGGTGATGATAAGAGAGGTAGTATCTCTGGACATGCTGGTTGTAATGGGTGAGGTCACCGTGTGTGTGGGAGGTGGGACAAAGGATCTATCATAGGTATGGAGAGTGGAACTAGGGGCTCCATTGTAAACTAAAACAATGATAACTAACCTGAACAACAGTATACAAGGCATATTGACATTTGAGAGAGACATACAGCAAGGCATAAAGTAATCGCAGGTGTTGATTGGGAGAGCTAGCTAAAACAACAGGTGAGACAACAACAGCTAATCAGCTAACACAACAACAGCAGGTGAAATGGTGATGACTAGGCAGAGAGAGTCGGATTAACTACACACAGAGCCTGAGTTCGCGGCTGGGGCCGACAGATAAAAATAAATAAACAGAATGGAGTACCGTGATTAATGGACAGTCCAGCAGGCATCAGCTATGTAGCCAAGTGATCATAGTGTCCAGGGGGCAGCAGTAGATGGAGCAGGGAAGCTGCCACTACGTTAGTACGCGGGCGACACAGCGTTTAAAGTTAGTAGCCCGGGGCTAGTAGGAGCGTCTGCTCCGACGGAGGCCGGTTGAAGGCACAGTGGATGGAGTATTCGTCGGCAGACCAGTCGTGGAGGTGCGACGGGGCGCCGTGTCGACAGAGAATCCAAGCCAGATGGCGAAAGAGGTATTGTAGAATTTAGTTTGCTAGCCGGGAGATGTGCCTGGCTCACGGCTAACACGGCTAACTGGTGCTAGCTTCGTGGCAGTGGCATTAGCCACTATAGCCAATCGGTAGCAACGGTGATCCGGTGCCAAGGTCCAGTGTTTACAGCAAGGATCTGGTGGAGTATTGGGCTCTAGCCATGTATGAGTGGGGTTTGTGTGAACAGCTGAGTAGGCCGGGAGGTGGGCCTCAGGGATAGCTTCGGTGCCACTGTGAATGCAAGCTAGCTGTGAAGATCAGAAGTAGTGGTCCAGGGATTACGGCAGGAATCCGGCGTTGTTGTGGAGAGACAGTCCGGTACTGGTAGACTAGCGAGTATTATCCAGGCTAAAAACAGGGCTGGTATCTGTGCAGAAGGTAAAAGCCGCTAGCAGTGGCTAACAATGACTAAATAGCTTGTAGCTAATTAGCTGGTTAGCTTCTGGAGGTTCTTGAATGTGTTCTAAAATTGAAAATAATAGCAATTCCGTATCACATTGGGTGAGGCAGGTTACCGGAAGGTATAATCAAATTAAAAATCTAAATGAGATTGAAAATAAATTGAAATATATATACAAAAAATATGAAAAAATACAAAAGTACACGAGAGGACAAACAAGTCTTCACTGCTACGCCATCTTGGAATGAGAGGACTTGTAAATAGCACACCGAACTACCTCATCCCCATATTATTACTTACCCTCTTGCTCTTTTGCACCCCAGTATCTCTACTTGCATATCATCATCTGCACATCTATCATTCCAGTGTTAATGCTAAATTGTAATTATACGCCTCTAGACCTATTTATTGCCTACCTCCCTACTCTTCTACATTTGCACACACTGTACATAGATTTTTCTATTGTGTTATTGACTGTACGTTTGTTTATGTGTAACTCTGTGTTGTTCTTTTTGTTTTGCTTTGCTTTATCTTGGCTAGGTCGCAGTTGTAAATGAGAACTTGTTCTCAACTGGCCTACCTGGTTAAATAAAGGTGAAATAAAAATTTAATAAATAAGCTTACTGCTGCAACCTAAGTCAGTCAACAACAGCTAACTGGGTCAATCCATAAAAATAGTGCCTTTATGTCCTTGTGAAATGATGTGTGTACATTTTGATAAAACATTTAATTTAACAGTTGGATCACATACAGTGCATTCGGGAACTATTCAGACCCCTTCATTTTTTCCACATTTTGTTATGTTACAGCATTATTTTAAAAATTAATTAAATAAACTACCGTTCAAAAGTTTGGGGTCACTTAAAAATGTCCTTATTTTTTAAAGAAAAGCAATGAAAGAAAGGAGCTTCACAAGACCTCAACTGGCAGTTTCAATAAATAGTACCCACAACACACCAGTCTCAACGTCAACAGTGAAGAGGCGACTTTGGAATGCTGGCCTTCTAGGCAGAGTTGCAAAGAAAAAGCCATATCTCAGACTGGCCAATGAAAATAAAAGATTAAGATGGGAAATCGAACACAGACACTGGACAGAGGAACTCTGCCTAGAAGGTCAGCATCCCGGAGTCACCTCTTCACTGTTGACATTGAGACTGGTGTTTTGTGGGTACTATTTAATGAAGCTGCCAGTTGAGGACTTGTGAGGGGTCTGTTTCTCAAACTAGACACTCTAATGTACTTGTCCTCCTGCTCAGTTGTGCACCAGGGCCTCCCACTCCTCTTTCTATTCTGGTTAGCGCCAGTTTGTGCTGTTCTGTGAAGGTAGTACACAGCGTTGTACGAGATCTTCAGTTTCTTGGCAATTTCTCACATGGAATAGCCTTCATTTCTCAGAACAAGAATAGACTGACGAGTTTCAGAAGAAAGTTCTTTGTTTCTGGCCATTTTGAGCCTGTAATCGAACCCACAAATGCTGACGCTCCAGATACTCAAATAGTCTAAAGAAGGCCAGTTTTATTTCTTCTTTAATCAGTACAAAAGTTTTTAGCTGTGCTAACATAATTGGAAAAGTGCTTTCTAATGATCAATTAGCCTTTTAAAATTATAAACTTGGATTCACTAACACAACGTGCCATTGGAACGCAGGAGTGATGGTTGCTGATAATGGGCCTCTGTACGCCTATGTAGATATTCCATTAAATATCTGACTTTTCCAGCTACAATAGTTATTTACTACTTTAACATTTCCTACACTGTATTTCTGATCAATTTTATCTTATTTTAATGGACAACAAATGAGGCCATTTCTAAGTGACCCCAAACTTTTGAATGGTAGTGTATATTTTTCTCTTCATCTACAGTATCTACACACAATGGCAAAGCAAAAACAGGTTTTTATACATTTTTGCAAATTTATTTAAAAAAAACGGAAATAATACATTTACATTAGTATTCAGACCCTTTACTCATTACTTTGCGGAAGCACCTTTGGCAGCGATTACAGCCTTGAGTCTTCCTGTGTATGACTCTTCAAGTTTGGCACACCTGTATTGGGGGAGAACCTCCAATACTTCTCTGCAGATCCTCTCAAACTGTCAGGTTGAATGGGGGTCGTCTCTGCACAGCTATTTTCAGGTCTCTCCAGAGATGTTAGATCGGGTTCAAGTCTGGGCTCTGGCTGGGCCACTCAAGGACATTCAGAGACTTGTACTGAAGCCACTCCTGAGTTCTCTTGGCTGTGTGCTTAGAGTTGTTGTCCTGTTGAAAGGTAAACCTTCGCCCCAGTCTGAGGTCCTGAGCGGTCTGGAGTAGGTTTTCATCAAGGGTCTCTCTGGAGTGATAGAGGTAGATACTGGAGTGATAGAGGTAGATACGTATAGGGGTAAGGTGACTAGACATCAGGATATATGATAAACAGTGTAGCAGTAACGTATATATGATTGTATGTGCGTGTGTGTGTGTGTGTAGAGTCAGTATAAATGTATGTGCATATTATTTGTGAGTGAGCAAATGATGCAGTGTCAAATCAAATCCAATCAACTTTTATTGGCTATATACACATGGTTATTGTTTTTATTTAACCAAGCAAGTCAGTTAAGAACAAATTCTTATTTACAATGACAGCCTAGGAACAGTGGGTTAACTGCCTTGTTCAGGGGCAGAACAACAGATTTGTACCTTGTCAGCTCAGGGATTTGATCCACCAACCTTTCAGTTACTGGCCCAACGCTCTAACCACTAGTCTACCTGCCGTTAGCAGATGTTAATGCGAGTGTAGCGAAATGCTTGTGCTTCTAATTCCGACAGTGCAGTAATATCTAACAAGTAATCTAACAATTCCACAACAACTACTGTACCTAATACACACAAATCTAAAGGGATGGAATAATATATAAATATATGGATGAGCGATGACTGAGCGGCATAGGCAAGATGCAATAGATGGTATAAAATACAGTATATACATATGAGATGAGTAATGTAAGATATGTAAACATTATTAACGTGGCATTATTTTATGTGACTAGTGATACATTTATTAAAGTGGCCAAAGATTTGAGTCTGTATGGAGGCAGCAGCCTCTCTGTGTTAGTGATGGCTATTCAACAGTCTGATGGCCTTGAGATATAAGCTGTTTTTCAGTCTCTCGGTTCCAGATTTGAAGCACCTGTACTGACCTCACCTTCTGGATGGTAGCGGGGTGAACAGGCAGTGGCTCGGGTGGTTGTTGTCCTTGATGATCTTTTTGGCCTTCCTGTGACATTGGGTGCTGTTGTAGGTAGTTTGCCCCCAGTGATGCGTTGTGCAGACCGCACCACCCTCTGGAGAGCCTTGCGGTTGAGGGCGGTACAGTTGCCGTACCAGGTGGTGACACAGCCCGACAGGATGCTCTCAATTCTGCATCTGTAAATGTTTGTAAGGGTTTTAGGTGACAAGCCAAATATCTTCAGCCTCCAGAGGTTGAAGAGGCACTGTTGTGCCTTCTTCACCACACTGTCCGTGTGGGTGGACCATTTCAGTTTGTCCGTGATGTGTAGGCAGAGAAACTTAAAAATGTCCTCCTTCTCCACTGCTGTCGCTTCGATGTGGATAGGGGGGTGCTCCCTCTGTTGTTTCCTGAAGTCCACGATCATCTCCTTTGTTTTGTTGATGTTGAGTGAGAGGTTGTTTTCCTGACACCACACTCCGAGTGCCCTCACCTCCTCCTTGTAGGCTGTCTCGTCGTTGTTGGTAATCAAGCTCACTACTATTGTGTCGTCTGCAAACTTGATGATCGAGTTGGAGGCATGCATGGCCACGCAGTCATGGGTGAACAGGGAGTACAGGAGGGGGTTGAGCACGCACCCTTGTGGGGCCCCAGTGGTGAGGGTCAGCGGAGTGGAGATGTTGTTTCCTACCTTCACCACCTGGGTGGGGTTGAGACCCAGGGCCTCAAATTTAATGATGAGCTTGAAGGGTACTAAGTGGTTGAATGCTGAGCAGTAGTCAATGAACAGAATTCTTATATAGGTATTCTTCTTGTCAAGACGGGATAGTGCATTGTGCAGTGTGATGTACTGGTACACCGCCTAATATAGAGGTCCTGGATAGCAGGGAGCTCAACCCCAGTGATGTACTGGGCTGTCCGCACCACCGTCTGTAGTGCCATGCGACCGAGGGTGGTGCTATTGCCATACCGAGCAGTGATGCAGCCAGTCAACATGCTCTCAATGGTACAGCTGTATGACTTTTTTCTATTTCATTTTTTATTTAGTTTCACCTTTATTTAACCAGGTAGGCCAGTTGAAAACAAATTCTCATTTACAACTGCGACCTGGCCAAGATAAAGCAAAGCAGTGCGTCAAAAACAACAACACAGAGTTACACATAAACAATGTACAGTCAATATCACAATAGAAAAATCTATGTACAGTGTGTGCAAATGTAGAAGAGTAGGGAGGTAAGGCAATAAATAAGCCATCGAGGCAAAATAATTACAATGTAGCATTAACACTGGAGTGATAGATGTGCAGATGATGTACAAGTAGAGATACTGGGGTGCAAAGGATAAATAACAATATGGGGATGAGGTATTTTGGTGCGCTATTTACAGATTGGCTGTGTACAGGTACAGTGCTCTGACAGCTGATGCTTAAAGTTAGAGATGGAGATATGAGACTCCAGCTTCAGTGATTTTTGCAATTTGTTCCAGTCATTGGCAGCAGAGAACTGGAAGGAAAGGCGGCTAAAGGAAGTGTTGGCTTTGGGGATGACCAGTGAAATATACCTGCTGGAGTGCCAGCTACGGTGACCAGTGAGCTGAGATAAAGCGGGGCTTTACCCAGCAAAGACTTATAGATGACCTGGAGCCAGTGGGTTTGGCGACAAATATGTAGTGAGTGCCAGCCAACGAGAGCATACAGGTGGCAGTGGTGGGCAGTATATGGGGCATTGGTGACAAAACAGATGGCACTATGATAGACTACATCAAGTTTGCTGAGTAGAGTGTTGGAGGCTATTTTGTAAATGAAATCGCCGAAGTCAAGGATCGGTAGGATAGTCAGTTTTACGAGGGTATGTTTGGCAGCATGAGTGAAGGAGGCTTTGTTGCAAAATAGGTATTCCGATTCTAGATTTAATTTTGGATTGGAGATGCTTAATGTGAGTCTGGAAGAAGAGTTTACAGTCTAACCAGACACCTAGGTATTGTAAGGAATGACGCTGGAGATGAGAAGCAGGTACGGGGAGTCAAACATTTAATCTGGAACAGACATAGAACAAGACAGGAACAGCGTAAGCACACAGGTAACACAGGCATATGACAAACAATGCAGCAGCGGGGAACAGAGCAGGGAACTGACAAATATAGGGGAGGAAATAAACAGGTGAATGAGTGAGTCCAGGTGAGTCCAATATCGCTGAAGCGCATGACGAGGGAAGGCAGGTGTGCGTAAATGATGTTGGCAGCAGTGCGTAATGCAGGGCAGTCTGGCGCCCTCGAGCGCCAGTGGGGAAAAGCGGGAGCAGGCGTGACAGGTATTTGTAGTTGTCCACATATTCTAAGTCAGAACCGTCCAGAGTAGTGATGCTAGTCGGGCGTGTGGGTGCGGGCAACAATCGGTTGAAGAGCATGCATTTAGATTTACTAGCATTTAAAAGCATTTGGAGGCCGCGGAAGGAGTGTTGTATAGCATTGAAGCTCGTTTGGAGGTTTGTTAACACAGTGTCCAAAGATGGGCTAGATGTACACAGATTGGTGTCGTCTGCGTAGAGGTGGATCAGAGAATCACCAGCAATAAGAGCGACATCATTGATATGTACAAAGAATAGAGTCGGCAAGAGGGGAAAGAGGTGCAGCCTTGTTCACGACTGTGTGTGTGTGTGGACAATTTTAAGTATTAGTGATTTAGACACTGAGGAACTTGAAGCTCTCGACCCGCTCCACTGCAGCCCCGCCGATGTGGATGGAGGCATCTTCGCCCCGTTTCCTGCAGTCCACGATCAGCTACTTGGTCTTACTAACGTTGAGGGGAAGGGTTTGATCCGGCACCACACTGCCAGGTCACTGAACTCCTCTGTGTAGGCGATCTCATCATCGCCGGTGCGTGGCCACACAGTTGTGCGAGTTGTGCGTGGCCACACAGTCGTGGGTGAACAGGGAGTACAGGAGGGGACTAAGCACACACCCCTGTTGGGCCCCCGTTTTGAGGATTAGCATGGCTGAGGTGATGTTGCCTACACTCACCACCTGGGGTCAGCCTGTCAGGAAGTCTAGGATCTAGTTACAGAGGGAAGTGTTCAGTCCCAGGGTCCTAAGCTTGGTGATGAGCTTGGAAGGGACAATGGTGTTGAACGCTGAGCTGTAGTCACATATGTATTCTCACATATGTATTCCTGTTATCCAGGTGGGTAAGAGCAATGTGGAGTGCAATTGAGATTGTGTTGTTTATGGGCCTGTTGGGGAGGTGTACAAATTGGAGTGGGTCTAGGGTGTCTGGGATGATGGAGTTGATGTGAGCCATAACCAGCCTCTCAAAGCACTTCATGTTTACAGTTGTGAGTGCTACATGGCGGTAGTCATTGTGGCAATATGCCTTAGAGTTCTTGGGAACAGGAATGATGGTAGTCATCTTAAAAGATGTGGGAATTACTGACTGGGACAAGGAGAGGTTGAAAATTACTGTGAATATGCCTGCCAGGTGTTCTGAGAATGCTCTGAGAACACGCACTGGAATACTGTCAGGCCCTCTGGACTTGATCTGATTAAATGCCTTACTCAAATCGGCCTCGGAGAGTGAGATTAACCAGTCCTCTGGGTCGGTGGCGTCCTTTACACCAGGCACGATGTTGTTATTGTCGGAGAGGGCATAAAATGCATTGAGTTCGTCTGGAAGAGAGTCATCGTTGGACAGATCACAGCTGAGTCTTCATTTGTAATCTGTAATGGACTGTAGCCCTTGCGACGGAGCCTCAGTAATATGATTCTACCTTATTGCCACAGTATATTGTCCTTTGGCTCGTTTGATGACTCTGCGGAGATCATAGCACTTGTTCTTGTCCTCAGCCGTAGCCTCAGGGTTGTCTGCGATAGCCCTGTCTGTGGTAACCCTGTCTTTAAGATTAGAGCCAACCTCTGTGTCAATCCAGGCCTTTTGATTGGGGAAAGCAGCAAACCTTGATTTCGCCAAAGCATTTCCTAATGAAGCCGGTGATGGAGGTGGTTAGCTCGTCGATGTTATCAGCGGAGTCTCAAAACATTTTCCAATCAGCGCTAGTAAAGCAGTCCTATAACATAATCTCTGATACTGCTGACCATTTCTCAATGGAGGGAGTCACAGGTACTTCTTGTTTGAGCTTCTGGAAGCAGGAGTACGGAGTTATGATCTGATTTGCCAAATGGCGGACGAGGAAGGGCCTTGTATGCTTGCTTGTGGGTTGAATAACAGTGGTCTAGGACTTTATCACCCTTCGTGGCGAAGGAGATGTGTTGATGGAAGTTGGGCATCGCGTGTTTTAATGACGCAGAATTTAAATCGCCAGCAACCAGAAAAGCAGCCTCCGGACGTAAGTTTTCCTACTTGTTTATAGCCTCATACAGTTCGTTAAATACCAGCTTGTTATTATTCTTGCCCTGAGGTGGAATTTATGCAACAGTCACGATAATAGCTGAAAACTCCCTCGGGAGGTAGAAGGGTTGGCATTTGTCCATCTCATCTCAGTACGGCGCCATACGTGCTTTGGCAGAGAGGCAACGTCAGCATAGCCAACAACTTCCCATGCTTTGGTAAACAGCTGAGGGGTGGGGGTGGAGACAGTTGAACTGTCTTCAAACGATAGAGTAAAACAAGCTGAAACACGATATCTACAAAAGTATGTGGACACCCCCTCAAATTAGTGGATTCTGCTATTTCAGCCACACCAGTCGCTGACAGGTTTATAAAAACAAGCACACCGCCATGCAATCTCCATAGACAAACATTGTCAGTAGATTAGCCTTACTGGAGAGCTCAGTGACATTCAACGTAGCACCATCATAGGATGTCACCTTCCTTCAAGTCAGTTAGTCAAATTTCTACCCTGCTAGCGCTGCCCCGGTCAACTGAAAGGGCTGTTATTTTGAAGTGGAAACGTCTAGGAGCAACAACAGCTCAGCCGTGGAGTGGTCACACAAGCTCACGGGACTGCCAAGTGCTGAAGCATGTAGCGAGTAAAAATCGTCTGTCCTCGGTTGCAACACTCACTACCAAACTGCCTCTGGAAGCAACATTAGCACAATAACTGTTTGTCGGGAGCTTCATGAGATGGATTTCCATGGCCAAGCAGCTGCACACAAGCCTATGATCACCATACATAATTCCAAGCGTCGGCTGGAGTGATGTAAAGTTCAACGCCATTGGACTCTGGATCAGTGGAAACGCATTCTCTGGAGTAATAAACCACGCTCCACCATCTGGCAGTAAGACGGACAAATCTGGGTTTGGTGGATGCCAGGAAAACACTACTTACCCAAATGCATAGTACCAACTGTAAAGTTTGGTAGAGGAGGAATAAAGAGCTAGGACCTTTAGTTCCAGTGAAGGGAAATCTTAACGCTAGAGCATACAATGACATTCTAAACGATTCTGTGCTTCCAACTTTGTGGCAATAGTTTGAGGAAGGCCCTTTCCTGTTACAGCATGACAATGCCCCCGTGCACGAAACGAGGTCCATAATGAAATGGATTGTTGAGATTGGTGTGGAAGAACTTAACTGGCCTGCACAGAGCCCTGACCTCAACCCCATCCAACACCTTTGGGATGAATTGGAATGCCAACTACGAGCCAGGCCTAATCGCCCAACATCAGTGCCCGACCTCACTAATGCTCGTGTCTGAATGCAGAATATTTCCCAGCAGAAATATTCCAAATTCTAGTGGAAAGCCTTCCAGGAGAGTGGAGGCTGTTATAGCAGCAAAGGGAGGACCAACTCCATATTAATTCTCATGATTTTGGAATGAGATGTTCGATGAGCAGGTGTCCACATAGTTTTGGTCATGTAGTGTATTTTGGGTTCTGATGGGGAAGGACAGTTGAACTAAGCTCATGAAGCATTTCAAAGTGATATTCTTCAACAATCAATGGCTCAAGAATCAAAGTCTAAAAATGTATGTACCAATCCTGGATTGTCTCTTTAATATTCTCAGGGCACAGGAATATAAATGCCAGTTAAGCCCTGTCCGCTTAGCTTAATGTCACCGGAGTCTTCTGAGAGATACTTTCTCTATACACTGAGGACCCCATGCGCCACCTTTAAAAGGGCAATCACTTCTAATCACATTTCAAAGGGCAATGGTCTCTTTCCTTCTTTCACCCTGACTTGTCCACTGTGAGGACGGGCAACCACCGCAAATCCCTTTCCTGCAGTCAAATAACCTAGTGGCCTCATGGGTGGAATGTTATAAATAGTTTTCATAATTAATAAACGTTTCTTCCGTTTCTTCTGATGATTCTATGTTAAACTGGTTTTGTTATATTTCAGTCTTCTGTGATGTATATAAAGTGTAATATTGGGATGCAAATTCAAATCTATATCTGACATCATACATGTCTTCCTTTATTTAAGCCCATAACCATGTGTGTGAGGTGTATACTTTTGTTTCAAAGTAGACTTGTTTAAGACTACCAAGAAACACTTTGTGTGACCCTGATTTAGCCCACTGCAGTAGAAGGTTAATACATTATCTGATTTTTAAGGACAATGTCACCTGCACATTGGTTGTTCCATGAATAGAGTGCCCTCAGACATTATGTGTGTGAATTATACTAAAACACTCAATGTAACAGTTGGATCACACACTGTACATCTATGCTCTAACTCAGTGTCTCTCAATCTCAGTCCTGTGGACTGAAACTCATCGGTTTCTGAGACCAATCAGAGAGGTCAGAATCTGTTCGCATACTCAAAGAGTCAGGGAGGAAAGAAAACACAGACTTGGAGAAGAAACATAAGTGGGCATGGCGTTTGGCTGGAGCGATGTGGATGGGTAGCCAGGCAAGGTTTTAACCCACTTAACCCCAAGATTTTCCCATGTTTTCTCCATCATTGTAAAGCCCTAGTTATTTAGCTTTCTGAAGATATGTGCTTAAGTAATGTCATTAGAAATTCATTTACTTTTGTCACACAAGTGTAAGGTCAACAGTGTAACATGAACTGAACTCTCATTTTAACATGATAAAACTATTATTTTGAAGAAAAAAAAATCGAATAAAACATTGCACCTGTAATAGTCAAATCATCGTGTAAAAACAGGTGAGTTGGTTTTACACTTTTAGGCCATTTTCTGGTGTTTTGAGGTTGGAAACTGAGCGTGTCGAGCATACCATGTCAACCCTGTTACCCATAGATAGATATGCTAGAAATGTTTTAAGTTCTAAAATGTCACTTTTATCTTTATTGGTATTCAATCCACTGATGCTGGCAGTGATTACAGCTGTGAGTCTTTCTGGGTAAGTCTGTAAGAGCTTTGCACACCTGGATTGTGCAATATTTGCACATTATTCTAAAAACAAATTCTGCAAGCTTTGTCAAGTTGGTTGTTGATCATTGCTAGACAGTCATTTTCAAGTCTTTCCATAGATTTTCAAGCCAATTTCATTCAAAACTGTAACTAGTCATGAACATTCAATCTTGTCTTTGTAAGCAACTCTAGCGTATATTTGGCCTTGTGTTTTAGGTCACTGTCCTGCTGAAAGGTGAATTTGTCTCCCAGTGTCTGTTGGAAGGCAGACTGAACCAGGTTTTCCTCTAGGATTTTGCTTGTGCTTAGCTCTATTCCGTTTATTTTGATCATTAAAAAAACTCTCTAGTCCTTGCTGATGACAAGCAAAACCATAACACCACCATACTTGGAAATATGAAGAGTGGTGTTCAGTGATGTGTTGTGTTGGATTTGCACCAAACATAACACATTGTATTCAGGACATAAAGTTAATTTCTTTGCCAAATGTTTTGCAGTTCTACTTTAGTTCCTTATTGTAAACAGGATGCATGTTTTGCAGTTCTACTTTAGTTCCTTATTGTAAACAGGATGCATGTTTTGCAGTTCTACTTTAGTTCCTTATTGTAAACAGGATGCATGTTTTGCAGTTCTACTTTAGTTCCTTATTGTAAACAGGATGCATGTTTTGCAGTTCTACTTTAGTTCCTTATTGTAAACAGGATGCATGTTTTGAAATATTTGTATTTTGTACTGGCTTCCTTCTTTTCATTCTGTCAATTAGGTTCATATTGTGGAGTAATTACAATGTTGTTGATCCATCCTCAGTTTTCTCCTATCACAGCCATTAAACTCTATAACTATTTTAATGTCACCATTGGCCTCATGGTGAAAACCCTGAGCAGTTTCCTCCCTCTTTGGCAACTGAGTTAGGAAGGATGCCTGTATCTTTATAGTGACTGTTTGTATTTAGTTTAGTTAAATTTATTTACACCAAAGAAAACAAGTGATAGACAACAATACAGATAAAACATTTAATTAAATAAAAATGGTGTGCGGGTGTGGTTGGAAGACCAAGGCCTTATATGAAAACCATACAACAACAAAAACTATTTTCAATACATAAGTAAAACAATAAAAAAGGTTTGTTAAAGGTCGTCACTGTAAATAAGAATTTGTTCTTAACTGACTTGCCTAGTTAAATAAAGGTTAAATAAAAATAATAAAAATATATTTTTTAAACATGGTTGATACAGTACACTATCCAAAGTGTAATTAATAACTCCACTATGTTCAAAGGGATTTTCAGTGTCTGCTTTTTATTTTTACCCATCAACCAATAGGTGACGAATTATTGTCTTCGTAACGAGGTATTGCAAAACCTCCCTGGTCTTTGTGGTTGAATTTGTGTTTGAAATTCCCTGCTCGACTGAGGTATTCATTCAAAAATCATGTTAAACACTATTATTACACACCGAATGAGTCCGTGCAACTTATATGACTTGTTAAGCACATTTTTACTTCTGAACTTATTTAGGTTTGCCATAACAAAGGGGTTGAATACTTAATGACTCATTTTCATTTTTTATTCCTTGGTAACATGACAAAATGTGGAAAAAGTCAAAAGGTGTGAATACTTTCTGAAGGCACTATAGGTGCCAGTAGGTGGGAGCGAGGGGTGGGAGTAAGAACGAAGATTCTGACCTTGGTGTTGTCTGTGTCATAGAACGTCAGGCCAAAGTAGTCCCTCTCCAGCAGGTTCAGATGGCCACACACCATGTCCAGCACGGACTGCCCCCTGGCAAATTTCTGTCAAAAACACACATGATTTTAAAAACGCACACATGCGCACAACCCCCCCCCCCCCCCCCCCACACACACACACACACAGGAATGGTTTGGTGTTGTGGGGATTTGTCATATTCAGAAAGATACCAGTGAGTCAAGTGATATCATAATAACCTTGTACATATGCTGGATATCTGTTCTACCCTATCAGAATGAATCTCACTGCCAAAATACTGCATAGCCCATTTTTGATACAGATACAGTAACAGCGCATCTTTAAATACAGGAGCTATTTATGAATTTAAAAAAAACTTTTGTCCGATGGTTTAGGAAATGAATCATGGAACTATTATCGTGGCTCCCGATTGGCGCAGTGATCTAAGGCACTGCATCTCAGTGCTTGAGGCATCACTACAGACCCTGGTTCGATTCCAGGCTGTATCACAACCGGCCGTGATTGGGAGTCCCATAGGGCGGCGCACAATTGGCCTAACATTGTTAGGGTTTGGCTGGGGTAGGCCGTCATTGTAAATAAGAATTTGTTCTTAACCAACTTGCCTGGTTAAATAATATATATATATACTATATTTATATCTATTAGATTAACTGACTAAATGAAAAATCTCATTCATCACACTATGAAAATACCATCAGCATGAAAATCCAGCCCTTCTGTTGGCTGACAGACATTTTCATGGTCCAGTACCTCCACAGCCCTGTGGGATAGGAAAGGCTAGGCAATGGCTACAAAAGGAAGGAACCGCTAGTATTTCACAGGGCCACACCTAGTTTTCACCCCTTTAGGGCTCAGAGCCGACACACTGCATGTTTCAGTGTTTCAGAGGCAGCCTTGGCAGATGCTGTCTACACACACACACACACACACACACACACACACACACACACACACACACACACACAACACACTCGTCTCCCGGGAAACCTGGCTCCTACGGCGACAGTGCAACCAAGCAGCTGTTACCATGGAAACAGAAGTAATAGGTTCCTTTTCTTTTTGTCTGTGCTCTGTCTTGTGAATGGTGGGGCACATGGCTTTGTTACAGTCCTTTAAAGAAAACTGGTACAGTAGCCATTACCTTGCAAAATTATTAATGAAACATAAATTAAATATTAATGAAACATTAAACATAACCTGGCCTTTAATCAAAGAAATGCTGTGGTACCAGTCTGGCGAAATACAGCAACCACGAGCGAGTGAG